>NC_050198.1:59266740-59606677 GCF_004126475.2 Phyllostomus discolor | reverse complement strand
CAACACCTCACAGCTTTCTAGATCCAACTAACAATCCTTTCCTCCCCAATAAGAGTCTTATCTTCTTTCCATCCTTTCTAAAACATGGCTAGTGGGGTGGAAGATCACAGTTAACACTATATGTAGCCAAAGGATATCCCATCTCTACTCTACTGGCTGCTACTGTAAATATCATAGAATAGTGTCCTTCTGTCTTAAACCATTTTGCCATACTCCTCCAACTGATCACAAAAAAGTGTAGGGGGAAGCTGTGAACACCAGGATGCATGAAGCAGACTGCACCACTGAATCTCACAGGTATTCTACCACAGAAGTTCACACCATAAACACAGGGAAGCAGAACAGATCAATTTAAGAAACACAGGCTAAGAAGAAGAGTCTCACGAACAATGAGAAGACAAAGAAACAATCCCCAAATGAAGGGAAAGGAGGGAGCCTCAGAAAGAATGCTAAATGAAATAGAGGCAACTCAACTATCAGATATCGAGTTCAAAACAATGATTATCAGGAAGCTCAATGAGCTCACAATGAGCTACCAGAAACTACAGGGAAGCTGCAACGCTCTCACTGCAAACTATATCAACATGAAAAAGGAAACAGAAACTATCAACAAGGGCCAACAGGAAATGAAGAATACAATTTCTGAACTGAAGACTACAGTAGAAGGAATGAAAAGCAGCATCAATGAAGCAGAAGACCAGATTAGCGAACTGGAGGACAAAGTAGAAAAAAAAAAAAAACACCCAGAAAGAGCAAGAAAAGGAAAAGAGGCTCAGAAAGAATGAAGGGGGATTAAGAGAAATGCAAGACAATATGAAATGTAATAATATCCGTATAATAGGGATACCAAAAGGAGAAGAAGAAGAGCAAGGCATAGAAAACTTATTTGAAAAAGTAATAATGGAAAACTTCCCTAATTTGATGAGAGAAAAACTAACACAAATCCAGGAAACACAGAGAGTCCCAATCAAGAGGAAAACAAAGAGGCCCACCTCAAGACACAACATACTTAAAATGTCAAAATTTCAAGACAAAGAGAGAATCTTAAAGGCAGCAAGGGAAAAACAGGAAGTAACATACCGGGGAGCCCCAATAAGGCTAACAGCGGACTTCTCAATGGAAACACTCCAAGCCAGAAGAGAATGGCAAGACATGTTCCAAGTAATGAGAACCAGAGGTCTGCAACCAAGGTTGCTTTACCCAGCAAGGCTCTCGATCAAGATAGAAAGCCAAATAAGAAGGTTCCCAGACAAAAGAAGTCTAAGAGAATACACCTCCACCAAACCAGCTCTGCAAGAGATGCTAAAGGGACAGCTTTAAGCAAAGGAAGGAAAAGAGAGAGAGAGAGAGGGACACACGTACATAAACGGCAATGAATAAGTACCTATCAATAATAACCTTAAACATAAATGGATTAAATGCTCCAATCAAAAGACACAGAATAGCTGAATGGATAAGAAATCATGACCCACACATATGCTGTCTACACGAGGCCCACCTCAGGATAAAAGACATACACAGGCTGAAAGAGAAGGGCTGAAAATTTTCCAAGCAAATGGACAAGGGGAAAAAGCTGGGGTAGCAAATGGACAAGGGGAAAAAGCTGGGGTAGCAATACTCATATCAGACAAACTACACTTCCAAAAAAGGGCCATAAAGAGAGACCCAGAAGGTCATTTCATAATACTCAAGGGAAGAATCCACCAAGAAGACATAAATATTGAAAATATATATGCACCCAACGTAGGAGCACCCAAATACATAAAGAAAATCTTAGAGGACTTCAGGAAAGATATTGACAGCACCACAGTTATAGTGGGGGTTTTTAACACCCCACTGTCAAAAATGGACAGATCTTCCAAACAAAAGATCAACAAAGATATCGTGGCATTGAACAATACCTTACATGTAATGGACATAACTGTTATATACAGAGCCCTCCATCCCAAAGAAGCTAAATACACATTCCTTTCACATGTACACGGAACATTTTCAAAGATAGACCACATGATAGGACACAAAACAAGCCTCAAAGATTTCAAGAAAATTGAAATCACACCAAGCATTTTCTTGGACCACAAGGGACTGAAGCTAGAAACCAACCCCAAGGAAAAAAAAAAAAAAAACAAAACACTCAAAATCATGGAGACTAAATAGCATGCTGTTAAACAATGAATGGGTCAAGAATGAAATTAGGGAAGAAATCAAACGGTTTCTGGAAACGAATGAAAAGGAACTCACAACAACCCAAAACTTATGGGACACAGTGAAGGCAGTCCTGAGAGGGAAGTTCATAGCGATACAGGCATACCTAAAATAGTTAGAAACATTTCAAACAAACAACCCAACCCTACATCTAAAAGAACTCGAGGAACAACAACAAGGACAGCCCAGAGCAAGTAGAAGGAAGGAAATAACCAAGATCAGAGCAGAATTAAATGACATAGAGACTAAAAGCACAATTCTAAGGATCAATGAATACAGGAGCTGGTTCTTTGAAGAGATAAACAAAATCAACAAGCCTTTAAGCAGACTCATCAAGAAAAAAGAGAGAAGACAGAAATAAACACAATCGGAAATGGAAGAGGAGAGATTACAACAGATACCACAGCAATACAAAGGATTGTAAGAAATTACTATGAAGAACTGTATGCCAAGAAATTTGAAAACCTAGGTGAAAGGGACAAATTTCTAGAAAAAAATATAGTCCTCCAAACTCAATGAAAAAGAAGCAGGAAGCCTGAACAGACCAATAACAGCAAAAGAAATTGAAGCAGTAATAAAAACAAACAAACAAACAAACAAACAAAAAAAACCTCGCAACATACAAAAGCCCTGGACCAGATGGTTTAACAGGAGAATTCTACAAAGCATTTAAGGAAGAGCTAACCCCTATCCTTCACAGACTTTTCCAAAAAATCCAAAAAGATGGAAGACTCCCAACCTCTTTTTACGAGGCCAACATCATCCTAATTCCAAAACCAGATAAAGACACAACAAAGACAGAAAACGTCAGGCCAATATCACTGATGAACATTGACGCTAAAATCCTCAACAAAATACTTGCAAACCGCATCCAACAATACATTAAAAAGATCATACACCATGACCAAGTGGGATTCATTCCAGGGATGCAAGGATGGTACAATATTCGCAAATGAGTAAATGTAATACATCACATAAACAAAAGCAAAGACAAAAACCACATGATCATATCAATAGATGCAGAAAAAGCATTTGATAAGGTACAGCACCCATTTACGATAAAAACACTCAGCAAAGTGGGGATAGAGGGAGCATTCCTCAACATAAGAAAGGCCATATATGAAAGACCTACAGCCAACATCATACTCAATGGGCAAAAATTAAAATATTTTCCACTAAGATCAGGAACAAGACAAGGCTGTCCACTTTCACCACTTGTATTCAATGTAGTACTGGAAGTTTGAGCCACAGCAATCAGACAAGAAAAAGAAATAAAAGGCGTCCAAATCGGAAAGGAGGAAACAAAACTGTCAGTGTTTGCAGATGACATGATAGTGTACATAGAAAATCCTATAGACTCCACCAAAAAACTGCTTGACCTAATAAATGAATTTGTCAAAATAGCAAGACACAAAGTCAATATCCAGAAATCAAAGGCATTTCTGTACAAAAACAATGAAACAGCAGAAGCAGAAATCAAGAAAAAAAAAATCCCATTTGAGATAGCAAATAGAAAAATAAAATATCTAGGAATAAACCTAACCAAAGAGGAAAAGACCTGTATTTAGAAAACTCCATAACACTGAGGAAAGAAATCAAGGAAGACACAAACAAATGGAAACATATACCGTGTTCATGGGTTGGAAGAATTAATATCATCCAAATGTCCACACTACCCAAAGCAATTTACACATTCAATGCAATTCCTATTAAAGTACCAATAGCTTCTTTCACAGACATAGAACAAACACTTCAAAAATTTATATGGAATCATAAACGACCCCGAATAGCTGCTGCAATTTTGAGAAAGAAGAGTAAAGTAGGAGGGATCACAATACCTGACACTAAACTATACTACAGGGCCACTGTAATCAAAACAGCCTGGTCCTGGCATAAAAACAGGCACATGGACCAATGGAACAGAACAGAGAGCCCAGAAATAAACCCAAGCCTCTACGGTCAATTAATATTTGACAAAGGAGGCAGCAACATTAAATGGAATAAAAATAGCCTCTTCAACAAATGGTGTTGGGAGAACTGGACAGCGACGTGCAAAAAAAATAAAACTCGAGCACCAACTTACACCATACACAAAAATAAATTCAAAGTGGATAAAAGACTTAAATATAAAATGTGACACCTTTAAAGTCCAAGAGAGAACGTAGGTAGGAAAATCTCAGATATTTCACGCAGAAACGTTTTTACTGACATGTCCCCTAGAGCAAGGGACATAAAGGAAAGAATAAACAAATGGGACCTCCTCAAAGTAGAAAGCTTCTGCACAGCTAAAGAAAACGGTATCAAAATAAAAAGAGAACCAATTGTATGGGAAAACATATTTGCCAATGATACCTCAGACAAGGGTTTAATCTCCAAAATATAGAAAGAACTTACATGACTACACTCTAAGAAGACAAGCAACCCAATTAAAAAATGGGCAAAGGACCTGAACAGACACTTCTCCAAGGAGTACATACAGAAAATCCAAAGACACATGAAACCATGTTCAATATCGCTAGCTATCGGAGTGATGCAAATTAAAACCACAATGAGATACCACTTCACAACAGTCAGAGTGGCCATCATAAACAAAGCAACAAACAAGTGTTGGAGAGGTTGTGGAGAAAAGGGGACCCTAGTGCACTGTTGGTGGCACTGCAGACTGGTACAAACACTATAGAAAGCAGTATGGAAATTCCTCAGAAAACTAAAAATGGATCTGCCTTTTGACCCAGCAATTCCACTGCCGGGACTATATCCTAAGAACACTAAAACACCAATCCAAAAGAACCTATGCACCCCAATGTTCATAGCAGCCCAATTTACAATAGCCAAGTGCTGGAAGCAACCTAGATGCCCATCAGTAAATGAATGGATCAAAAAACTATGGTACATTTACAGAATGGAATTCTATGCAGCAGAAAGAAACAAGGAGCTCCTACCCTTTGCAACAGCTTGGATGGAGCTGGAAAGCATTATGCTAAGTGAGTAAGCCAGGCAGTGAAAGACAAATACCATATGACCTCACCTTTAACAGGAACCTAAACAACAAAACAAAGAAACAAGCAAAATATAACCAAAGACACTGAAATAGAGGACAGGCTGACAGTGACCAGAGGGGAGAGAAGAGGGAATTTCAGGGGAGAATGGGAAGGGTTTACAGGAACAAATTTAAAGGACATGTGGACAAAAACTAGGGGTGGGTGGTAATGGGAGGGAAGTGGTGAGGGTTGGGTGGGTGGGCTGGACTGGGAGTAAAAGTGAGAAAACTGTACTTGGACAATGATTAAAAAAAGAAAACCCCACTAAACTCAAGGAGCTTGAATAGCAGGCTATTAAATAGTGAATGGGTTAAGAATGAGATGAAGGAAGAAATTAAAAAGTTTCTGTAAAGAAATTAAAATGAACTTACAAACAGTCGAAAACTTAGGGGACACAACAAAGGCAGTCCTGACAGGGTGAGTCAAAGCGATACAGGCCTACCTAAAAACGATGGAAACATTTCAAATAAACAACCTAACCCTATGCCTACAAGAACTCGAAGAACAACAACAAAGACAGACCTGAGCATGGAGAAGGAAGGAAATAACCACAGTTAAAGCAGAATTAAATGACAGAGATTAAAAGCACAATTCTAAGGATCAGTGAATCCAGGAGCTGGTTATATGGAAAGGTAAACAAAATCAACAAGCCTTTAAGCATGCTCATCAAGAAAACAAGGGAGAAGGCCCAAATAAACAAAATCAGAAATGAAAGAGGAGAGATTACAGCTGATTTCTTCTCAGAAATACAAAGGATTGTGAGAAATTACTATGAAGAACTATATGCCAAGAAATTTGAAAACCTAGGTGAAGTGGAGAAATTTCTAGAAAATATAATCTCTCAAAACTGAATGAAGAAGAAGCAGAAAGCCTGAACACACCAATAACAGCTGAAGAAACTGAAGCCATAATAAACAAAAAAACCCCACAAGAACAAAGACAAAACAAAAACAAAAACAAAACCCTCCCAGCACACAAAAGCTGGGCAATGGATGGGTTCACAGGAGAATTCTACAAAGCTTTTAAGGAAGAGCTAACCCCAATCCTTCACAGACTTTTCCAAAAATCCAAAATGATGAAAGACTCCCAAACCCTTTTCATGAAGCCAGCATCATCCTAATCCCAAAACCAGATAAAGACATAACAAAGAAAGAAAACTTCAGTCCAGTTGCACTGATGAACATAGATGCTAAAATCCTCAACAAAATATTGGCAAACCACATCCAGCAACACATTAAAAAGATCATAAACCATGACCAAGTAAGATTCATCCCAGGGATGCAAGGATGGTACAATATTGTCAAATCAATAAATGGAAAATTTATCACATAAACCAAAGCAAAGACAAAAATGACATGATCATATCAATAGATGCAGAAAAAGCATTTGATAAGGTACAGCAACCATTTATGATAAAAACACTCAGCAAAGTGGGAATAGAGGGAACATTCCTCAACATAATAAAGGTCACATATGAGAGACCTACAGCCAATATCATACTCAATGGGCAAAAAATTAAAACTTCCCCACTAAGATCAGGAACAAGACAAGGTTGTCCACGTTCACCACTTCTATTCAACATAGTATTGGAAGTTTTAGCCACAGCAATCAGACAAAAAAGGAAATAAAAGGCAGCAAAATTGGAAAGGAAGAAAGAGGACTGTCAATGTTTTCAGATGACATGATAGTGTATATAGAAAATCCTATAGACTCTGCCAAAAAACTGCTTGACCTAATAAATGAATTTGGCAAAATAGCAAGATAGAAGGTGAATATCCAGAAATCAAAGGCATTTTTGTATGCCAATAATGAAACATCAGAAGCAGAAATCAGGGAAAAAATCCCACTTGATACAGCAACAAGAAAAAATAAAATACCTAGCAATAAACCTAACCAAGGAGGTAAAACACCTGTACTCAGAAAACTACACAACACTGAAAAAAGAAATCAAGGCAGACACAACAAATGGAAACATATACCGTGCTCATGGATCAGAGCAGTTAACATCATCAAAATGTCCATACTACACAAAGCAAGTTACACATTCAATGCAATACCTATTACAGTACAAATGGCATATTTCAC
Organism: Phyllostomus discolor; assembly: GCF_004126475.2. Lineage (NCBI taxonomy): Eukaryota > Metazoa > Chordata > Mammalia > Chiroptera > Phyllostomidae > Phyllostomus > Phyllostomus discolor. The sequence goes on along the minus strand of NC_050198.1, from coordinate 59,599,346 downwards.
AGACATAGAACAAACACTTCAAAAATTTATTTGGGAACATAAATAACCCCAAATAGCTGCGGCAATTCTGAGAAAGAAGAGTAAAGTAGGAGGGATCACAATACCTGATACCAAACTGTATTACAAGGCCACTACAATCCAAACAGCCTGGTGCCTGGTACTGGCAAAAAAAAAAAAAAAAAAAAAAAAAACAAAAAAAAAAAAACAGGCGCACGGATGCGTGGAAGAGAACAGAGAGCCCGGAAATAAACCCAAGTCTCTATGGTCAATTAATATATGACAAAGGTGGCTGCAACATTAAATGGAGTAAAAATAGCCTCTTCAACAAATGGTGTTGGGAGAACTGGACAGCTAGGTGCAAAAAAAAAAGAAATTCGAGCACCAACTTACACCATACACAAAAATAAATTCAAGGTGGATAAAATATTTAAATATAAGCCATGGCACCATTAAAGTCCTAGAGGAGAACATAGGCAGGAAAATCTCAGATATTTTACGCAGCAACATTTGTACTGATATTTCCCCTAGAGCAAGGGACACAAAGGAAAGAATAAACAAATGGGATCTCATCAAAATAGAAAGCTTCTGCATGGCTAAAGAAAACAGTATTACAATAAAAAAGATGGCCAATCCTATGGGAAATCATATTTGCCATTGATATCTGAGACAAGGGTTTAATCTCCAAAATATATAAAGAATTCGCAGGACTCCACTCTAAGAAGACAAGTAAGTGAAGTAAGAAATGGGCAAAGGACCTGAACAGATGCTTCTCCAAGGAGGACATACAGAGGATCCAGAGACACATGAAAAGATGCTCAGTATCGCTAGCTATCAGAGATGAAAGTTAAAGCCACAATGAGATACCACTTCACACCATTGAGAATGGCCGTCATAAACAAAGCAACAAACAACAAGTGTTGGAGAAGCTGTGGAGAAAAGGGGACCCTAGTGCATTGTTGGTGGGATTGCAGACTGGTACAACCACTATGGAAAACAGTATGAAATTTTTCTCAGAAAACTAAAAATAGATCTGTCTTTTGACCCAGCGATTCCACTGCTAGGATTATGTCCGAAGAACCCTGAAACACCAATCCAAAAGAACCTACGCAGCCCAAAGTACATAGCAGCACAATTTACAGTAGCAAACTGCTGGAAGCACCCTAGGTGCCCATCAGTAAATGAATGGATCAAGAAACTTTGGTACATTTACACAATGAAATTCTATGCAGCAGAAAGAAAGAAGGAGCTCCTTCCCTTTGTGACAGCATGGATGGAACAGGAAAGTGTTATGCTAAGTGAAATAAGGCAGGTCTTGAAAGACAAATACTATATGATCTCACCTTTAGCAGGAACCTAATTAACAAAACAACCAAACAAACAAGCAAAATATAACCAAAGACACTGAAATACAGAACAGCTTGACAGTGACCAGAGGGGAGAGAGGGTGGAATTTTAGTGGGAAAGGGGAAGGGTTTACAGGAACAAGTATTAAGGACACATGGACCAAAGCAAGGGGGAGTGGATATGGAAGAAAGGTGGGGAGCGCAGGGGAGTGGGCTGGGATGTGAATAAAAGGCAGAAAACTGTACTTAACAACAATTAAAAAATTTTTTAAAAATTTTAAGAAGGGAAAAAGAGGTCAAATGGCACTTGTCCAAGGAGGACAATCAGAGGGTCCAGAGACACATGGAAAGATTCTCAGTATGGCCAGCAATCACCGACATGCAAATTAAAAGCACAATGAGATACCACCTCACACCTTTGAGAATGGCCATCATAAACAAAGCAACAAACAACAAGTGTTGGAAAGGTTGTGGAGAAAAGGGGAGCCTAGTACACATTTGGTCAGATTGCACTGGTTCCACAACTATGGAAAAAATATGGAATTTCCTCAGTAAACTAAAACTGGATCTGCCTTTTGACCCAGAAATTCCACTGCCGGGATTATATCCTAAGAACCCTGAAACACCAATCCAAAAGAACCTATGCAGCCCAATGTTCATAGCAGCACAATTTACAATAGCCAAGTGTTGGAAGCAACCTAGGTGCCCATCAGTAAATGAATGGATGAAAAAATCTATGGTACATTTACACAATGGAATTCTATGCAGCAGAAAGAAAGACGGAGCTCCACCCCTTTGTGACAGTATGGATGGAACTGGAAAGCGTTATGCTAAGCGAAATAAGCCAGGTGGTGAAAACCAAATACCATGTAATCTCACCTTTAACAGGAACCTAATCGCCAAAACAAACAAGCAAAATATAATCAAAGACACTGAAATTTAGAGCAAGGTGATGGTGACCAGAGGGGAAAAGGGAGGGAACCTTAGGGGAAAAGGGTGAAGTGTTTGAAGGAGCAATTATAGAGGACCCATGGACTGTAATGAGGGGGGTGGAGGTGGGAGGGAGGTGAGGAGGGGTGGGGAGTCGGGCTGGGGTGGGAGGAAAGGCACAAGACTGTACTTGAACAATTCGACAAAATGTGAAAAAAATAAATTAAAATATTCCTAGAAAAAAAAAAGAAGATGTAATATTGTAAACATATATGCATTCAATGTAGGAGCACCCAGATATATAAAGAAAATCATGGAGGACTTCAAGAATGATATAAACATCAGCACAGCTATGCGAGGGAATTTTAGCATTGCACTGTCAAAAATGGAAAGTTCTTCCAGAAGAAATATTGACAAGAATATTGCAGCATTAATGTATGCCCTAGATCAAAAGGACTTAGGAGATTACACGCACACACACACACACACACACACACACACAACCTTTCATCCCAAAGAAGCAAAGTACACATTCTTTTCAAATGCACAATGAAAATTTTCAATGATAGACAACAAATTAGGACACAAAACCACCCTCAAGAAATTCAAGAATACTGAAATCATATCGAGCATTTTCTCGGACGACAAGGGTCTGAAATTAAAAACAACCTCAAGGAAAAAATCAAAAACACTGAAGTTCATGAAGATTGAATACCATGATCTTAAACAAGGAATGGGTTAAGAATAAGATCAAGGGAAAAATCAGAAAGTTTCTGGAAATAAATTAATATGAACACGCAACAGTCCAAAACTTATGGGTCAGAGCAAAGGCAGTCCTGAAAGGGAAGTTCATAGTGATACAAGACTACCTAAAAAGACAGAAACATCTCAATAAACAACCTAACCTTAAACCCAAATCTACAAGAACCGGAGGAACAACAGCAAAGACAGTCCAGAGCAAGGAGAAGGAAGGAAATCACCAAGATCGAAGCAGAATTAAACAACATAGAGACCAAAGAAACAATTCTAAGCATTAATAAATCCAGGAGCTGCTTCCATGAAAAAGCAAACAAAATCAACAAGCCTTTAAGCAGACTCATCAAGAAAAAAAGAGAGAGGACCCAAAGAAATAAAATTAGAAATGAAAGCGGAGAGATTACAACCGATACTACAGAAATACAAAGATTGTAAGAAATTACTACACAGAATTATATGCCGAGATGTTTGAAAACCTAGGTGAAATGGACAAATTTCTAGAAAAAAATTTAATCTCCCAAAGCTGAATGAAAAAGAAGCAGAAGGCCTGAACACATCAATAAACAGCTGACGAAATTGAAGCCATAATCAAAAAACTCTGACCACACAAAAGCCCTGGACTGGACAGTTTCACAGGAGAAGTTTACAAAGCATTTAGGGAAGACCTAGCCCTTATCCTTCACAGACTTTTCCAAAAAATCCTAGAAGAAGGAAGACTCCCAAACCCCTTTTATGAAGCCAGCATCATCCCAATCCCAAAACCAGATAAAGAAACAAGAAAGAAACAAAACTACAGGCCAATGTCGGTGATGAACATAGATGCAAAACTCCTCAACAAAAGATTGGCAAACCGCATCCAGCAATACATTAAAAACATCATACACCATGATCAAGTGGGATGAATCCCAGGGATGCAAGGATGGTACAATATTTGCAAACCAATAAACGTAATGCATCACATAAACAAAGACAAAAACCACATGATCGTATCTATAGATACTGAAAAAGCATTTGTTAAGGTACAGCACCCATTTGTGATAAAAACAACAACAACAACAACAACACTCAGCTAAGTGGAAATAGAGGGAGTATTCCTCTACATGATAAAGGCCATATACGAGAAACCTACAACCAACAACATTCTCAGTGGGCAAAACCTAAAAAACTTTCCCACTAATATCAGGAAAAAGAGAAGGATGTCTTCTTTCACCACTTCTATTCAACATAGTATTGGAAGTCCTAGCCACAGTGCTCAGACAAGAAGGAGAAATAAAAAGCATCCACATTGGAAAGGAGGAAGTAAAACTGTCACTGATTGCAGATGATAGGATAGTGTTTATAGAAAACCCTATAGATGCCACCAAAACAGTACTTGACCTAATAAGCAAATTTGGCAAAACAGCAGGATTTAAAGTAAATATTCAGAAATCAAAGGCATTTTTATACTCCAACATCAAAAGATCAGAATCAAAAATCAGGAAAAAATCCCATTTCTTATAGCAACGAGAAAAATAAAGTACCTAAGAACAAACCTTACCAAATAGGTAAAAGACCTGTACTCAGAAAACTACATAACATTAAAGAAAGAAATTCAGGAAGACGCAAGTAAATGGAAGCATATACCGTGCACATAAATTGGAAGAATTAACATCATCAAAATGTCCACGTTACCCAAAACAACTTACACATTCAACTATTAAATCCCTATTAAAATACCAAAGATATATTTCACAGATATAAAATAAACATTTCAAAAATCTATCTGGAACTGTAAATGACCCTGAATAACTTCAGCAATTCTGAGAAAGAAGAACAAAGTAGGACGGATCACAATACCTGATATAAAAGTATCTTACAAGACCACTGTAATCAAAACAGTATAGTGCTGGCATAAGAACAGACACATATATCAATGGATGAGATTAGAGAGCCCAGAAATAAACCCAAGTCTCTATGGTCAATTAATATCCCACAAGGGGTGCAGAAGTGTAAAATGGAGTGAAAAATAGCCTCTTCAATAAATGGGAGACCTGGAAAGCTACACGAACAAACATGAAACTCGGTCAACAACTTATACCGTACACCAAAATGAACTCAAGGTGGATAAAAGACTTAAATATAAGTTGTGACACCATAAAAATCCTAGAGGAGAACATAGGCAGGAAAATCTAAGATATTCCATGCAACAATATTTTCACCAATATGTCCCCTAGAGCAAGGGACGTAAAGGATTGAAAAAACAAATGGGACCTCGTCAAAATAAAAAGCGTCTGCATGGCTAAAGAAAACAGCATTAAAATGAAAAGAGAACCAACTGTATGGGAAAACGTATTTGCAAATGAGGCTTCTGCCAAGTGTGTGATCTCCAAAATATACAAAGAACTCACATGACTTCACTCCAGGAAGACAAACAATCCAATTTAAAAATGGGCAAAAGGCCAGAGCAGACAATTCTCTAAGGAGGGCATACAGGGGGCCTAGAGACATATGAAAAGATCCACAGCATCACTAGCCATCAGAGAGTTGAAAATTAAAACCACAATGAGATACCACTTCACAACGGTCAGAATGGCCATCATGAACAAAGCAACAAACAACAAGCGCTGGCGAGGTTGTGGGTAAAAGGGAACCCTAGTGCGTTGTTGGTGGGGATGCAGACTGGTGCAGCCACTGTGGAAAACAGTATGGAATTTCCTCAGGAAACTATAAATGGAACTGACTTTTGATTTGACGATTGCACTAGTGGGATTATACCCTAAGTATCCTGAAACACCAATTCAAAAGAACCTATGCTCGCTAATGCTTGTAGCAGCACAATTTACAATTGCCAAGTGCTGGAAGCAACCTATGTGCCCATCAGAAAATAAGTGGATCAAAAAACTCTGGTATATTTACACAATGGAATGCTACACAGCAGAAAGAAAGAAGGAGCTCCTACCCTTTGCGACAGCTTGAATGGAACTGGAGAGTATTATGCTAAGTGAAATAAGCTGAGCTTTGAAAGATGAATAGCATATGATCTCACATAGAAGTGGAACCTAATCAACAAAACCAATAAGTGAGCAAAATATAACCAGAGACATTGAAATTGATCACATTCTGACAGTAACCAGAGAGGAAGGGCGAGAGGGATAATGCAGGAAAATACGGGGAGGACCATCAATGAACACGTATAAAGGACACATGGACAAAGCCAAACAGGGGTAGGTTTGAGGGTAGGAGGCAGGGATGGGGGGATGGGGGTGTCGTGTGGTGTGGTGAAAGTGGAGACATCTGTACTCGAGCAACAATTAAAAAGAAGAAAGAGAGGGAGAAAGAGAGAAAGAGAGAGAGAAAGGAAAGAAAGAAAGAAAGAGAGAGAGAGAGAGAGAGAGAAAGAGAGAAAAACTTCTGCCCTTCGCAACAATGTGGATGGAATTGGAGAGCATTATGCCAAGTGAAATAAGCATTCAGTGGGATACAAATGCCATATGATCTCACCTATAAGTGGAACCCAATCAACAAAACAAACAAGGCAGCAAAAATAGAACTAGAGACATGGAAATAAGAACAAACTGACAGTGACCACAGGGGAATGGGTGTGGGATAATGGGGGTAAAAAGGTTAAGAGTCAAGTCAAAGAACATGTATAAAGGATCCAACCACAAAGACAATGGGTAGGGGGGGATTGAAAATGGAAAATGGGGGGTGGGTAGGGCAGGGGACAGGAATGGGGGAAATGGGGACAACTGTAATTGAACAACAATAAAAAATAAGAAAATAAAATAAAATGACATCCAATTCATTTTTTTCTATGGGTGACAAATGGAGCCCAGAGAGTTTTAATGACTTGTCCAAGATAAGACAGCTAATGAATAAAAGAGAAAAAACTAGAACCTATGTATCAGAAATAAACATATGGTCTTCAGTACACATAAACACATTGAGAAATTTTCCCTTAGTTTATAAATGTGGGATTTAAATCTGAGGCTCTGTGGTATACTGAAAAACATGGAGCTGGCAGTCAGGACACTTGCTCTCATCTTTATTTACCCACTTAGTAAATGTGTGACATAAAACATGGTACTTCATTTCTCTGTGTCTTAGTCTCCTAATCTGTTGCATGGAGAGAGGAATCGCAGTGCCAAGCACACTGCAGATGCTCAGAGTCTTCTGTGTTTCTTAGTGGGCAAAAACAAAACACCCACCTGAAATTCTGCCATAAACTAGGGTGAGGCTCACCTAAAACACATCCTCCCCCTCAAGAAGACAGTCAGTCTTGTACAGGTGCAAGATCGGCATTTGTACAACCTTGAGAATGAGTGTCCCCTTAAACTGTGTACCATAGGTGCCTCACTCACCTCACTTGATTCATCCTGGTCCTGGCCTTGGTTGAGAGGACTAATAATAACAGCAATGGCTAAAATTTAATAAATACTCAGTATGTGCTGGTGACAGTGCTAAAAATGTTTCATGTGTCATGTGTTTAATTCCTTCCTACCACCAAAATAAGGAAACAGAGGCTTAGAAGATTAAATAACTTGTGCAAGATCACACAATAAGTTTTGGGCAAAGTTATGGCAGTGGAATGTGTGTATCCCACATCCGTGTTATTATTGTAACAACGTACAGACAGCATTATTCTGTTATAGAAATGAGGTTAAAAGAAGAAAAGTGACTTGAATGCCTCTGCAGTTTAATGACCTGAATCTCAATATGAGTATTTCTCAAGCAGATCCACTGTTATGCTTTGTTCTTCTGTAGCACCTTATCTTTCCAGGACTCCATAGGGAACTCCTCCAGAGATTACCTGGAGAGTGAAACCAAGGGAAAGTACTTGATTACTTTCTTAGGTATCATGCACATATGGTACCTGATGTAACAATCCTTCATATTAATGATTGTAGAGCTGAAATATGCCCCTTGTGCTAAGACACCTAAGCAAAGTTTCACATGAACTACCTGGTTACTGAGATAGTGAAAGGTTCAGGCAAAAGCACCGGTGTCATAGTTTGGGAAGGTGAAAAAAGGAGAATGCACATAACATTTATACAATTTCTACAATATGGGATAAACATTATATTTCATCTCCTTTATTCCTAATAACCAGCATTCTAGGTAGCTAATATTATTGCCATTAAACAGATGAAGACTATAAGGCTTGTAGGTTAAGTAGCTTGTCCCCAAAAGTCTCCAGGCCTATCAGTGACAGAGGAAGGGGTCAAAGCCTGTACTTGTCCCTAAGAGTCAAGATCCTTCCTCAGTGACCTGAAGCTTCCTACGTTTTGAGTCTAATTGTTCAGGGGGCTGGAATTTACCTAGAGATGTCAGGACAGGGGAGAATGCCCATTAGTGAATTTTCAAATATCTGTTCTGCTGCCTTATAAGTCAGCAAATTTAAATGAAGATTTATAAATACTTATAAAGAGGCAGAAATCTCAGAGATTTAAATTAAAAGGTTATATTTGACCTTTTAAAAAAATTATTGTTGTTCAAGTACAGATGTCTCCATTTTCCCCTCACCACTTCCCCCCACCCCAGCCATCCCCACCTCTCACCCTCGATCTTACCCCCTTTTAGCTTTCTCCATGTGTCCTTTATACATGTCCCTGACAACCCTTCCCCTTTTTCCCATTATCCCTTCCTACCTCCCCTCTAGTTGTTGTCAGGTTGTTCTTAATGTCAGTGTCTGATTAGATTTAGCTTTCTTGTTTTGTTGATTGGGTTCCACTTATAGGTGAGATCATATGGTATTTGTCTATCACTGCCTGGCTTATTTCACTTAGCAAAATGCTTTCCAGATACATCCATGCTGTAGCAAAGGGTAGGAGCTCCTTCTTTCTTTCTGCTGCATAGTATTCCACTGTGTAAATGTGCCATAGATTTTTGTTTTTACTTATTGACTGATTACTTGATTTTAAATTACTTTATTGTTCAATTACAGTTCTTTGCATTTTCTGCCCACCACTCCCCCCTCCCCACCCAGTCCCAGCCAAACCCACCTCCCTCCCCCTTGGTTTTGTCCATGTGTCCTTTATAGTAGTTCCTGAAAACCCTTCTCCCCACTGTCCCACTAACCAGACACTGTCCCCTCCCCTCTCCCCTCTGGCTATTGTTAGATTCTTCTTAATTTCAATGTCTCTGGTTATATTTTGTTTGCTTTTTTTCATTTGTTGATTATGTTCCAGTTAAAGGTGAAATCATATGATATTTGTCCCTCACTGCCTGGCTTATTTCACTTAGCATAATGCTCTCCAGTTGCATCGCTGCTGTTGCAAAGGGTAGGAGCTCCTTCTTTCTCTCTGCTGCATAGAATCCCATTGTGTAAATGTACCATGGTTTTTTGAGCCACTCATTTACTGATGAGCACGTAGATTACTTCCAGCACTTGGCTATTGTAAATTGTGCTACTATGAACATTGGGGTGCATAGGTTCTTTTGGATTGGATTTTCAGGGCTCTTAGGGTATAATCCCAGCAGTGGAATATCTGGGTCAAAAGGCAGTTCCATTTTTAGTTTTCTGAGGAAATTCCATACTGTTTTCCACAGTGGCTGCACCGGTCTGCATTCCCACCAACAGTGCACTAGGGTTCCCTTTTCTCCGCATCCTCTCCAACACTTCTTTGTTGATTTGTTTATGATGGCCATTCTCAATGGTGTGAAGTGGTATCTCATTGTGCTTTTAATTTGCATGTCTCTGATGGCTAGTGATACTGAGCATCTTTTCATATGTCTCTGGGCCCTCTATATATCTTCCTTAGAGAAGTGTCTGTTCAGGTCTTATGCCCATTTTTTAATTGGGTTGCTTGTCTTCCTGGAGTAGAGTCATGTGAGTTCTTTATACATTTTGGAGATCAAACTCTTTTCTGAGGTCTCATTTGCAAACACAGTTTCCCATATGGTTGGTATTCTTTTCATTTTGCTGATGTTTTCTTTAGCCGTGCAGAAGCTTTTTGTTTTGATGAAGCCCCATTTGTTTTTGTTTTTTTTTTTTCTTTCCTTTATGTCCCTTGCTGTAGGAGACATATGGGTGAAAATACTGCTGCGTGGAATACCTGAGATTTTCCTGCCTATGTTCTCCTCTAGAACTGTATGGTGCCATGACTTATATTTAAGCCTTTTATCCATCTTGAGTTTATTTTTGTATGTGGTGTGAATTTGATGTCCAGTTTCATTTTTTTTACATGTAGCTGCCCAGATACCCCAACACCATTTATTGGGGAGGCTATTGTTACTCCACTGTATGCTTGTGCCCCCTTTATAAAATATTAATTGACCATAGAGGGTTTGGCTTATTTCTGAGCTCTCTATCCTGTTCCATTGGTCTACATGTCTGTTTTTATGCCAGTACCAGGCTGTTTTCATTACAGTGGCCTTCTAATATAGTTTGATGTGAGGTATGCTGATTCCTCTTACTTTGTTCTTCTTTCTCAAAATTGCTGAGGCTATTCAGAGTCATTTATAGTTCCATATAGATTTCAGAAATGCTTGTTGTATATCTGTGAAATATGTCATTGGAATTTTAATAGGGATTGTGTTGAATCTGTAAATTGCTTTGGGCAATATGGACATTTTGATGAAGTTAGCTCTTTCTATCCATGAACACGGTACAGGCTTCCATTAGTTTGTGTCTTCATTAGTTTCTTTCTTCAGTGTTGTGTAGTTTTCTGAGTACAGGTCTTCTACCTCCTTGGTAAAGTTTGTTTGTAGGTATTTTAATTTTCTTGATGCTATAGTAAATGGGTTTTTTTTTTTACCCTATTTCCCCTGTCTGATATTTCACTATTGGTGTACAAAAATGCCTTCAATTTCTGGATATTGACTTTGAATCCTGCTGTTTTGCCTAACTCACTTATTAGGTCGAGTAGTTTTTTTTGGTGGATTCTATAGGGTTTTCTATGTGCACTACCTTGTCATCTGTAAACAATGACCGTTTCACTTCCTCCTTTCCAATTTCGGTGCCTTTCATTTCTTTTCTTGTCTTTTCGCTGTGGCTAGAACTTTCAATACTATGTTGAGTAGAAGTGGTGAAAGTGGACACACTTGTCTTGTTCCTGATATCAGTGGGAAAGTTTTTGTTTTTGCCCGTTGACTATTTTGTTGGCTGAAGGGTGCTCGTTTATGGCCTTTATGTTGTTGGGGCATGCTCCCTCTACTCCCACTTTGCTGAGTGTTTTCATCACTAATTGGTGCTCTAGTTTATCAAATGCTTTTTATGCATCTATTGATGTAATCATATGATTTTTGTCGTTCCTTTGTTTATGCGATGTATTGCTTTTATTGATTGTGAATAGTGTGCAGTCCTTGCATCCCTGGGGTGAATTCTTCTTGATCCTGGTGTATGATATTTCTAAGGTTTTGTTAGATGCAGTTTGCCAATAATTTGTTGAGGATTTTATTGTCCATGTTTATCAGTGATATTGGCCTGTAGGTTTCTTTCTTCATTGTGTCTTTATCTGGCTTTGGAATTAGGATGGTGCTGGCTTCATACAAAGCATTTGGGAGTCTTTCCCCCTTCTTGGATTTTTTTGAATAATCTCAGGATAGGGGTTAGCTCTTCCTTAAATGTTCTGTAAAATTCCCCTGTGAAACTGTCCGGGACAGGTCTTTTGTGTCCTGGGAGTATTTTGATTACTGCTTCAATTTAACCAGCTATTATCCTTCTGTTAAGGCCTTATGCTTCTTCTTCATTCAGTTTGAGGATGATATGTTTCTAGAAATTTCTACATTTCATCCAGATTTTCAAATTTCTTGGCAGATAGTTGTTCACAGCTATTTCTTACAAGACTTTGTATTTCAGTATCAATTGAAATTTCTCCTCTATCATTTCTGATTTTATTTATTTGGGTCCTCTTTTTTTTTTCTTGATGAGCCTGGTTAAAGGCTTATCAATTTTGTTTGTCTTTTCAAAGAAACAGCTGCTCAATTTATTGATCTTTGGATTGTTCTTTTAGTCTCTATGTCATTTAATTCTGCTGTGATATCGATTATTCCTTGCTTCTGCATCCTCTGGGCTTTGTTGGTTGTTATTCCTGCTGTTCTTGGAGATGTAAGGTTAAGTTTTTTTCCTTTTAAATGTTTCTGTTTTTTAGACAAGCCTTTATTGCTAATAACTTCCCTCAAAGGAATGTGTTTGCTGTGTCCCATAGGTTTTGTTCTGTGTTATGTTCGTTTTTGTATCTTTCAGGATTTTTTTTTTTTGGGGGGGGGAGTTCTTAATCTCACTGTTAGCCAATTCTGTATGTAATAACATGTTATTCAGTCTCGATGAATTTGACTGCTCTTGAACTTTTTCCTTGAGGTTGGTTTCTAATTTCAAGCCATTTTTGTCCAGGAAAATGCTTGATATGATTTCTAGTTTCTTGAATTTGTTGAGGCTTGTTTTGTATCCTATCCTGTGGCCTGTGTTTGAAATTGTTCCATGTACATTTGAGAAGAATGTGTATTTTGCTTCTTTGTGATGAAATGTTCTGTATGTTATCAATTAAGTCCATCTTATCCAGTGTGTCATTCAGTGCCTTGATATCCTTGTTGATTCTGTTTGGAGGTTCTATCCATTGTTGAGAGTGGGGTATTGAAATCCCCTAGTATAAGTGTGCTGCTCTCTATATCTTTCTTGAAGTCCTCCAAGATTTTCCTTATTTACTTGGGTGCTCGCATGTTGGGTGCATAAATGTTTATCATGTTTATGTCTTCTTGATGGATTCTTCCCTTGAGTATTGTGAAGTGTCCTTCTGGGTCTCTTTTTATGGCCTCTTTTTTGAAGTCTGTCTTGTCTGATATAAGTATTGGTATTCCAGCATTTTTTTCCTGTCCATTTGATTGGAATATTTTTTTTTCCAACTCTTCACTTTCAGTCCGTGTAGGTCTTTTGTTCTGAGTTGGGTCTCTTGAAGGCAGCATATGTGCAGGTCAGGTTCTCTTATCCATTCAGACACCCCCTGTCTTTTCATTGGATCATTTAATCCATTAACCTTTAAGGTTATTGTTGATAGGTACTTATCCATTGCCATTTTTCCCCTTTGTACCTGCATTCTTCTCTCTGTCACTCTTTTTCTTCATTTTCTTAAAATAGTCCCTTTAACGTGTCTTTCAATGCAGTTTGGGTGTAGGTACATTCTTTTTTCCTTCCTTTTTTTTCCTGGGAAACTCCTCGTTCACCTTCCATTTTAAATGAGAGCCTTGCTGGGTAGAGTAGTCTTGGTTGCAGGCCTTTCCTTTTCATTACTTAGCATATTTCTTGCCATTCCCTTCTAGCTTGGAGTGTTTCTATTGAAAAGTCAGCTGCTAGCCTTATTGGAGCTCCTTTGTGTGTTACTTCTTGTTTCTTCCTTGCTGCCTTTAAGATTCTCTCTTTGTCTTTGAATTTTGCCATTATAATTATGATGTGTTTTGGAGTGGGCCTCTTTGCATTCTCTTGAGTGGGACCCTCTCTCATTCCTGGACTTGTGTGACTCTTTCTCTCATCAGATTAGGGAAGTTTTCCGTCATCACTTTTTCAAACAGGTTTTCTCTCCTCTGCTCCCCTTCTTTGCCTTCTGGTATCCCTATTATATAAACATTGTAAACATATATGCACCCAACATAGGAGCACCCAAATATATAAGCAAAACCTTGGAGGACTTCAAGAAAGATATAGACAGCAACACACTTATGCTAGGGGATTTTAACACCTCGCTGGATATGATTATATTTCATGTTGTCCTGTGGCTCCCTTAATCCCTTTTCATTCTTTTTGACCCTTTTTCCTTTTCTTGCTCCTTCTGGGAAGTTTCCTCTACCTCATCCTCCAGCTCACTTATTTGAATATCTGCTTCATCTAGCCTACTTTTAATTCCTTCCACTGTGTTCTCTTATTCAGAAATTGTATTCTCCCTCCCCCCCCATCTCTTATTTATAGTTCTATGACCTTTTTCGTGCTGATGTAGTTTGCGCTAAGATCCTGTGGCTTCCCTGTGGTTCTTTGTAATTCTCATTGAGCTCATTTAGTTTCCTTATCACCATTGTTTTGAACTCAATATCTGATAGTTTACTTGCCTCTATTTCATTTATCAGTCTTTCTGGGCATTCTTCCTTTCCTCTCTATTGGGAGTTGTTTCTATGTCTCCTCATTTTAGGGGAGACACTTCTTGTTTGCTTCTGCTTCTTAAATTGGTGTTCTTTGACTCCTTGTCTTTGTTGTTTGAACTTCTGTGGTAGGAGTCCTGTGGGACTCAGTGGTGCCATCTCCTTGATCCCCTGAACTAGATGCTCTTAGGGTGACCTATATGCCATTTATGTTGGCTCTCTGGTGTGTTTTGATTGTTGTTGGGTCATTCTTTGGTGGGCCCTTCCCTCCAGCTGTCTGGTTGAGGGTCACCCCACCCCGTGTATCTTGTATGCTGTTTTGCAGGTGCACTTTTTTCCTTTCTGGATATGCTTCTGTTGTTGTCAGATGGTGACCCTGTCTGGCCTCGGGCAGCCTGCTTGAGATGACCAGAAATCTACCACTTGGGAGTGACTCCTTCAGTTTTTAATATAGTCACTCTGCACTCAGCAGTCAAGCTTAAGCACCACAGGTTGGGGTAGCATCCCTCCTGGGGGTGGGGCTATTGGTCCTCCTCATGCGGATGCCACTCTTAAGGGATTGGACACCTGAGCAAGGTGTCTCCTACAGTATGGGGATGGCACAGCACCAGGACCTTGGTGGCTGCTGTCTCAGTTCTCTCCCCAAAGACACAGTCCCCAGTCTCTCCTCAAGCATCACTGGTCCACTCTGCTGCCCAACCCCTTTACTGGATCCAAGGGTAAGTGGCTGCATTTGAAAATTTATGCGTTGGCCCATTAAACGGCCCTTTGTGTATCTATCCATCCATCTCTGGCAGAGAGAAACCTTGCCACTTTTCACAGCTGGATGTTGTCTGTGTACTTTTTGGGCTCTGGTGCTCTAGGCTTGGGAGCCAAGCTTGGGGTTTAGATGCCACTGTTCTCAGGGGAATTCCCCAGGCTCTTTAAATATCCTTCTGGCACTCTAGCTGCTATCCCTGGTGCCCCGCCAGCCCTTTTGCGTCCTCTGCACACTCCCTGCCAGTCCCATTGTGTTGAAGCTGTTTGTTCTGTCTGCCTGTGGTTATAAGGCTTCTCTCCCACTGTTGTCCACTTGTGTATTCCAGACGATCTCTCCTCATTTTAGTTGTAATCCCAGATTGGTTCTTGGAGGAGGTTAGTGTATCTTCCACTCACTCCTCCACCATCTTGGATCTCAGCTCTTATTCCCCAACTTTCTGATCTATGATATTCAAACTACATCCCTCATTAATATTGATAGGTCCCGCCCCCAATTTTGTTGAAGAAAATGACTTTCTAATAATGAAAATCAACAATATTTGAAAAACCAGGTGAAGGAGTAGATATATAATACAATCCCAATGTATTTCAAAAGATAAATATGAATGGAAAGACCTTGAAGAGACAACCTCAGTTTTATTTTCTGCTATCTCCAAAAATCTGTCATTCTTTCATTTATTAATTCATTCACCTTGACATCGATCACACAGTGTTTGAGTGCCCCCTGTGTGCCAGCCACTGCTAGCCTAAATCTCTACCTCCTGATCTCCTCTTTCCTGAGCTCCAGAACTATAATAGTCTACACTTCAGTAGACCTGTTCAGTGTTAGTGTTCACATGTACACACATGACCAAACCCAGACATCATAGCGCACCACAATAAATCAAAGAGTCCAGGGACCCTGGAAGACAACCCACTAGAGGCAAGTGGAAGGGAGTAGAGTAGACACATCTTGATACTTTGAGCATTTCAGCTATCTTGTCACTCATGCATTCACTTCTTTATATGCTAATGATTTTCACCCTTGTCTTGGTTGAAACTCACTGCCAAGATGGTGTAAAAAGACTCAAAAGATGAGAAAACTCTTAGGAAGTCTCATTCTTGGTTTTTCTCACAGGTGGGAACTACAGAGTTAAGGCACTTCCTATAATTGTGCTCGTAAGTCTCACACAGTTTTCTGGACATGCCCAACTGCCAGGTAGTTTCTGGACTTCCACACAGGATTTTCCTAGGGATGAGCCAGCTTATAGAGTATTTCCTGACTGTTGTGTCTGGATAGGGTCTCAGATCAGCCCTTTCCTCCCTTTACCCAGCTAATTCCTCCTTATCCCTCGGGTCCCAGCACTTTCTGCAGGAAGTCTCCCCAACACACCCCAAGCAAGTCGTGTACTTTGACTATCTGTTCTTCTCCCATTGTACCCTTAATTCCGCTATCATACCAGCTACATCACTTCATTATTAGTGCTGGTTCACTGTCTTCCCCTTTAGACTGCAAGCTCAAGGTGGGCAAGGACAATGTGTCTTGTTTTGCTACCATCATAAAGTGCTACATCTCTAAAGCTTCGATCTGTATTTTTATTTAAGTTCAAAAGTGATGTGGATTCTTAGCAATAATTTTTGCTATATTTAAGAATGTCCTCACTCTTTTACAATTTAATTATAATTTAATTTGATTTATATCATACCAAATTAATTTCTACATGTTATTAAAATTACAAAGGTTTTTTGTATTTATATTAATAAGAGCCTTGAAATTTTTGATAGGGTTTTGTTCTTCAATGTTATGCTTTATCTCTTAACACCTTTTCATGAAAGAAATTTTTTCTCCACTTTTTAAAATCATTTTTGTTATTCTATTACAGTTGTCCCATTTTTCCCCTTTTGCCCTCCTCTGCCCATCCCACCGCCCACTCCCACAGTCAATTCCCACACTATTGTCCATGTCTGTGGGTCGTTCACACGTGTTCTTTGTCATGAAAGAAAAATTAATATAAAAGATCAAAAGAACACAAATCTTTTAGAATCCTACCACAAAACTAATATACTTTGTAAAATAAACAATGGTGAGATGAATGACATTCATTTTCTATGGGTAAAGAAGGTATTTCATGTTTGCTTTTAGAATACATCTAGCTCGTGTATGAGTTTGTCATTTTTGTGCCCCTGAAATCCATATGGGTAGTATTTAGGCTTTTGTGAATGGACCTTGATGACTAGTTTGATGTGTGTGGACGTGAGTATTTGTGTGTTCCTAGAACAATCATCTATGTTTCCATACACACCTCATTAACAGGTATGCTTTGTCTTCTTTTTAGTTTCAATAAATTTACATTTGTGTTAAGTCTAAAATTATGCATTTAGGTTCATGAATTTTATTTTTTCCATTCTCTTGTGCACATAGTTAACTATTTCCTTAGGGTTCAGTTCAAGACATGGAATTGCTGCCTCAAATGATATACACATGCTTAATTTAATCCCCTACCTCCCAACCAGGAAAATTGTACCAATTTAAAGTCCATAAACTGGAATCAAGTGGGGGGAAAGGCCTCAGCAAGTGAGGACCATGGTTGTACTGGTGCTCTGTTAAACATTGCAGGCCTTAGATTCCACTGAGAAGCAGTTTTAAGACCACAATAACAGTAAATGCACTTTTAGAGTGGTCTGTAGTGGCACAAGCACAGAACTTGGAGCTGGTAGCTCTAGATTACAACTGTAGTTTGATGAAGAATATATAAAACTGTTTTTAAATCCTTGTAGTATCATTATTATGAGACAGAGTGTACCCCCAGGCTAGAATCATAATGAGCCAGAGTTAATAAAAAAATCTCATTGAGCCAATGTGTGGATCAACTAATTACTCTTCTACCCCATCCCTTCAGCAGGAGACAGTTCTGTCCACTGACCACGAGCCTTTTATGAAACAAGGATCCTGCTCTCCTTATTACCTGAACACTCAATGCCAAGGATTCCTTGAAAAAGAGAAAGATGCTTGAGAAGGATATTGCAGAGGCCCGCTCTCAATGCTTAGCACCTCTCTTGAAACCTCAAAGGTGGTTCTTCCAAGAGGTATGTCCATGAGATAGGAAGGATCAAAGAAATGATTTGGACAGAAGTTGATGATCTTGGAGCAGGATTGGCCTGGCTGGGTGCCCAAGAGAAGCCTCTGGATAGTAAAAAGGTTTACATAAGAGTTAGATTACCGAGGCAGAAGGCACTAAGCAGTTCCAGACACTCTGCTTTAAACCCTGGAAAGGGTGAGCCATTTATTTTCCTTCTTGAACGTAAGCTCTTCTTTCTCTTTTTCAGCAGACATAGTTTGGTACAACAGAGTCCTTCTGGAAACAGTATGACTCAGCCAGGTACTATAGAAGGATGCCTGCAAAAGCAGGTTTGTTCCATTGAATTATATGAGAATTTCCAGGGGGTAGACACAGGCATTACATATTAGTGTTTTGTTGTGATGACTAGACTTTCTTTTCACATTTTACTCTAGATACTCCTAGAGTAATTAAACTTTTTACAATTATATCAACAGTTTTCATACTTTAACTATCATATATTACATTTTGTAATTTGAAAGCAGAAATAAAAATTTTTAATGATCAAGATACAGGATGAAAAGGTGAATTAGGAGAAAAAAGAATGCCATGCTGAACTAGCTTTTACACCTGTGCCCTCTAACTTCTTTTTTAAGTAAGATTTTAGTGCTCACCAAAATGCCATTTTTCTAGTCTTTTGTTTTCTATGTTTATCCATCGATACATTCTGTATTAAGCTATCTCTAGTTATGGCATTCTGAATAAGTGAATTATGAACTGGTTATTCCTTTTACTTAAAGATCTTACAGCAGAGATTCCTCTTAAAGAGAGTCAAACCCCTAATGTTTAAACTAATGTTCAAAGTTATTGACAATTTTCCTAATATCAAAAAGGCAGGGGCATAAAAACATAAAGGTATGTGGAAAGTCCAATAAAATTATTAATCAGAGGATGTAAAAAAAGGATAAGGTACCTTGATTCATCCAGTGTCTTTATTTTTATGGTTGAGGAAGCAGGAGCTAAGAGAGGTTCAGTGATGTGTTGATGCTAGAGCTGATTTGTGGATGAGAAAGGATCAGGTGTCAGAAATGGAAAATAGCACTCCTAAGGATTCACAACTACAGGCATGTATTTTCCACTGTTCCTGTGATAAACATCCAAGTTGCCTCCAATTTCCCACCACCAAAAATATATCCTTATGCATATACCCCTATTTAGCCATGTAAAAACTGACTCTGAGATATGCATCCAAGAGCAGAATTGCTTGGTCATTGAGCATGTGTACCCTTGTTAGGACTAAGCACTTCTATGTTGATCTCCAGAATAAATGCACCAGTATGCACTTCTATCAGTAGTGTGTGCAAGTCCCAATAACCCCCAGCAACACTTGGCATTATGTGCCGCTCTAATTTTTACCTGTCTATGAGGTAAATGATACTTCATTGTTGTTTAATTGGAAACTGGTAATGAATTTTAGTGCTAAATACATATTGTATGATTTGATTATATGCATTTTTAAAAACTGTACCACTACACTGTATATTAGTTTTTGCATCAGTAGCATGATGGGCTGTTTTGTTTTGTTTTCTTTTTTACTTCATATTATACGGCATGAGAAAAGGTTTGAGAGTTACATTTTTAATGAAAAATTTAGCCCTGGCTGGTGTAGCTCAGTGGATTGAGCACGGGCTGGGAACCAAAGTGTCCCAGGTTTGATTCCCAGCCAGGGTACATTCCTGGGTTGCAGGCCATAACCCCCAGCAACCACACATTGATGTCTCTCTCTCTCTCTCTCTCTCTCTCTCTCTCCCTCTCTCTCTCTCTCTCTCTCTCTCTCTCCCTTCCCTCTCTAAAAATAAATAAATAAAATATTTAAAAAAATTTTACCAACTGACCCAATACTACTTCCTGAATAATCCATGTTACTCACTGATTAGAAATGCTGAGTTTATCATATTTAAAAATCTTCTTAGAATTGAGCTTTTACTCTGTTTCATCAAATTGTATCTTGGATTTTTTTCCACCAGTCTCATCCTGTTTTAATGTTACTTCACAAAACATTTTAGTAGCTGAAAAGTAACATTTTCCCCATTATTTGCTCTTTGGAAAGTCAAGAACAACAACAACATAGCAACAATAAATGTAGCCAAACATTTATTGAGCGTTTGCAATGTATCTAACACTTTACTTACATCATCACACTTAATCCTCAATTACACATAATAGTGTAGATGTTCTTCTTATCACCCGTTTAAATATGAGAGACTGAGGTACAGAAGACTCAAGTGGTTTGATGTGGAACCTAGCCTCAACTCCTGGTCCCATCAAAATAAGTCCATACTCCCAACCACTGTTAAATTAAAATGAGTTGTATGAAATGGTTAATATTGGAGCATTTTTTCCAAGAAAAATGTCAATTTCTTATTTTTCAATGTAATATACAGTATTTTGTATTTTAGAAATGAGGCCATCCCAGAGGAAGAAACATGCCCATCATCCAGTTGTTGGTAATGGGTCTGCTATCTGAATCCTTGGTCTTCCATCTCCAGTCTTCTGACAGCAGAGTCATTCCTGTCATTTATCTCCTGGACTCAGTGGGAAACTATTTATCTAGTGACCTACTAGAAGGATACAAGGGAAGGGAAAGTACATGAAAGTAAAAGAAATGCTGCAATGGTTATTTTTTTCCTTTCCCCATATTCATCAGGTAATCCTTCCTACAACTCAGAAATGGTACTGGAACTGACAGATTATTAAAACATATTTACATTTCACGTATTGCTGTTATACTTTCAAATATTCTCTCTAATAAATTTTTTATTTCTTATTAAAATCATATTTTAATGGGAGAAAGAAGGCAAGGAAACAAGAGTAATATTTGTTCAAGTCCACTATCTTCTATAGTACTAAAGGTGTTGCTTTTCTTAAACTTGCATTAGCTCTATGTATAGTATATCTACTAAAATATCATTCTCACAACACAAACAAAAGAAATATACTTTGTTTTATTTACAAAAAGCATTTTGTGAAACAGCTTGTGCAGAATTATCTCACTTCTGTTTTCTCTTTTTTAACAAAAAATAATTTAAAAGTTAAAAATGAATAAAGAATAACAAAATCTTTTTTTAGCACAGTAGGCAGAATGTCAATTCTGTTTTCAATCACATAATAGAAGATGTATTCATTCAGCTTTATTTGCTGATTTGAGGAGGACTAACAAATATACATTCTTTTCTTCCTTCCTGTCTTTTTTATCCATTCAACAAATGTTTACTGCGCACCTAGTAAGGGCCAGACACTGCCAGACTGAATCTTATTTCTATCACAGGCCTTGTTTTCAGAGTTCCAGGCTGCGTTATCCAACTATGGCATGCTATATATTTATGTATGACTAGGCATGGACACTTTATCAAGCAAACTTACCATCTAAATAGAAGGCCATGTGGTAGTAGTAAGGAGAAAGCATGGGGTTTGGAAATAGGCAAACATGGGTTAAAATTCCTGTTCCGCCATTTATTTAAGGTGCGTAAACTTGGAAAGTTTACTTAGCATCTTCAGGACTTAATTTTCTGTTCTGTACAAGGGAATTATTATTTAGGTTATAAAGGAAATCCTGTAGAATGTAATGCACCCAACCATTCTGTGTAAAAATTTAACACATTGATTTTTCTCACTCCACCTGTTCCCTTTATTAGCAGAAATGACTCTGCCATGAACTCAACAGCATTACTATATCATAGAGTATATTCAGAAATGTATGAGAAAAAGAAAATTAAATATACGTTTACCTTATGAATGTAATCTAATGCCATTTCTCTGTAATAAAATAAATTGACCGATAGAGTACAATCTTTGTGCTTTCCCTAACCCACTTGGACCTTGTAGATTAACATGATACATATGTGTGGCTTAAGAGGTTCTAGTATTATTTGAGACTCAGAATGTTAACATGTAACAGAAACTCAATGCATTATGATGGAGGGCCATGAGAACAAGAGTCAGGAACTCTGTCTTGGTCCCATTTTCCTAAGTAATACCTGATGACAAGACAAAGCACTACCAAGAATTCAGAAATGTTGTGGCAATCAATGAGATCCCCATTTCTGTACTCTGAGTTCTTGTAAGAAAAAGAAAGAAGCTAGAATCTCTCTTAACAATTTCACAAGAACCATCTGTAAAAAAAAAATTAGGCCTCCAGGGAGTACTCACTGATAAATGTCTTCTAATAATCTCATCTTTTAAATGCCCACTGTCTTTGACAAGATGTATGGTAAAATTCAGAGACCACCAAAAACACCCGAAGCCTGCCCATTAGCAACAAGCTAAGGGAACTCTCACTAAGATAACTTTTTTTTACATGGTGAGATGATTTTGTTATGTCAGCAAAGCTCTGAGATAGAGATTGTTCGGAAAGAGGGATTGTTCTGAGACTGCAGTGTTCTATAAACACACATACACAAACATACCTATGTTGTTAATATCTCTGCTTCTTCTGCAACAATTTTCTGCATGTCTTTTCTCAGTTTCATTGCTGCCCTCTTATTGGGGACTCTCTTTTAGTAATAAGTTTTATTTTTCAATTGTAATTCACATGAAATATTAGTTTCAAGTGTACAACATAGTGATTAGACATTTACATAACTTATGAAGTGATCACTCTGATAAGCCTGGTACATACCTGGTACACTACATAAATATTACAATATTATTCACTACATCCTCTATGCAGTACTTGACATCCTTATGATTCTTCTGGAGCCACCAAATTGTACTTCTTAATCCCTTTCCCTCTTTCACCCATTCCCCCAACCTTCCTCCCATCTGGCATCCATCAAAATGTCCTCTGTATCTGAGTTTGTTTTTCTTTTGTTTATTTTGTTTCTTTAGATTCAACATATAAGTGAAATCATATGGTACTTGTCTTTCTCTGCCTGATTTATTTCATTTAGCAAGACACCCTCTAGGTCCATCCATGTTGTTGCAAATAGCAAAATTTCATTCTTTTTTATGACTGAGAAATAATATTATATACATACATCTATATATATACACATACATACACACATATATGTAGTTATATATATATATATATATATATATATATATATATATATATATATATATATAGTTCCACTTGTATTTTATCCACTAAGATATTGATGGGAACTTCCATACTGATCAGTTGCTTCCATATTGATCGGTTGCTTCCATATCTTGGCTATTGTAAATAATGCCACAATGAATATATGGATGCATATGTCTTTCAAATTAGTGTTTTTGGTTTATTCTGATAAGTTCCCAGAAGTGTAATTGCTAGTTTATTCTTTGTACCTTATTATTGCCTTTGTTTTAAAGTCTATTTTGTCTGGTATAAGTATCACTTTTTAAAAATCTCCATTTCAATGAAATATCTTTCCCTTTCCTTTCACTCTGTGTGGAGATTCTCTTTATCTTTAAATTTGAGCATTTATTAAAGGATTTAAGCTAACTTTTAGATGAATGCATAAAATCACACCTGGACTAGGTTCCCTAACAGTACTAGCTAGGACCTCCCTGATGCCAAGACCTTTGCTAATAGGGAAATGGATCTACTGGATGTTAATGGGTCTTATTGTGATTGTCTGGAAATGTGCATTCTAATATAGAAATGTAATCATGACAGCAAGTTGTTAAAGTAGCCAATACTCAGAATCTTTTCACTGTATTAAAATGATATGGTATATTTTTCTTACTCTGAAGTTTCTTTCCTTTTTTCTTCCCTCCTTTCTGTGCTGTAACAAATTTAATTGTAACAGTAGCTCATGTTAGCCTTTTTCATTGGATATTGTAGTGAGGTCTGTTGGCAGTTATGGAATACTGCAGCACCCCTTGGATATTGATCAAATTCCCCCTTCCAAAATGAAATAAGTAAGTTTGGGATATAAAATAATCAGAAAGAAGGCATTTTATTCCTTGATTTCTGTTTTAAAACCTTGGGAAGGACATATTTTTTTCATAATTGCACAACTCTCCCTTGTTTTCCTGCTTCATGTTAAAGTCTGCCTAAATAACCTCTGTAGCCCAGGCCACTCTGACTTAAAAGTATGCTCACTTTCACCCCAGTACTTCTGAGGATGTAACCCAAATACTTGTAAGTGAGAATCAGATTACGTTTCCCATGAGCCCATGCCCCTCTTCACCCACACAATGCTTTATCTCTGTGGATACTGGCTGCAAGAGGGCAATGGTTTCCATATCAGCATATAAATGTGCTTGCCTTAGCCCCAGGGCCAAGGAGGATTTAGTACTGAGTGTGTGTTGAGGAGTGAGGAAGCCACTTAAGGGAGCCAGCTACCAATAGAGCAAGAGCCATGCTGTTCCAGGGCCTAGTGGCTGTTTCAGACTTTGAGTATTTCCATCATTGGTATTTCACACTAGTTGAGGTGGACCAACACAACCAGCAGGAAGACCTCTGGGTGTCTGACCTGGGACGTGCATACAACCTAGCACCATTGGCACACGAGTGCAAAAGGAGACTTGCTGTAGAAACCCATCATGGAAGTTGCAAGCTAGTACATCAGCTATAGTTTTGATCCAAGGACTAGAGATGAAGATCCAAGATGGCAGAGGAGTAAGTGGAAGCTGCAGAAATCACCTCCCAGGACAAAACTGGAATTATAATTAAACTGTAGAGAAATCATCCTGAATAACCAACTGAACACTAGCTGGAAAGAAGCCATATAACCAAGGACAGATGGGAGAAACCATTTCACCAAAACACGACTAGTAAAGAGTACAGAGGAGGTGCAAGAGGGCTGGTTGGGCTTCCACAGGCAACAGTTGAAGTTCCAGAGACATATTTCAGTGGCAGTGGGTCCCCCTGAGAGGTGGGGAGTCTAGACCCCCAGCTAGGCTCCCCAGCATACAGCACCAGAACCAGGAGGGGAACCCAGATAACAGGAAGCTGTGAAGAGCAGAGGCATTACTGTCCAACAGGGAGAGATTGCTGGTGACATACAGAGCCCCTAAAGGGCCAACACACAAATTCAGTTTACAGCCACTTACCCTGGACTCTGACAGAAGGAGGGAAGATGAACTAGAGATGCATGAGGAGAGTCTAGGGTTTGTAGCTCTGGAGAGAGAACTGAAGGAACAGCCACCAGGATCCCTGTGCTGAGCCATTCCCCATACTGTGGAAGCCATCTTTCTCTGGTAGAGAACTCCCCTCCAAGTGGCAAAAGCCTGAGGGGAAGCAATAGCCCTGTGGACAGGAATTACTCTGAACCACCCTGTGGAGCTTAAGCCTGGCTACTGAGGAGTACAGCTGGAGGTTATCTCAGTGATTAAGTTCAACAACTAAGGCAGATCTCTGGGACCTCTGAGACTTTAGCTGATCCTACCCTGGGCCCGGTGCTGGTAAAAGCTGGCCTTGGTACACAGTCTAGTTCTTTCTGCACACAAACAGGCCCAGCAGAAGGAGCCACAAGCTGTGGATTGCCGATCTCTCTAAACAGGTTGCCCAGAGCCAGTCACAGGCAGTGTCTGACATAGTTCTTCAACAGAGTATTTGCAGATCTTCCTAGTACATAGAACAAACAAAAAGAGGCAGCCAAAATGGGAAAACAAAGAAACAGGCCCCAAAATGAAAGAACAAGAGAGTCCTCCAGAAGAACTAAATGAAAGTAAGTTAATCAATTTGTCAATTTGTTAGAGTAATGACTATAAGGACACTCAACAGCATGAAAAAGGGTATAGAAACCATAAAAAGGGACCAGTCAGAAATAAAGAATGAAATATCTGAAATAAAGAATACACTGGAATGAATAAATAGTCGGCTAGGTGAAGCAGAAGATTGAATAAGCGATTTGGAAGACAGGGTAGAAAAAATACCCAAGCAGAGCAACAAAAAGAAAAAAAGAATTAAAAAGAATGAAGAGAGCTTAAGAAACCTTTGGGGAAGCATGGAGCATAACAACATCCACGCCATGGGAATACCAGAAGGAAAAGAAAGTGAGCAAGGGATCGAGAACCTATTTGAAGAAATAATGACTGAAACCTTCCCTAGTTTGGTGAAAGGAAAAGACACACAAGTCCTGGAAGTGCAGAGGGTCTCAAACAAGATGGAACTAAAAGAGGCCTACTCCGAGACACATCATAATTAAAATAGCAAAGCTTAAAGACAAGGAGAGAATCTTAAAAACTGCAAGAGAAAAACAGGTAGTTATTACCTAAGAGAGAGCTACAACAACACTGTCATCTGATTTCCCCTGAAGAGACTGGCATGGAATATTTAAGGGGATGAAAAGCAAGAACAAACAACCAAGGTTACTTTACCCAGAAAGTCTACTTCAAAGGGGGAAGGAGAAATAAAGAGCTTCCCAGACAGGAAAAAGTTAAAGGAGTTTGTTAATACCAAACCAGTACTGCAGCAAATGTTAAAGGGCTTGCTTTAAGAATAAAAAGAAAAAGAAAAAGAAAACAGAGGAAAATAGTTAAATTTAAAATGGAAATAAAACATATCTATCAACAATTGCCTTAAATGTAAATAAATTACATGCTATAACCAAAAGACATAGGGTAGCTGAATGGATAAGAAAATAAGATCCATATATAAGTTGTCTCCAGGAGACCCACCTCAGATTGAAAGACAAAGACAGACTAAAATAAGGGGGTGGAAAAATATATTTCATACAAATAGAAAAGAAAAAAGCTGGCATAGCAATACTTATTTCTGATAAAATAGACATTCAAACTGAGATTATAGCAAGAGACACAGAAGGATACTACATAATGATAAAGGGAAAATTCCAACAAGAAGATATAACCTTAGTAAACATTTATGTGCCCAACACAGGCACAACTAAATATGTAAAGCAAATCCTGATGAGCATAGAGAGATTGAAAGCAATAAATATAACGTCATAGTATATTGAATTTAATGGATAGATCTACCAGACAGAAAATCAGCAAGGAGATAGTGGCCTTAAGTGACATGCTAATCAAGTGGGTTTAATTGATATCTTCAGAGCATTTCACCACAAAACAGCAGAATATACATACATTTCAAGTGCACATGGAATGTTTTCTGGGATAGACTAAAAGTTAGGACTAAAAACAAATCTCAATAAATTTAAGAAGATTGAAATCATATTCAACATCTTCTCTGACCACAGTGTTATGAAACTAGAAATCAATCACAAGAGGGCCACTGAAAAGTACACAAAGACATGGAATCTAAAGAGCATGTTATTAAACAATAAATAGGTCAACAACAAGATCAAAGAAGAAAACAAGATACCTTGAAACAAATGAAAATGAGAACACAGCAACTCAAAATCTGTGGGACACTGGGAAAGCAATCCTAAGAGGGAAATTTGTAGCATTACAGACCTATTTTGAAAATGAAGAAAAACCTCAAATAAACCATCCAACTTTACACTTAAAGGAACTTGAAAAAGAACAACAAACAAAGGCCAAACTGAGCAGAAGGAAGGAAATCATAAAGATCAGACCAGAAATAAAGAAATAGAGTCAAAAAAAAAATACAAAAGCTAATGAATCCAAGAGCTGGTTCTATGTAAAAGTAAACAAGATTGACAATCCTTTAACCAGACTCATCAAGAAAAAAAGAGAGGACCAAAATTAAAGGGAAAAAAAGCACTTAAAGAGGAGAAATAACAGCAACAAAGAAATACTTATAAGAAAATATTATGAATACCTATATGCCAACAAATTGCACAATCTTCAGGAAATGGATAAATTCCTAGAAACATATGATCTCCCAAAACAAACCCAAGAAGAATCAAAAAATTAGAATACACAGATTGCACCTAGTAAAATTGAAGCAGTAATTAAGAAAAAAAAAAAAACTCCCAACAAACAAAATAGATGGCTTCATAGATGAATTCTACTAAACATTCTGGAAAGAACTAACACCCATCCATCTCAGACTTTAAAAAAAATCAGGAAGAGGTATACCCCCAAGTTCATTTTACAAGGCCAACATTATCCTAACTCCAAAATCAGAAAAAGACAATACAAAAAAAAATAAAATTATAAACTAATATCCCTGATGAACATAGCTGGTAAAATCTTCAACAAAATATGAGTGGACTGAACACAGCAAAGCATCAAAAAGATCATGCAACATGAGCAAGTGGGATTTATTCTGGGAATGCAAGTTTGGTACAACACTTACAAACCAATAAATGTGATTCACCACATAAACAAAATGAAGGATAAAAACCAAATGATCATTTCAATAGATGCAGAAAAAGTATTTGATAAAAATTCAGCATCCATTTAAAATAAAAACTCTCAGCACAGTGGGAAGAGATGGAACATACCTAATAAAGGTACAAACATAACAAAGGTACAGAGAGATGGAACAGACACAATAAAGGCCATATATGACAAACCCACTGCCAACATCATACTCAAGGTTGAAAAACTGCAAGTGTTCCCTCCCCTTAAGATTGGAAACAAGACAAGGATGTCCGCTTTCAGCTCTCTTATTCAACATAGTACTGGAAGTCCTAGCCACAGCAATCAGACAAGAAGAAGAAAAAAAGTGGCACCCAAATTGGAAAGGAAGAAGTAAAACTGTCATTATTTTCAGATGGCATGATACTGTACATAAAGAAACCCAAAGATTCAACCAAGAAACTATTAGAACTGATAAATAAATTGTCCAAACTAACAGGAAACAAAATTAATATCCAGAAATCAGTGGCATTTTTATATGCCAGTAATGAACTAATGGGGAAATTAAGAAAACTATCCCATTCACAAATGCTTCAAAAAGAATAAAATACCCAGGGAAAAAAAGTCTAAGCAAGGATGTAAAATACCTGTTCCTGGAAAATTTTAAGACACTGAGGGAAGAAATTAAAAAAGATACAAACAAGTGGAAGCACATACCGTTTTCATGAATAGGAAGAATTAACATCATTAAAATGTCCATGCTACACTAAGCAATCTATAGATTCAACACAATTCCTATCAAGTTTCCAATGTCATATTTCACAGAACTAGAACAAATATATCAAAAATTTAATGGAATCACAAAAGGCCCTGCAGAGCAACAGCGATCCTCAGAAAGAAACAAAGTTGAAAGAATCACATTACCTAATGTCAACTATATTATAAGGCCATCGTAATCAAAACAGCATGGTGCTGGCATAAAAACCGATATTAGATAAATGGAACAAAATTGAGAGCCCAGCCCTGGCTGGTGTAGCTCAGTGGATTGAGCATGGGCCTGTGAGCCAAAGGGTTGTCAGTTCAATTTCTAGCCAGGGCACATGCCTGGGTTGCAGGCCAGGTCCCCAGCAGGGAGCATGCAACAGGCAACCACACATTGATGTTTCTCTCCCTCTCTTCCTCCCTCCCTAGAAATAAATAAATATTTTTTTTTTAAAAATTGAGAGCCCAGAAATAAACTTACACGTCTATAATCAATTAATACTTCACAGAGGAAGCAAGCACATACAATGGGCTAAGGATAGTTTATTCAATAAATACAGTTGGGAAAATTGGACAGATACATGCAGAAAAATGAAACTAGACAACCTTCTTACAGAACACACAAGAATAAATTCAAAATGAATTGAAGACTTAAATATTAAACTGGAATCCATAAAAATCCTAGAAGAAACATAGGCAGTAAAATTTTGGACATTGCTCGTACCTATATTTTATCTGATATATCTCTTCAGGTAAGGGAAACAAAATAAAGAATAAGCTAAAGGGACAACGCCAAACTAAAAAAGTCTTTGCACAGCAAAGGAAATCATCAACAAAATAACAAGACAACACATGGAATGGGAGAACACACGGAATACATCTGATAAGGGGTAGAGAAAAATTACAAATAAACTTACAAAACTCAACACCAAAAAAACCCCTAAACTATCCAATTTAAAAATGGGCATAGGGCCTGAATACACACTTCTCCAAAGAGGACATACAGATGGCCAATAGGCATATGAAAAGATGCTCAATGTCACTACTCATTAGAGAAATGCAAATTAAAACCACAATGAGATATCACCTCATGCAGGTCAGAATGGCTATCATAAATAAATCAACAAGCAAGTGATGGTGAGGATGTGGAGAAAGGGGAACCTTTTTGTATTGTTGGTGAGAATGCAGACTGGTGCAACCATTGCAAAAAGCAGAATGGAGATACCTCAAAAAATTAAAAATGGATCTGCCTTTTGACCCAGCAATCCCACTTCTGGGGAGCTATCTGAAGGAGCCCAAAGCACTAATTAAAAAAACAAAGAAACAAAAAACATAAGCATCCCTGAGTTCTTTGCAACATTATTTACAATTGCCAAGATAAGGAAGCATCTCAAGTGTCCATCAGTAGATGAGTAAATAAAAAAAACAACTATGGAATATTGAGATTAGGAAGATGGTGGTGATGTAGGTGGGAGCTGAGCCCACTTGCTTATGCACCCAACTGGGACACCTAGCCTATCTTCCAAAGAACAGAGTGAACAGCCAACAGAATTCCAGCTGATGTGACATTTGGACACCAAAGTGTGCAGAGGATGCTTAAAAAGGAGTGGTAAGGAGATTTTGCAGGCCAAAGGGAAGGTCCCCAGGCCTTGTGCCAGAGACTGCAGCTGCCACAGGAGCACTGGAGGAGAGCTAGGTCACTGATAGCAATCTAGTGGCTCCCTCACCTCCCAGAGCAGGGAAGTCCCAGACCTGCGCCAGGAGAGACCTTGACATGTAAAGTCTCTGGGGGATAAAAAGGCAGTAAGTGACACACAGAGGGTGGCACATCCTGGCTGGGGTGGCAGTTGCTGGATGGGATAGTACCAGAGAAATTGGAGAGCCAGGTGACACCTGGAGCTGGGTGAAGAGAGGGGCTGTGAATGGCTGTGATCCAGATAGACTCTAGACTGGTCAGAGGGATGGACAGTGTGGAAAACCAGGTGTTTGTTATGAGTGACAGGCAGCACCCAAGGGAACTTACCTCAAAGGGGAACTGAGCCTCCATGCAGGGACCTCCTGTGAGAAGGGATCTCCCACACACACACCTGCCAGACCACGAAAGAGGGAAAAGTGTGGGCTGGACTTGATCCCACTCAGGATGCCCGCAGAGGTGGGGGGGGGGGGGCGGGGCGGGCAGCTGGAGCTCTCACAGGCAATGGTGCCCAGAGAGAATTTTCAGTAGGGGAACAGAGCCGCCTTGCAGGGACCTCACCCACATAGCTGCGTGCAATGGCTAGGCCAACAAAGAGGGAAGGTGGGCGTGATTTGCTCCCATTCAGTGCACCTCATAGCCTGATCAAACTTACCAGTGCTGGCCTGGTGCAAATGCAAATAGTGGACAGTTCGGGCTGCACAGTGCTCTGAGGGTGAGGGCTGGAAACTGGGCACCTGTGATTATTGTGGCCCAGACTGAGCCCCCATCGTTGCTGAACCACAGGAAAAGAAAAAACTGAGGATAGACCCTCTTTGCC
The DNA here is from genome assembly GCF_004126475.2 of Phyllostomus discolor. Lineage (NCBI taxonomy): Eukaryota > Metazoa > Chordata > Mammalia > Chiroptera > Phyllostomidae > Phyllostomus > Phyllostomus discolor. Next base: position 59,568,017 of record NC_050198.1, on the reverse strand, counting down.
AGCAGGGTCCTGGAAAAGCTGCAAAACCAACTTGGCAGGTCTGAAATCAGCAGGGGGCTCCTCCTCTTTCTCCTCCCCCTCCTCATCCTCTCTCCTCCTCCTCTTCCTCCTCCTTCTTCTTCCCTTCTTCTTCTTCTTCTTCTTCTTCTTCTTCTTCTTCTTCTTCTTCTTCTTCTTCTTCTTCTTCTTCTTCTTCTTCTTCTTTTCTTCTTCTTCTCCTCCTCCTCTTCCTTCTTCTTCTTTTTCTTCTTCTTCTTCTCAAGAGTAAGACAGTAAGACCTGGAGCTGACAGAAAACCAGAGAGGGATCCAGAAAGCGATCAGAAGGGGCATGCCAACAGCTGAGACTCGTTTCGCTTTGCTCTTCAACAGAACTTGCATTTTTTTTATTTCTGTTTCTTCTTTCTGTTTATTTAGTTTTATTTGTCTGTGTGTTTTATTGTTTGTTTTGTTTTTTTATTCTCCCTTCCTAACTTCATTTAAACTTTTCTTCTTTTACTTCACTCATATTCCCAATAACTCTCTACACTTGATATACTACTTTTTTCTTTTTATTCAGGTTATATATTTGTTATCATAGTATAGTTATTCCAGATCCCATAGAGCACCCTTCCCTGGTCTTCATCCATTTTGTCATCTTCCTTAGCTTTCTTACTGTTGGTGTAAATGTTATTTTCTTTCACACCATGCCTAGTTTCTATCCCTTACTCTCACTATTACTCCTCCACCTAACCTCACACGAGCACTCTTCATTCTTAAGTCAGTTCGTATTCATTTTCCACTCTTATAAAAGTCTTATTTCATTTCCACCTTTTACAAACAGTGGCTACTCAGGAGAACTACCATGGATATTGCTGTACTTCTCCAACCAAACTTCTACTAGTACACTATTTGTTAGTATTTTAAATCTCATAGAATACTCTCCCACTGTCTTACTCCATTTAGCCTTTGCCCTGCCCCAGATCAGTTCAGTGAGGAATTTTATTTCTTTTCTTTTCTTTCCCTTTCCCCCCACCCCTCAACCAGGGCTTCACTCCTTAATCTTACTAGTTTGCTTCCCCTATTCCCTCAAAATCATTTGTCTTTACTGTAGACATCTCATATTCACTTTCCACTTTTCTACAATATTCTTATTCCCATTCTACCCTTCTTAAACTTCATTCAGTTGTCTTTGCTATTGACCCTGCTGAAGTTTTTCTGCAATTTTGCTCCCGTTGGTCCAATACCTTTTCAATTTTACTTCACACCTCATAGCATACCCTTTTCTTTTCTTACCCCATTGTTCCCATCACTCTTTTGTGTTTTACTTACGTTGTAAATTTTGCTTGCTGTCTTCCTTTCCCTCAGTTCTATCCCAACTCTGATCAATTGTCTTCCCTCTTACCACACAACAACATTTCCCCTCTTTTAGTCCTCTCATATTCCCTTTGTCATATCCTATAATATCTGCAATCTCTTCACCTTCATTAACCTTAGTTCAATTGCAGTTGAAATGGCATATGTGGTAGTAGGGTTCTTTTTGCTTCCATATGTTTGGTTGTCTGGTAATACTATTTTATTCAGCAACACTTATACAGCAACATACAAGACAAGGTGGGAGTTGTGAATAACAGCAAACCCACTGGAAGGGAGAACCCACCACCAAGGAGCCACCAACTAAGAAAGGCCAAGTACAACAAGATAGCCCACACCAACAAAAGCAAGGGCAACCCTAGAACATCCAGACAAGGACATCAAAGGGGCCACACGACTGACTTTCACAGAAGCTCTAACACAGAAGTTCACCCCTTAAGACAGCTGGGAAAGCAGAGCATGCAGAAATGTAGAAACAAAGAAAATGAATCACCTAAAATGGGGAGACAAAGAAAGAACCAACAATCAAAAAGAATAGAAAAGTCTTCAGTTAAGGAGCTAAATGAAATGGAGCTAAACAAACTATCAGACATATAATTCAAAACAATGGTTATAAGGATGATGAAGGAACTCACAGACAACTATAAGGAACTGAGTGAGAACTGCAAATGTATGAAAAAGGAAATAGAATCTATAAACGAGAACCAGGAAGAAATGAAGAATACAATATCTGAAATTAAAAAACTACACTACAAGGAATGACATGCAATGGACCAAATCAGTGAGCTGGAAGACAAGGTAGAAAGGAATACCCAGGTAGAGCAACAGCATGAAAAAAGACTCAAAATTTTGAGGATTGCTTAAGGGACCTTCAGGAAAACATGAAATGCAACAACATTCGAATTACAAGAATACCAGAATGAGAAGGAATGGAGCAAGGTATAGAAATCTTGTTTGAATATATAATGACAGTGGGGAGTTGGAAGATGGCTATGAGGCAGGTGGGATCGGAGCCCACTTGCCCCTGCACACAGGTGGAACACAAAGCTGATTTGAGGAATAGAGTGAACAGCCAACAGAATCCCAGCATCAGGATTGTAGTCCACCCAGTCTCCCACAACACAGAGGAAAAACTACCCAGGCACAATGAGAACCATTTTACCTGGAGAAAGAAAAGGGCAATAACCCTCTGTAGAGAGAGTGTGCTCCTGAACAATCTTCCCACAGGGCTTTTATTCACTTTCCCCCATGCACCTTGTGTTTCTTATTCATCATAAATCATCCCCTAAACTTGGGAAAAGCTGTTTTCAGTACAAAGCATACAAAATTTTTGAAAATGGAGAACAATGAGTGTTAGTTGCTGCATAAATCTTTGCACAACTTTCTTATAAGAAAAGACAGTGTCCTCAGTGTCCTTTAGAGCTAACAAAATGATGTATAACTACTAAGCAAGATGTGAGTTAAACACAAACTATGTATGTAAAGGTCAGCCTGGCTCCAGAGCTAAATGCTTTGATAAACAGAATAGAATTGCCTAAGTTGATTAATAGGTTTGTTTACTTGGTACAAGGATTCATATTCTGGGACACATACCCCTGGGAATATTCTGCTACTTCCTTCTAGCCTCATTCAGCTTCAGGTGCTGCACCCACATTTGGGTCATGCTGCCTGAGGGTCATAGCTGCAAGAACCAGAGGTGGTGGTCCCCAGCATCCCAGCATATATGAAGGTTGGAGGCCAAAATTGTAGAGGACTTTGAAAAACAGATGGTAAGGAGATTGTATTGGGATGGTAAGGCCCCTGGGACCAGCGTAGGGACCAGAGCTGCTTCAGCTCCCAGCCCAGCATCTATCACAGGATCCTTGGATGAGAGCCAAATGAACAGCTCCCTCCCCTGCCAAACAGGGAGGACAGAGCAGCACCAGGATGGAGCTAGATGCTTGAAGTCACTGGGGGGGATAAAGATGAAGTGTGAGACACACAGGGGTGGTGTTCACCCACTGGGACTGTGGACACCAGCTGGGTCATTACCAGAGAAATTGGGGAGCCAGGTGATGCCTAGAGAAGGTAGGAGAGTTGGACCATGATGGACCCTGACCATGACAGTTTCCTGTCTGGTTGGAAAGTTGGGCTACATGGAAGGTCAGGTGATTGTTAAAGTGGCAGGCTTGAACAGGAGTATTTTATTCAAAAAAAGGCTCTTGCCACCACCCCAACTAGGGCCGCATCCCAGTTCATATGTGGCCCTGCTGGATCACTAAGGAAGGAGGCACCTTCCCAAAGGAGAGAAGCAGGGCTCAGGGAGTTAGCAGTCCTCAGAGAAACTTAACTCAGTGGGGGAGCAGAACTACCCTGATGAGACTTTGAGAGTGCCTAGCACCTAGGACAGCAAAGAGCAAGAAGGTGGTATGTGAGTTGCCCCTAATTGGTACACTTCAAGGACAGCAAAATTGGTGGATTGAAGGTGCTGGCTAGGTGCAGAAGGGCACTGGAGAGCTGCTGGAGGATGGGCAACTGTGAAGAGTGAGGCCCAGACCTGGAGCCCTTCCTCATAAAACCATAGGAAGGGAGAAAATTAAAACCCAATCCTGTTCAGCATACTTCAGCCAGGAAGATCAGCAATACTTGCTTTGGTCGTTTAAAGCCAGCAGGAGGCTTTTCGTTCATTATTGTCTTTTTTTTTCTTTTTTTCCCCCAGTGAGACAATAAGACCTGGAATTGTGAAAGGACCAGACTCAGAATCAAGGGGCATCACAAAGATAATCCCAACAACTAAGAAACAGACAAATTTTAATTTGCTATTCCAGAGAACTTACATGTTATTGTTTATTTGTATTTTTTCATTATATTTACTTATTTTATTTTATTAGTATTTTTATTTCTCTTCTGTCTGTTTACTTTTATTTTTTTATTTGTTTGTTTAATTGCATTGTTTGGTAGGTTTTCTTTGTTCTCTTTTTCACAGTGTATTTTTAATTTTCCTTCTTTCACTTATGTTCCAATTGCACACTACTGTATGTCATGTACTTCCTATTCTTGTTATTCACATCACATAGATTCTGTCATATGATTGTTGTTCCAGTATTATTGTAAATATTTTTGTTCCATATAATTGTAAATATTACACAAGACCTCTTCCAAATTTTGCACTCTCTTCCAGAACTTTATTACTGTTGTGGTTAACTCTATTCTCTCACACACTACACCAATTTTCTAACAGATACTCTCACTATATCTCATACTCTGACCTCCCCAAAGCCCACTGTTTTCTGGGTTCAACTCACAAAACTTCACCCCTCTAATAAGAGTCTTATTTTTCTTCCACCCTTTCTAAAAAATGGCTAGTTGGATGAAATATCATGATTAACACTAGTTATCCAAAGGATATTTTATCTCTTCTATCCTTGTTGGTAGTTTAAATCCCATATTATATACCCTTGCTGTCTTAATCCATTTTGTCTTTCCACTCCAACTGACCTCATAAAAGAGTATGTGGGAGCTGTGAACACCAGTGTACCTGTTGGAAGAGAGAACCAACCAACAAATAATAATGGAAGAAGGTGAAGGAATGAGTAGAAGTCACATTAACCTCCACCCAGGACTAATCTGGAATTATAGCTAAACAGTGGATAAATTACCCAGAAAAAATAACTGAACAATAGTGAGAGAAGCCTCAAAACCCCAGACATACAGAAGAAGCAGCTTTGACACAACCTGTCTGCACCTGCACAACAGCATACAAGAGGTGGCAGGTGAAGTGACCCTCAGTCAACCAGCTGGAAGGAAAGACCCACCAAAGAAAGACCCAACAACAATCAAAACCCAAATACATCCAGAGAGCCAACATAAACAACACCCAAGAGCAGCAAGTTCAGGATATCAAGGAGACTGCACCACTGAATCCCCCCAGGTCTCCTATCATAGAGTTCACACCATAAACTCAGAGAGCCAGAACAAATCAATTTAAGAAACAGAGGCTAACGAGAAGAGTCTAACAAAAAAAATAGGAAGACAAAGACACAAATTCTAATCAGAAGGAAAGGAAGAAACCTTAAAAAAATGCTAAATGAAATAGAGGCAACTCAACTATCAGATATTGAGTTCAAAGCAATGGGTATAAGTAAGCTCAATGAGTTCATAGAGAATGACCAAAAACTACAAAGAGACTACGATGAAATCACTACAAACAATATCAACATAAAAAAGAATATAGAAGCAATCAACAAAGGCCAAGAGCACATGAAGAATACTTCTGAATTGAAAAACACAGTAGAAGGAATTGGAAGTAGGCTAGATGAAGAAGAGGATCTAATTAGTGAGCTAGAGGATAATGTAATAAAAAAAAACACTCAGAAAGAGCAAGAAAAGGAAAAAAGACTGAGAGAGAATGAAGAGGTGTTAAGGGAACTGCAGGACAACATGAAACATAATAAATCCATATAATTGGGATACCACAAGAGGGAGAAAAAGAGCAAGGGATAGAAAACCTGTTTGAAAAAATAGTGATGGAAAACTTCCTTAATTTGATGAGAGAAAAGGTGACACAAATCCAGGAAACACAAAGACTCCCAATCAAGAGGAACCCAAAGAGGCCCATTTGAAGTCACATCATAATTAAAATGGCAAAATTCAAAGACATAGAGAATCTTAAAGGCAGCAGGGGAGAAAGAGAAAGTAACATACAAGGGAGACCTGATAAGATGAGCAGCTGAATTCTCAGTGGAAATATTCCAAACCAGAAGGGATTGGCAAGAAATATTCCAAGGAATGAAAAATAAAGGCCTTCAACTAAGGTTACTGTATCCAGCAAGGCTCTCAATTAAATTGGAACACAAAATAAGGGTTCTCCCTAACAAAACAAAGCTCAAAGATTACACTTCCAGCAAACCAGCCCTGCAGGAGATGCAAAAGGGTCTGCTTTAAGAAAAGGAAAAAAAAAAAAGACTGAGAGAGAGAGGAACACAGGCATGAAGAAGGGAAAATGGCAATGAATAAGTACCTATCAATAATAACCTTAAACATAAATGGATTAAATGTTCCAATTAAAAGATATAGAGTAGCTGAATCAATAAGAAATCATGACCCATACATATGCTGCCTTCAAGAGACCCACCTCAGAACAAAAGACCTACACAAAGTGAAAGTAATGGACTAGAAAAAAATACTACAACCAAATGGACAGGAAGAAAAAGGCTAGGTAGCAATATTCATATCAAACAAAATAGACTTCAAAATAAAAGGCATAAAATGAGACCCACAAGGTCACTTCATAATACTCAAGGGAAGAATCTATCAAGAAGATATAAACATTGTAAATAAATATGCACCCAGCACGGGAGTATGCAAATACATAACAAAAACCTTGGAGGACTTCAAGAAAGATATTGACAGCAACAAAATTATAGTATGATATTTTAACATCCTATTTTCAAAAATGGATGAATCTTCCAAACAAAATATCAACAAAGATATTGCAGCACTGAACAAATTCCTAGTTCAAATAGACTTAACTGATACATGTAGAGCCTTTCATCCCAAGGAAGCAAAATACACATTATTTTCAAATGCACATGAAATATTTTCAAAAATAGACTACATGATAGGACAAAAAATAAGCCACAACAAATTCAAGAAAATTGAAATCATATCAAGCATTTTCTCCTACCACAAGGAACTGAAACTAGAAGACAATGTCAAAGAAAAATCTTGAAAAAATACTCAAACTCATGAAGATTGAATATAACACTATTTAAAAAATGAATAGGTCAAGAATGAGATCAAAGAAAAAATTTAAAAGTTTCTGGAAACAAATGAAAATGAACTCACAACAAACCAAAACTTATGGGAGAAAAAAAAACAACAACAAAAAAAACAAATTCAGTCCTGAGAGGGAATGTCATACCAATACAGGCCTACTTAAAAAAGATAGAAACATTTCAAATAAACAACCTAACCCTACACCTACAAGAACTCAAGGAACAACAACAACAAAGACAGCCTAGAACAAGTAGAAGGAATGAAATAACCAAGATTAGAGCAGAATTAAATGACATAGAGACTAAAAGCACAATTCTAAGGATTAATAAACCCAAGAGCTGGTTCTTTGAAGAGATAAACAAAATCAATAAGCATTTAAGGAAATTCATCAAGAAAAAAAAGAGAGGATCTAAATAAACAGAAATGAAAGAGGAGAGATTACAACTGATACACAGAAATACAAAGGATTGTAAGAAATTACTATGAAGAACTCTATACCAACAAATTTGAAAACCTAGGTGAAATGGACCAATTTCTAGAAAAATATAAGCTTCCAAAACTGAATGAAGAAGAAGAAGAGAGCCTGAACAGATCAATAACAGCTGATGAAATTGGAGCAGTGAACAAAAAAATTCCAACACACAAAGGCCCTGAACCAGATGGTTTCACAGGAGAAATTTACAAAGCATTTAAGGAAGAGCTAACCCCTACCCTTCACAGGCTATGCCAAAAATCCAAGAAGAGTGAAGCCTCCCAAACTCTTTTTATCAATCCAGCATAATTGTAATCCCAAAATCAGGTAAAGGCATAACAAAGAAAAAAAAAAAAACTTCAGGTCAATATTGCTGATAAACATAGATGCTAAAACCCTCAAGGAAATATTGGCAAACCACATACAGGTATACATTACAAAGATTAAACACCATGATCAAGTGGGTTTCATCCCAGGCATGCAAGGATGGTACAGTATTAGCAAATTAATAAATGTAACACATCACATAAACAAAAGCAAAGACAAATATCACATGATCATATTAATAGATGTAGAAAAAGCATTTTATAAGTTACAGACCCATTTATGATAAAAAACACTCAGCAAAGTGAGAGTAGAGGGAGCATTCCTCAACATAATAAAGGCCATATACCAGAGACCTACAGCCAATATAATACTCAACAGGCAAAAGCTAAGAGCTTTCCCAATAAGATGAGTAACAAGACAGGGATGTCCATTTTCACCACTCCTATTGAAAATAGTATTGGAAGTCCTATCCAGCAATGAGACAAGAAAAGAAATAAAAGACATACAAATTGGAAAGGAGAAAGCAAAACTGTCACTTTTTGCAGATGAACTGAGAGTGTACATAGAAAACCCTATAAACTCCACCAAAATACTATTCAACTTAATAAGTTAATTTGGCAAAACAGTAGGATACAAAGTCAATATTCAGAAAACAAAGGCATTTTTGTACACCAATAATGAAATATCAAAAATGGAAATCAGGGGGAAAATCCCATTTGCTACAGCAATGAAAAAAATTAAGTACTTATAAGTAAACCTAACCAAGGACATAAAAGATCTGTACTCAGAAAACTACACAACACTGAAGAGAGAAATTAAGAAAGATACAAACAAATGGCAGCATGTGCCATGCTCATGGATTGAAAGAATCGACATCATGAAAATGGCCACACTACTCAAAGCGATTTATAGATTCAGTGCAATCCCTATTAAAGTACCAATGAAATATTTCACAGATATAGAACATTTCAAAATTTTACATTGAAACATAAACCACCCTGAATAGCTGCGGTAATTTTGAGAAAGAATAACAAAATAGAAGGTATCACAATATCTAATATCAAACTGTATGACACGTTCACTGTAATGAAAACAACCTTGTAGCGGCATAAGAACAGACACATAGACCAATGGAACAGAATAGACAGCCCAGAAATAAACCCAAGTCCCTATGGTCAATTAATATTTGACAAAGGTGGCAGAAGCATAAAATGGACTAAAAATGGCCTCTTCAACAAATGTTGTTGGGCAGCTACATGCAAAAAAAATGAAACTCGATCACCAACTTACACCATACAGAAAAATAAATTCACAGTGAATAAAATAATTAAATATATGTCATAACACCATGAAAATCCAAGAGGAAAACATAGGTAGAAAAATCTCAGACCTCCCATGCAGCAATATTTTCACCAATATGTCCTCTAGAGCAAGGGACATAAAAGAAAGAATAAACAAATTGGATCTCATCAAACTAAAAAGCTTTTTCACTGCTAAGGAAAACAGCATTAAAATGAAAAGAGAACCAATTATATGGGGAAACATATTTTCCAATGATACCCCAAACAAGGGTTTGATCTCCAAAATATATAAAGAACTTACATGACTCTACCCCAGGAAGAGAAACAATCCAATTAAAAAAGGGGCAAAGGACTTGAACAGACACTTCTACAAGGACATACAGAGGTCCCAAAGACATATGAAAGATGGCTCAGCATCACTAGCCATCAGAGAGATGCAAATTAAAACCGCACTGAGATATCTCTTCACACCTGTGAGAATGGCCATCATACACAAATCAACAAACAGCAGGTGTTGGAGAGGATGTGGAGAAAAGGGAAACCTAGTACACTGTTGGTGATAATGCAGACTGGTGCAGCCACTTGGGAAAACAGTATGGAATTTCCTCAGAAAATTAAAAATGAAACTGCCTTTTGTCCCAGCAATTCCAGTGCTGGGATTATATAGTAAGAACCCTGAAACACCAATCCAAAAGAACCTATGCACCCCAATATTCATAGCAACAAAATTTATAATAGCCAAGTGCTAAAAGCAACCTAAGTGCCCATCAGTAAATGAATGAATCAAAAAACGATGGTACATTTACACAATGGAATACTACCCAACAGAAAGAAGGAGTTCCTACCTTTTGCAACAGCATGGATGGAACTGGAGAACATTATACTAAGTGAAATAAGCCAGGCAGAGAGGGACAAATACCATAAGATCTCCCCTTTAACTGGAACATAATCAACAAAACAAACAAGCAAGCGAAATATAACCAGAGACATTGAAATTAAGAACAAACTGACAAGGGTTTACAGGAACAAGTATAAAGGACACATGGACAAAAACTAGGGGTGGGTGGAAATGGGAGGGAGGTGGGGAGGGCTGTGGGGGGTTGGGCTGCGATGGGAGTAAAAGACAGAAAACTGTACCTAAATAACAATTAAAATTTTAAAAAAGAGAACAAACTGACAGTAACCAAAGGGAAGGAGGGGGGATAGATAATGTTTGGGAAAGGGGGAAGGGTTTTTAGTAGCAACTATAATAGACACATGGAGAAAACCAAAAGGGAGGTAGAATCAAGGGTGGGAGGTTGGGATGACTGGGGTGGCGAGAAGTAGTATGGGGAACATGGAGACAACTGTACTTGAACAACAATAAAAAATGTGGAAAAAAACAGAACTGCCAGAAAATTGTACTGTATGGAAGTCTGAGAACCAAGGAGTTGTAGAAGAAACATTTATCCAGACTGGTAGGATGGGATCAGATAGGAATCTGGACATAGAGGACACCTGGCTAGATAGCTGATAGCGGACCAGGCACAAAGGTGGCTGGTGGACCAGGCAGTCTCACATTAGCATGCAGACAAACAGGGAGGAATAACTATGGTACAAAACAGACCACACAACACAGGGATCCAGTGGGGGGAAACAAAGCCTCAAAACCTCTGGCAGTAAAATCCTGTTGGAATTGCAGTGGTGGGAGAAACTCCCAAGCTCACAGGAGAGTTCGTTGGAGAGACTCACAGGGTCCTAGAATTCACATAAGCCCCAAAACCTGGAAATCAACACCAGAAGTGCCCAATTTTCTTGTGGGTAGCAAGGGAAGTAACTGAAAGCCAGCCGAGAGCCAAGCAAGTGGCATTGTTCCCTTTTGAACCCCTCTCACATATACATAACCACAAGGCAATAGCATGGGTTGCCCTGCCTTGGTGAATAGCTAAGGCTCCATCCCTGACAAAGTAATAGGTGTGCCCAAACCAAAAAAATTAATAAATAAATAAGACCCTAATGAAAGAGCAGATTGAAGTTCCAAAAATATAACTAAGCAATGGAGAGATAGCCAACCTATCACATGTAGGGTTCACAACACTGGTAATCAGGAGGCCCACTGAAATGGTTGTGTATGGTGAAAAAATAGAGGAAAAAGTGAGAGCTATGCAAAGTGAAATAAAGAAAACTATATAAAGAACCAACAGTGAAGGGAAGGAAACCGGGACTCGGATCAACATTTTGGAGCAGAAGGAAGAAATAAACATTCAACCAGAACAGAATGAAAAAACAAGAAATCAAAAAAAATGAGGTTAGGCTTAGAAACCTACAGGACAACTTTAAACATTCCAACATCAGAATCATAGGCATGCCAAAAAGAGAAGAGGAAGAGCAAAACCGTGAAAAAGTATTTGAAAACATAATGAAGGCCCTGGCTGGTGTAACTCAATGGATTGAGCATGGGCCTGAGAACCAAAGGGTTGCAGGTTCAATTCCCCATCAGGGCACATGCCTGGGTTGTGGCCAGGTCCCCAATAGGGGGCGCATGAAAGGCAACCACACATTGATGTTTCTCTCCCTCTCTTTCTCCCTCTTTTCCCCTCTCTCTAAAAATAAATTTAAAAATATTTTTTAAAAAACATAATGAAGGAAAACTTCCCCAATCTGGTGAAGGCAATAGACTTCAAGGAAATACAGGATGCCCAGAGAGTCCTTAAAGAAGTTGAACCCAAGGAAGCACACACCAAGACACATAATTACATTTCCCAAGATTAAAGAGGAGAGAGTCTTAAAAGCAGCAAGAGATAAGGAGACATTTTTCTACAAAGGAGTCCCCATAAGACTATCAGCTGATTTCTCAAAAGAAACTTTGCAGTCAGGAAGGGGCTGAAAAGAAGTATTCCAAGTCATGAAAGGCAAGGACCTACATCCAAGATTGCTCTATCCAGGAAAGCTGTCATTTACAATGGAAGGGCAGATAAAGTGCTTCCCAGATAGGGTCAAGTTAGAGGAGTTCATCATCACCAAATCCTTATTATATAAAATGTTGAAGGGATTTATCTAAGAAAAAGAAGATGATCAAAAATATGAACATTAAAATGACAACACATTCACAATTTATTATCTCACACTTGAGGGAAAAATAAAAAAGCCTCTTGCTGACTTTAAACCCGCCAAGTGTGTTGTGGGGCTGATCTTCCTGGATGCTGCAGGAAGAAGAAATCTGGGCTTCACATTTTTCCACTCCTGTGGTTTTGCAAGGATTGGGACTAGATCTGGGCTGCAATATTTACAGTTGCCCAACCTCCAGCTCAAGCCCTCAAAGCGCAGTGTAGCCTCCACTGTCTGTCTGCCGCATGCCGGCACCTTTAATCCACTATGTTGTGCTACCCATAAGTGCACTGCTTAAGAACAACTCGCACCCCTCCTCCTCCGTCTTTGATGATCTGAGTGCTGCACACTCTCAAAGTCCCTTAGGGAAGTTTAGTTACCCTATTAAATTAAGTCTCTCTGGGTACTGCTAACTCTCTGAGCCCTTGCTGCCCTTGTCTGATCAGTCCATGAGGCACGCCTTCTCCTCCCTCTTCCCTGGCCCAGCTACTGTGCGAGAGAAGTCCTTGCATACTGGCTGTGTGCCATTTTTTTAGTGAATTTCCCTTGGCTGTAGGCTGCTGTTCTTAACAAAAGCCGAGCTTTTCACACAGCCCAACTCTCTGACCAGTCCCAAGACTCCCCAGGTCACAGTCAGTCATGGCCCTACTCTTCTCCCATCTCCAGGTGTCTCTGTGCTCCCAGATTTCTCTATTACTGTTTGGCTAGTGACCCCATCCAAGCTGGAGAAAGCCCCCTGCTATATGTCTCCCACTGTCTCTTTATCCCCTCAGCGACTTCAAGCATCCAGGTTTATATTAGGCGGAACTGACTTCCCTGCTCTGGGATTGAAAGGAGCTGCGAAGTTAGAATTACTGACCTGGCTCTCCACCAAAGTTCCTATGGCAGCTGTGGTCCCTGGCTCAGGGACTGGGAACCGCAGCAGCCACAGTCCCAGGTGCAAAGCACAGGGACCTTCTTGTCAGCCTCCAAATTGTCCTTACCATCCATTTTCATATGTCCTCTTTGATCTTTAGCTTCCAAACTTCATGTAAGCTCTGATTCCACTTGCTATTCACTCTGTTCTTCAGAAAATCAGCTAGATGCCCCAGGTGGGTACACAAGCAAGTGGGTTAAGCTCCCAACTACCTTGCCACCATCTTCCCCCTCTTCTATGTTTATATTTCAAATCTCAAATTGTACTGTTCCCCTCTCCTACTCCATTTTGCATTTCTCTCGCCCTTTCTTTTTTTTTTCATTTTATATTTTATTTTCTTCCCTCTCTTAGCCTGGTTTTCATTCTTAATTCTAATTAATTTTGTCCCCCTCTCCTCTCAAAATCACTTTTTTTCTTTAGAAAACTCATAACATTATTTTCTCTTTTTTTCCTTCTTTTTCCCTTCCACCTGTACTAATCTTTGATTATTTGTTGTTGATATTGCTGTGGTGGAGGTTTTCTTGAATTTAGATGCTATTTTCCCACTATTAAAAAATTTAAAGCTCATGTTATACTCTTCCTCTTTCTTACAACATTTTGCCTCCTTCCCTCTTTTTTTACATAAAAGGTATATTTTCTTTCATTTCTTTCTTTTCTGTGTTTCTGTTCCTTACTCTTATAATTTCTCCTCCTTTTCCCCTCTGAATTTTTTCTCCATTAGTCATTTCATATTCATTTTTACTTTTTATAATAGTCTTAATCTCTTTACACCTTTATTAATATTTGCTCACTTGTTGTTGACAGTGTGGTTGTGTGTGAGGGTTATTTTGTCAGATGTGTGTTTTGTTTTCTGGTGTTTTCTTTTGTTCTGATAGCACCTGTATAACATCATACAAGATGTGGTAGGCAGTGACTCTCAGTCAGGCAGCCATAGGGAAGAACCCACCAAGAATGGCCTAACCAAAATCATAACCCAGTTACAAGAGAGCCCACATCAACAGCATAAAGGGCATCACAAGTACATCCAGCTAAGATCAAGGAGATTGCACCACTGAGACCCACAGGTCTTCTACCACAGAAGGCAGGGATTCAAAGCAGATCACTCTAACATGAAGACATAAACAAGAAGAGTCACGTAAAATGTAGAGAAAAAGAAACAACCCACAATAAAAAGTAAAGGAGGAATCCCCAGAAAGAGTGCTAAATGAAATACAGGCAAGCAATCTATCAGATATAGAGTTCAAAATAATGGTTATAAGGATGCTGAAGGAGTTTAGTGAGAACTATAAGGAACTCTATGGAAATAACAAGAAACTTACTGGAAACTAGCCACCATGAAATAAGATATAGAAACTATTAAAAAGGGCCAGGAGGAAAGGAATACACTGGAAGGAATTGAAACAGGCAAGATGAAACACAGGATTAAATCAGCAAGTTTGAGGACAGGGTAGGAAAAAACACCCAGAAAGAGCAACAAAATGATAAAAGACTCAAAATGCATGAAGAGGGGCAAAGGGAACTGCAGGACAAGATGAAACATAAGAATATCCATATAATAAGGATACCAGAAGGAGAAGACAAGGAACAAGGGATAGAAAACCTGCTTGAAAAAGTAATGATAGAAAACTTACCTAACTTGGTGAGGGGAAAAGTCATGCAAGTCCAGTAAGCACAGAGGGTCCAAATCAAGATAAACCCAAAGGAGTCCATTCCAAGACACATTGTAATTACAATGACAAAATCTAAAGACAAAGAGGATATTAAAGGAAGCAAGGGAGAAACAACAAGTAATATATAAGGGAGCTCTGATAAGGCTATCAGCTGATTTCTTTTTTTAATATATTTTATTGATTATGCTATTACAGTCGTTCCATTTCCTTCCCTTCATTTCCATCCACCCTGCACACCTCCTCCCACCCACATTCCCCCCTTTAGTTTATGTCCATGTGTCATAAGTTCTTTAGCTTCTATATTTCCCATACTATTCTTATCCTCCCTCTATTTTCTCCCTACTATCTATGCTACTTATTCTCTGTATCTTGTCCCCCTCTGTCCTCCTCCCACTCCCCTGTTGCTAACCCTCCATGTGATCTCCATTTCTATTGTTATGTTCATGTTCTAGTTGTTTGGTTAGTTTGCTTTTGTTTTAGGTGTGGTTGTTAATAACTATGAGTTTGCTGCCTATTTACTGTTCATATTTTTATCTTCTTTTTCTTAGATAAGTCCCTTTAACATTTCATATAATAAGGGCTTGGTGATGATGAACTCCTTGAACTTGACCTTATCTGAGAAGCACTTTATCTGTACTTCCATTCTAAATGAAATCTTTGCTGGATAGAGCAATCTTAGGTGTAGGTCCTTGCCTTTCATGACTTGTAATACTTCTTTATAGCCCCTTCTTGCCTGTAAGATCTCTTCTGAGAAATCAGCTGACAGTCTGATGGGAACTCCTTTGTAGGTTGCCGTCTCCTTACCTCTTGCTGCTTCTAGGATTCTATACTTCATTTTAATCTTGGGTAATGTTATTATGATGTGCCTTGGTGTGTTCCTCCTTAGGTACAACTTCTTTGGGACTCTCTGAGCTTCCTGGACTTCCTGGAAGTCTATTTCCTTTGCCAGATTGGGGAAGTTCTCCTTTATTATTTGTTCAAGTCAGTTTTCCACTTGTTGCTCTTCCTCTTCCCCCTCTGGTACCCCTATAATTCAGATGTTGGAACATTTAAAGATGCCCTGGAAGTTCCTAAGCCTCTCCTCATTTTTTGAATTCTTGTTTTTTCATTCTTTTCTGGCTGTATGTTGTTTTCTTCCTTGTGGTCCACTCCATTGATGTGAGACCGTTTTCTTTCCATCACTGTTGATTCCCTGTGCATCTTCCTTCATCTCACTTAGTGTAGCCTTCATTTTTTCATCTAATTTGTGACCAAAATCAATCAATTCTGTGAGCATCCTGATCACTGGTGTTTTGAATTGTGCATCTGATAGGTTGGCTATCTCTTGGTCACTTAAAAGTATTGCCTCTGGGGCTTTCATTTGTTCTTCAGTTGGAGCCATCTTTTTTTTTTTAATCTGGTCACTCCTGTTATGTATAAGGGGTGGAGCCTTAAGTGTTCACCAGCATGGAGCAACCTAGTTGCTGGGTTGTGATGTTGTATGTAGGGGCGGGGTCAGAGAGGGAACAATGGAGCTTCATCTGCTTTCTCTTGGATTTCAGTCCCCTCTGCTGTTCCCCACAAGCAAATTGGGTCCTTCTAGTGCTCATTCAGGGGTGGGTGGGCTTGTGTATGTTCCAGGACCCTGTAGGTCTCCCCAGTGAACTCTCCTGTGAGGCTGGGAGTTTCTCCCTGCACCTCAACCTCCACAAGTGTTTTAAATCAGTGCTTTTGGGCTTTATTTCCTCGCACTGGTTCCCTGGATTGTGTGGTCTATCTTGCTGTCCATTTCTCACCTCATTTATCTGCGTGTGAATGTGGGACTGCGGACAGCCAGCTGCCTTGCGCACCTCAATGGGTCTGCCCATTGCTTTCCCATGCCCGGGGTCTGCTAGCTGCCACCTGTGTGCCTGGGGTCTGCCAGCCACCACTTTTTCCTGCTGTGACCCATCTCTGCCGGTCGCTGACTCCACCCCTTTTACCAGTCTGGATGAATGGCTGTCGGACTTCCATACAGTTCAATTTTCTGTCTGTTCTGGTTGTTTTGTTTTGTTTGTTTCTAAATTTTTATTGTCCTTAATTTTGGTTGTGCGAGGAGACACAATATGCCCACCTACGCCTCCATCTTGGCCAGAAGTCCTCTGTTATCAGCTGACTTCTTAACAGAACACTACAAGCCAGAAGGGAATAGCATGAAATATTCCAAGTAATGAAAAGCAAAGGCCTGAAACCAAAACTACTGTATCCAGTAAGGCTCTCAATTAAAGTGGAAAGCAAGTAAGGAGATTGACAGACAAACAAAAAGTTTAGGCACACATCTCCCCAAAACCAGCATTGTAAGAGATGCTAAAAGGACTGTTTTAAGAAGATGAAGAAAAACAGAGAGAGTAAGAGAAAAGAACACAGTACAAAGAGAAAAAATGACAATGAATAAGTACCCGACAGAAATAACTTCACATGTAAATAGATTAAATGGTCCAATCAAAAGACATAGGGTAGCTGAATGGATAAGAAAACATGACCTGCACATATGCTGCCTATAAGAGACCCGACTCAGAACCAGAAGCAAAAGAATGGAAAAAATATTACAAGTAAATGGACATGAAATAAAATCTGTAGTACCAATACTTATATCAGACAAAATAGACTTCCAAAGGCCATAACAAGAGACAAAGAAGGTAACTAAATACTTAAGGGAGTTGTCCAACAATAGGATATAGTCCTTGTGAACATATATGAACTCAACATAGAAGTACCTAAATGTATAAGAAAAACTTGGAAGACTTCAAGAAAGTTATCAGCAGCAACACAGCTATTATTTGGAACTAAACACCCACTGTCAACAATTGATAGATCTTCCAACGAATCCACAAGGATATTGTAGCATGGAAAGACACACTATGATCAAATGGATGTAACTGGTGTATACAGAACCTTTAATCCCAAAGAAGCAAAATATGGTCTGCCGCCATACTACCCTGAATGCACCTGATCTGGTCTAATTTTGTAAGCCAAAGAAGCAAAACATGCATTATTTTCAAATGCATATGAAACATTTTCAAAGAGAGACCACGTGGCAGAACACAAATAAGCCTCAATAAATTCAAGAAAATTGAAATCATATTAAGCAACTTCTTGGATCATAATGTCTTGAAACTAGAAACCAACCGAAAGGAAAAAACTCAAAAACACTCAAATTCATGGAGACTGAATAACATGTTATTAAACAATGAATGGGTTAGCAATTACATCAAGAGAAAATAAAAAACTATCTGGAAAAAATGGTAAAGAAAACACAACAACCAAAAACACAGTGAAGGCAGTACTAAGAAGCAAGTTTATAGCAATCAAGGCCTACAAAAGAAGATAAAAATATCTCAAATAAACAACTTAACTTTTGGGGGGGCTCCACCCACAGGACCCCCACCCCCAACCACCATGGATGAGAATAAGTCTATCAAGACATGATCTGCCTGGGGAGGAGAGGTGGCAGATCTCTCAAAGGAGAAGGGCCAAGAGCCTTTTCCTCAATGGGATTCTACTGGGTTTATTTTGCAGAGGAATACAGGTAAAGCTCATTATTCATGGTCAGACAGTAAGGATCAAACAATAGATAGCATACAAAGAACTTTGAGGGCTTATTCTGAGTCAGGGTCTGTTAGCTAAAGGGTTACAAAACTTTGGGAAACAAATTCATCCCCTGCTCAGACCTTTATCATTTAATTGAGAGCATTCTTAGCAAAGCAGGTTTCACAGAATTTTATGTATTCTTTCTTAAGCCGGATCACCCTGGGGAACCCACCCTTTCCAGTGTAGGGCTGCACCACCCTCTGTCATTGTTTCAGGCTTAAGTCAGGCAGGGGAAGTAAGGCAGCCAAGAGATTGGGAGACTTCTTGCAGACAGAATGAGGACTCAGGCTGTGTCAAAGCCAAGGGGAAAGGGTCCACCACCCCCTTTTGCTATAGTCCCCCAAGTCCTTCCCTGGGGCCTCCCCATGATTGTGCCTGTCTTAGTTCATTCCTCCCTTGAGGAATCTTACCCATCATTTCCTAACTGATCAAGCATTAGGGACCAAGCAGGGTGAAGTAAAAGGTGCAGAGGCAGCGCCCCTGCCAGGGTGATAAACTTTGTCTCTTTAGTGGCTTATGGTCTGAAGGTCACTTACTCAGCCTTAGCCATGGGGGTGTTACAGCTTCTGAAACCAGGCAGGGCGGTTCCCAACACTTAACCCTACAATTACAAGAACTAGAGAACAGCAACAAACAAAGCCCAAAGTAAGAAGAAGGAAGGATATAACCAAGATCAGAGCAGAATTAATTGACATAGAACCTTAAAAAAATAATCCAAAGGATCAATAAATCCAGGAGCTGGTTCTTTGAAAAGATAAATAAAACTGACAAATATTTAACCACAGCCATCAAGAAAAAAAGAAAGAGGACCCAAGTAAATAAAATCATAAATGAAAGAGGAGCCCTGGAATGATGTGGATCAGTGGATTGAGCCCTTGCCTGCCAATCAAGGGGTCACTGGTTCGATACCCAGTCTAAGGCACATGCCTGGGTTTCATGCCAGGTTCCCAGTAGGGCGCATGTAGTAGGCAACCACACATTGATGATTCTCTCCCTCTCTTCCTCATTCCCTTCCCCTCTCTAAAAATAAATAAAATCTTTTCTTAAAAAAAGGAAATGAAAGAGAACTTACAACTGATACCACAGAAATAACAAGGATTGTAAGAAGTTACTATGAACAACAATATGCCAAGAAATTGGACAACCTGGGTGAAATGGGAAGATTTCTGGAAACATACAATGTTCCAAAACTGAATCGAGAAGAAGAAGAAAGCCTGAATAACCAATTACAATTACATTGTTAGTGAAATTGAAGCAGTAATCAAAAAAAGAAAAACAAAAACACTGGCAAACAAAAGCCTTAGATCAGATGGCTTCACAGGAGAATTTTACCAAACATTTAAAGAAGAACTAGCTCCCATTCTTCTGAAACTGTTTCAAAAATTTAAGCAGAGGAAAGACTCCTAAACTCTTTTTATGATGCCTGTGTTATTCTAATTTCAAACCAGGTAAACACACATCAAAAAAGAAAACTGCATGCCAATAAATCTGTTAACGTAGATGTTAAAATCCTCAACAAACAAAAAAATATTGGGAATCTGGATCAAGCAATACATTAAAAGATTATATCACCTTGATCAAGTGGGATACAGCCCAGAAATGCAAGGCTGTTACAGTATTCACAACTCAATAATTTTATACATTACATAAACAAAATTAAGGAAAAATAGCATAATCATATCAATGGATGGTGTAAAAGCATTTGATAGAACCCATCACCCATTTATGATAAAAGCACTCAGTAATGTAGGCATAAAAGAAGCATACTTCAATATAATAAAAACCATATATGAGAAACCTACAACCAATGTAATACTCAACAGGCAAAATATTAAGCTTCCCCAGTAAGAGCAGGAACAAGATAAGGATGTCTCCTTTCACCACTCTTATTCAACACAGTATTGAAAGTTCTAGACACATCAATCAGAGAAGAAAAAGAAATAAAAGGTGTCCAAATGGGAAAGGAGGAAGTAAAACCATCATTATTGGCAGATGACAGGATAGTGTACATAGAAAACCCAATAGTCTCCACCAAAAAAACTGCTCAACCTAATAAGCGAATTTGGATAAACAGCAAAGTACATTCAGAAATCGATGGCATGCTTGTACATTAATTAATGAAATATCAGAAAGAAAAACAAGGACAAACTCTCATTTACTATAGGAGCAAGAAAAATAAAGCACCTAAGAGTAAACTTAATCAAGGAGACAAAAGACCTGTACTCAGAAAATTATAGAAAACTGAAGGAGAAAAAAATAAGTAAGATACAAATAAATCAAAATATATGCCATGTTCATGGATTGGAAGAATTAACATCATTAAAATATCCATACTACCCAAAGCAATCTATAGCAAAGCAATTTCTAGTAATATACAAATGCATATTTCACAGAACTAAAAAAAATTATTTCAAAAATTTCTATGGGCCCTGGCTGGTGTGGTTCAGTGGATTGAGAGCCAGCCTGTGAATCAGAGTCACCAGTTCAATTCCTAGTCATGGTACATGCTTGGGTTGCAGGTCAGGTCCCCAGTAGAGTTTGTGCGAGAGGCAACCACACATAGATGTTTCTCTCCCTCTCTCTGTCTTCCTTCCCCTATTTCTAAAAATAAATAAATAAAATCTTTTTAAAAATTATATGAAAGCAGCCCTAGCTGGTGTAGTTCAGTGGATTGGGTGCCAGTCTGTCAGCTGGGGAGTTGCTGGCTCAATTCCCAATCTAGGACACTTGACTGGGTTGTGGGCCAGCTCTCTGGTGAGGTGCACGTGAGAAGCAGCCATAGGTTGATGTTTCTCTCCCTCTCTTTCTCTCTCCTTTTCCCTCTCTAAAAATAAATAAATAAAATCTTTAAAAAATTATATGGAACCTAAAAAGACCCTGAATAGCCTCAGCAATGTCAAGAAAGAAAAACAAAGTAGGAGGAATCACAATACTTGATTATAGTGGCCTTGTAGGAGGGATCACAATACCTGATTACAAGGCCACTGTAATAAAAACAGTGCGATACTAACCTAAAAAGAGACCCATAGATCAATGCAACAGAATAAGGAGCCCAGAAATAAACCATGTTTCTATGGTCAATTAATATTTGACAAAGGGGGAGGGGAATACAAGGGAGTAAAAGTAGCCTCTTCAATACATGGTGTCGGGATAACCAGACAGCTACTTGCAAAAATAAATGAAAGTAGACTACTAACTTACACCATACACTGGAATAAAGTCAAAATGGATAAAAGAATTAAATGTAAGGCATGACACCATTGAAGTTCTAGAGGAAATCATAGGCAGTAAAATTTCAGATATCTTGCATAGCAATATTTTTGCTGATATATCTCCCAGGGAATGAAAATAAAGGAAATAAATAAACAAATGGGAATACAACAGATTTAGAAACTTCTACATGGCTAAAGAAACCATCAACAAAATGAAAAGGAAATGACCATATGAGAAACCATATTTGCCCATGATACACCAAAGATTTGATCTCTGAAATATATAAAGAACTCATGTGACTCAACACTAAGAAGACAAACAATCCAATCCAATAGACAAAACACCTGAATAAACACTTCTTCATGAAGAGCATACAGAGGATCCAAAGACAGGAAAATGTGCTCAACATCACTAGTCCTCAGAGAGATGCAACTTAAATCCACATTGAGATAGCACCTCACAACAGTCAGAATGACCATCACTAACCAATCAACAAACAACAAGTACTGGCAAAGATGTGGAGAAATGGGAACCCTAGTGGGCTGTTGGTGGGTTGCAGACTGGTGCAACCATTGTGGAAAACAGTATAGTATTTCCTCAGAAAGCTAAAAATGGCCTTTTGAGCTGGCAATTCCACTGCTGGGATTATACCTTAAGAATCCTGAAACACCAATTCAAAAGAACCTATGCACTCCTATGCTCATAGCATCACAATTTATGATAGCCAAGTTCTGGAAACAACCTAATTGTCCATCAGTAAGTGAGTGGATCAAAAAAACTGTGGTACATTTACACAATGGAATACTATGCAGCAGAAAGAATGAAGGAGCTCCTACCTTTCAAGATAGCATGGATGGACCTGCAGAATATTATGCTAAGTGAAATAAACCAGTTGGTGAAAGAAATATCATATGAGCTCACCTATAAGAAGAACCTAATAAAAATAAACTAATGAGCAAAATAGAACTAGAGGCATGGAAACATAGATCATATTGACAATGACTAGTGTGGGGGAGAGGGATAATGGTAGAAAGAATGGGAAGAGACTATTTATAGAACATGCATGAATTACTTATGGACCTGGACTACCATATGGGGAATGATGATGGGATTGGGAATGGAGGAGGGCAAAGCGGAAAAATTGCAACAACTGTAATAGAATAGCAATAACACGTTTCTTCAAAATATGTTAGGAAGTATTACCTCTTCAATATTTTTGAAGTGTTCAAGAATCATAAGTATTAATATTGCTTGCTTGTTTGTTTTGTTGATTAGATTCCACTTGTAGATGAGATCATATGATATTTGCCTTTCACCACCTGGCTTATTTCACTTAGCATAATGCTTTCCAAATCCATCCATGTTGTTGCAAAGGGTAGGAGCTCCTTCTTTCTTTCTGCTGCATGGTATTCCATTGTGAAAATATACATCCAGAGACACTGAAATTGACAGTAACAAATTGACAGTAACCTGATGTGAGGGGAGAGAGGGATAATGGGGAAAAATAGGGGAAGGGTCATCAAGGAATATATATAAAATACACATGGACAAAGCCAAAGGGGTTAGGATCAAGGGTGGGAGGTGGGGAGGGATGGGGCAGGTAGGGGAATGGTGGGAGGAAATGGAGACAATTGTACTTGAACAGCAATAAAAGATAAAAAATAAAAAAAACATAAAATTTGAAAAGTGCAAAATAACATTATGATAATATTTTATAACCAAACAAGCTGTTTCTGAAGTAGTTTATCACATGAAGACATATATTCAAACTAAGAAATGCACCTTACAATGTACTGAGACATGAGTGATTAAAGTGTCTGAAAGAGAAAAAAGGAATTATAAGTATTAAATCTTCTTTGAATGTTTGGCAGGATTCACTGGGGAAGGCCAGATGGTCCTATACTTTTCATTTTGGGGAGGTTTTTGTTGGTTCTGTCACTATCCTCACTGTTGCTCAGTCTATTTAGGTTTTCCAGTTTCTTGTGATATAGTCTAGAAAGGTTATATATTTGTAGGAACTTTTAAATTTCTCCTAGGTTATTTACTTGGTGGCATATAGTCTTTCATAGTATTCATATGTGACCCTTTGTATTTTGCTGGGTTCTGTGGTAACTTCTCCTCTTTCATTCCTGATTTTGTTTGAGTATTTTTATTTTTTTCCTTAGTGAGTCTATCCAGAGGTTTGTTGATTTCATTAATCTATTAAAGCAGACAGCTCTTTTGTGCAATTATTTTTTGTATAGTGTTTTCATCTATTTTCAATTTACTCTTCTCTAATTTTTATCATTACTTTTATTTGCTTACTTTGGGCTGCTTTTGTTCTTATTTTCTTCTAGTTCTTCAATATGTAATGTTAGGTTGTTTACTTGGGATTTTTATTGTTCCTTGAAATAAGCCAGTAATAATATAAACTTCTCTCTTACTACTGATTTTGCTGTATCCCTAAAGTTTTAACATGTCTCATTTGTTTCTATATATCTTATATTTCTTCTTTGACCCAGTCATTTTTAGTAGCAGGTAGTTTAATCTCCACATATTTCTGATTTTTTCCACTATATTTTTTCAGCTGATTTCTACTTCCAAAACATTGTGGTTGGAGAATATGCTTAGTATGACTTCAATCTTCTTAAATTTGTCAAGGAGGGGTTATAGAGAATAGGAACATTCATTCACTGGGAGTGTAAGTTGGTACAGCCACTATGAAAAAAGTTATGGAGGTTCCTCAAAAAATTAACAATAAGATTACCACTTGACCCAGCAACCCCTCTTCTGGATATATACTGGAAATCTTTGAAAACATTTATATGTAAAGATATATACACCCCTGTGTTCATTGTAGTATTATTCATGGTGACCCAGACATGGAAATAACTGAAGTATCCTTCACTGAGTGATTGGATAAAGAAGATGAGGTACATATATTCTATGGAATACTAAGTACACAGCCATTAGAAAAGATGAAATATTGCCATTTCCAACAACATGGATAGATATTGAGAATATCATACTAAGTGAAATAAGTCAGACAGAAAAAGTCAAGAACCATATGAATTCACTCATGTGTGGGATGTAAAACTGAAAGCAACAAATGAACAAACAAGAGAAACAAACAGAAACAAAAATTCATAGACACAGACAATGGATTGGTGGTTACCAGAGGGAAAGGTGGTGGGGGTAGTAAAGCTTAAAGGGGGTCAAATACATGGTGATGAAAGGAAATTTTATGTTGGGTGGTAAACCACAATGCAATATACAGATTATGTATCATAGAATTGCACACTTGAAACCTATGCAATTTTATTAACCAATGTCAATCCAATAAATTAAAAAAAAAAACTGTTCCAAAAAGTTGAGGAGGAAAAAACACTTCCAAAATCCTTCTATGAGGCCAGCATAAACCTGATACTAAAAACTGACAAAAATGTTACAAAAAAAAGAGAATTATAGGCCATTATCCCTGATGAACATACATGCCAAAATTCTCAACAAAATACTAACAAATTAAATTCAACAGTACACTAAAAGGATTATATACCAAGTTCAAGTGGGACTGATACTAGTGAGACAAGTGTTATTCACCATTTGAAAAACAATGAATGTGATCATCACATTAACAAAACCAAGGATAAAAATCATGTGGTTATCTCAATAGATGCCGAAAAACATTGGACAAGATTCAACATCCATTTATAATAAAAAGTACTCTCAACAAAATGGATATAGATGGAAATAACCTATATCTTAACTCAATAAAGCCTACATCAAGAAGCCCACAGCTAATATCATACTCAATGGTGAAAAGCTGAAAATTTGTCCTCTAAGATCAGAAACAACACGAGGATTCCCACTCTCACTACTATTATTCAATATAGTATTGGAAGTCCCAATTACTGCAATCAAACAAACATAAGATATAAAAGTCATCCGAGTAGGCGAGAAAGAAGTGAAACTCACTAATTGTAGATTACATGATACTATATATAGAATACCCTAAATAACATACCAAATATTAATATAATTAATAAAAGAATTCAGTAAAGTAACAGGATACAAATTAGTATGCTTAAATCCATTGCATTTCTATACACTAATAATAAACAATCAGAAGGAGAAAACTAAAAAAAATCCCATTTACAATTGCATGAAAAAAGAATAAAATAACTAGGAATAAACTTAACCAAGGAGGTAAAGCACCTGTACTCTAAACACTATAAGACATTGAAGAAAGAAATGGAAAAGGACACAAAAAGAATGAATAAAATGTGCTCATGGGTTGAAATAATTAATATCATTAAAATGTCCATATTACCCAAAGCAATCTACAGACTTAATGTAATTCCTAACAAAATCCCAATGTTATTCTTCTCATAACTAGAACAAATAATTCTAAAATTTATATGGAAATACCAAAGACCATGAATAGCCAAAGCAATCTTGAGGAAAAAGAACTAAGATGTAAGTGTCATTTCACTGATATCAAACTATTCTATAAAGCTATAATAATCAATAGAGTGTGGTTCTGGCAGAAAAACAGACACAAAGATCAATAGAATGGAGCAGAGAGCCCAAAAATGAACCTTAACTTATGTAGTCAACTAATCTATGATAAAAGTGGTGAGAATATACAATAAAGTAATGACAGTCTCTTCAACAAGTGGTGTTGGAAAAACTGGACAGATAAATACAAAAAAATGAAACTCAACAACTATCTTACACCATATACAAAAAATCAAAATGGATTAAATACTTAAATGTAAGACATGAAACCATAAAACTTGAAGAAAACATAGGCAGTAAATTATTTGACATCAGTCTGAGTAATATCTTTTTGGACACATCCCCTTGAGCAAGGGAAACAAAAACAAAATAAACAAATTGAACTTCATCAAACTAAAAAGATTCTGAACAGTTAATGAAACCATCAACTAAACAAAAAGAAAACTTATCAAATGGGAGAATACATTTTCAAATGATTACCTAATATGTGTTTCATATCCAAAATATGTAAGAAACTCAATAAAAAATACACAATCGTCATAAAAATTATGCAGAAGACTTAAAAAGACTATATTACAAAGAAGACATACAGATGTCCAAAATATATTTGAAAAGATGTTCAACATGACTAGTCATCAGGAAAATGCAAATCAAAACAACAATGGGATGCCACCACACACAAGTCAGAATGGATAGGATCAAAGTCACCAAATAATAAGTATTGTGAAAAATGTGGAGAAAAGGGAAGACTTGTGCACTGTTGGTAGGGAGAGTAATTGGTGCAGCCACTATAGAAATCTGCATGGAGTCCCTAAAAAAAAAGTAAAAATAGATTTATCATATAACCCAGCAATAACACTTATGGGCATTTATCCAAAGAAAACAAAAACATTAAATTGAATAGATGTGCTCCTCGCTTTGGCAGCACATATACTAAAAACTGGAACAATACACAGAAGGTTAGAATGGTCCATGTGCAAGGATGACACACAAATTCGTGAAGCCTTCCATATTTTTCCATATAACAGGGATACCAGAAGGAGAAGAAGAAGACCAAGGCATAGAAAACCTATTTGAAAAAGGAATGATGGAAAACTTCCCTAATTTGATGAGAGAAAAACTAACACAAATCCAGGAAACACAGAGAGTCCCAATCAAGAGGAAAACAAAGAGGCCCACCTCAAGACACATCATAATTAAAATGGCAAAATTTCAAGACAAACAGAGAATCTTAAAGGAAGCAAGGGAGAAACAGGAAGTAACATACAAGGGACCCCCAATAAGGCTAGCAGATGACTTTTCAATGGAAACGCTCCAAGCCAGAAGAGAATGGCAAGAAATATTCCAAGTAATGAGAACCAGAGGTCTGCAACCAAGGCTAATTTATCCAGCAAGGTTCTCAGTAAAGACAGAAGGTGAAATAAGACGCTATCCAGACAAAAGAAGTATAAAAGATTACACCTCCACCAAACCAGCTCTGCAAGAAATGATAAAGGGAATGCTTTAAGGAAAGGAAGGAAAAGAGAGAGAGAGGAACACAGGTTCATAAAAGGAAATGAATAGTACCTATCAATAATAACCTTAAACATAAATGGATTAAATGCTCCAATCACAAAAACATTGAATAGCTAAATGAATAGGAAAGCATGACCCACACATCTGCTGCCCACAAGAGACCCACATCAAGATAAAAGACCTACACAGGCTGAAAGAGAAGGGCTGGAAACAAATATTCCAAGCAGACAGGAAAAAAAAAGCCGGAATAACAATACTCATATCAGACAAAATAGACTTCAACAAAAGGGCCATAAAGAGAGACCCAGAAGGTCACTTCATAATACTTGAGGGAAGAATCCACCAAGAAGACATAAACATTGTAAATACATATGCGCCCAACATAGGAGAACCCAAATACATAAAGAAAATTGTAGAGGACTTCAAGAAATATATTGATAGCAACACAATTATACTAGGGGATTTTAACACTCCACTGTTAATAATGGACAGATCTTCCAAAAATCAACAAAGATATTGTGGCACTGAACAATGTCCCATATGAAATGGACTTAACTGAAATATACAGAGGCCTCCATCCCAAAGAAGAAAAATATACATTATTTTCAAATACACATGGAACATTTCAAAGATAGACCACATGATAAGACACAAAACAAGCCTCAACTAATTCAAGAAAATTGAAATCACACCAAACATTTTCTTGGATCACAAGGGACTGAAACTAGAAAACAACCCCAAGGAAAAAAACCCAAAACACTCAAAATCATGGAGGTTGAATAGCATGCGATTAAATAGTGAATGGGTAAAAAATCATATCAGGGAAGAAATCAAAAAGTTTCTGGAAACAAATGAAAATGAACTGACAACAACCCCAAACTTATGGGACACAGCAAAGGTAGTCCGGAGAGGGAAAATCATAGCGATACAGGCCTACCTAAAAAAAGACAGAAAGATTTCAAACAAACAACCTAACCCTACATCTAAAAGAACTGGAGGAACAAAAACAAAGGCAGCCCAGAGCAAGTAAGGAAGGAAAAACCAAGATCAAAGCAAAATTAAGTGTCATAGAGACTAAAAGCACAATTCTAAGGATCAATGAATCCAGGAGATGGTTCTTTGAAAAGATAAACAAAATCAACATACATTAAAGCAGACTCATTAAGAAAAAAAGAGAGAAGACCCACATAAACAAAATCCAAAATGAAAGAGGAGAGATTACAGCTGATACCACAGAAATAAAAAGGACTGTAAGAAATTACTATGAAGATCTGTATGACAAGAAATTTAAAAACCCAGGTGAAATGGACAAATTCCTAGAAAAATATTATCTTCCAAAATTCACTGAAGACGAAGCAGGAAGCCTAAACACACCAATAACAGCAAAAGAAATTGAAGCAGCAATGAAGAAAAAACTCCAGAAACACAAAAGCCCTGGACCAGATGGTTTCACAGGACAATTCTACAAAGCATTTAAGGAAGAAATAACCCCTATGCTTCACAGACTATTCCAAAAAAAAAAAAAAATCCAGAATGATGGAACACTCCCAAACTCTTTTTATGAAGCCAGCATAATCCTATTCCCAAAAGCAGATAATGACACAACAAAGAAAGAAAACTTCAGGCCAGTATGGCTGATGAACATAGGCACTAAAATCCTCAACAAAATACTGGCAAACCGCATCCAACAATACATTAAAAAGATCATACACCATGACCAAGAGGGATTCATTCCAGGGATGCAAGGATGGTACAATATTCGCCAATCAGTAAATGTAATACAGCACATAAACAAAAGCAAAGACAAAAATCACATGATCATATCAATAGATGTGGAAAAAGCATTTCATAAGGTACAGCACCCATTTATGATAAAAACACTCCACAGAGTGGGAATAGAGGGAGCATTCCTCAACATAATAAAGGCCATATATGAGAGACCTGTAGCCAACATCACTCAATCGGCAAAAACTAAAAACTTTTCCTCTAAGATCAGGAACAAGACAAGGTTGTCCACTTTCACCACTTCTATTCAACATAGTATTGAAGTTTTAGCCACAGTGATAAGACAAGAAAAGGAAATAAAAGGCATCCAAATCAGAAAGGATGAAACAAATCTGTCACTGTTTGAAGATGACATGATAACGTACATAGAAAATCCTATAGACTTGGGCAAAAAGCTGATTAACCTAATAAATAAATTTGGCAAAACAGTGGGATACAAAGTCAATATCCAGAAATCAAAGGCATTTCTATACACCAACAATGAAACAGCAGAAGCAGAAATCAAGAAAAAAATCCCATTTGAAATAGCAAAGAGAAAAATAAAATACCTAGGAATAAACCTAACCAAAGAGGTAAAAGACCTGTATTCATAAAACTACATAACACTGAGGAAAGAAATCAAGGAAGGCACAAACAAATGGAAACATATACCATGTTCATGGACTGGAAGAAGTAATATCATACAAATGTCCATACTACCCAAAGCAATTAACACATTCAATGCAATACCTATTAAAGTACCAATAGGTTCTTTCACAGACATAGAACAAACACTTCAAAAATTTATATGGAACCATGAACAACCCTGAATAGCTGCTGCAATTTTGAGGAAGAAGAGTAAAGTAGGAGGGATCACAATACCTGATACTAAACTGTATTACAAGGCCACTGTAATCAAAATAGCCTGGTATTGGCATAAAAACAGGCACATGGACCAATGGACAGAACAGAGAGCCCAGAAATAAACCCAAGCCTCTATGGTCAATTAATATATAACAGTGGAGGCACCAACATAAAATGGAGTAAAAATAACCTCTTCAACAAAGGGTGTTGGGAGAACTGGACAGCTATGTGCAAAAAAATGAAACTCGAGCACCAACTTACACCATACACAAAAATAAATTCAAGGTAGATAAAATATTTAAATATAAACTGTGACACCATTAAAGTCCTAGAAGGGAACATAGGGAGGAAAATCTCAGATATTTCATGTGGAAATATTTTTACTGACATGTCCCCTAGAGCAAGGGACATAAAGGAAAGAATAAACAAATGGGATCTCATCAAAATAAAAAGCTTCTGCATGGCTAAGGAAAACAGTATTAAAATAAAAAGAGAACCAACTGTATGGGAAAACATATTTGCCAAAGATACCTGAGACAAGGGTTTAATCTCCAATCTCCAAAATATATACAGAACTTACACGATTCCACTCTAAGACAAGAAACACAATTAAAAAATGGGCAAAGGACTTGAACAGACACTTTCCCAAGAGGGACACACAGAGGATCTAGAGACACATGAAAAGATCCTCAGTATCACTAGGTATCAGGGAGATGCAAATTAAAACCACAATGAGATACCATTTCACACCAGTCACAATAGCCATCATAATCAAAGCAACAAACAACAAGTATTGGAGAGTTTGTGAAGAAAAGGGGACCCTAATACACTGTTGGTGGTACTGCAGACTGGTACAACCAGTATGTAAAACAGTATGGATCTTCCTCAGAAAACTAAAAATGGATCTGCCTTTTGACTCAGCAATTCTACTGCTGGGATTATATCCTAAGAACCATGAAACACCAATCCAAAAGAACCTTTTTACCCCAAAGTTCATAGCAGCACAATTTACAATACCCAAGTGCTGGAAACAACCTATGTGCCCATCAGTAAATGAATGGTTCAAAAAACTATGATTCATTTACCCAATGGAATTCTATGCAGCAGAAAGAAAGAAGGAGCTCTCATCCTTTGCAACAGCATGGAGGAAGCTGGAAAACATTATGCTAAGTGAAATAAACAAGGCAGTGAAGAACAAATACCATATGATCTCACCCTTAACAGGAACCTAAACAACAAAACAAACAAGCAAAATATAACCAAAGACACTGAAATAGAGGACAGGCTGAGAGCAACCAGAGGGGAGAGGGGAGAAAATTTCAGGGGAGAATGGGAAGGGTTTATAGGAACAAATATAAAGGATACAGGGAGAAAAACTAGTGAGGGGTTGGAAATGGGAGGGACATAAGGAGGGATGGGTGGGTGAGCTTGGATGGAAGTAAAGAACAGAAAACTGTACTTGAACAATGATTAAAATAAAATAAAATAAAATAAAATAAAATAAAATAAAATAAAGAAAACAACAATTGTGGCACCCCTATGTTCATTGCAGCATTGCTTACCATAGTGAAGATATGGAAATAACCTAATTGTCCATCAATATATTAATGGATAAGGAAGTAGTAGCATATGTATATGGATACTATTCAGCCATAAAAAGATTAAGTTTAGGCTTCTGGACAAGATGAAAGCATAGGTAGACACACTGTGCTTCCTTGCACAACCAGGATAGGGACAACACCAATTTATAAAAAGAATAACAACCAGAACTGACAGAAACTTGAAACACATGGAAGTCGGAGAACCAATGAGTTAAAATAGACATGTTCATCCAGACCAGTAGGAGGGGCGTAGTCCCACAGCTGGGCGAAGAAGGGTCCTGGCACAAAGAGAGGTGGAACTGGGCACATAAGGCATCCCGAGTGCACAAGACACAGTGCATGGACCCTGGGCATGCAGGCAGAGGCTGGCAGACCCCAGACCCATGATATCAACCAGCAGACCCAGCAAGGTGGCGATTGTGAAGCAAGGCATTGCGTGCAACCCAGGGATCCAGTGCTGGGAAATAGAGCCTTGGGGCACTGATTGAAAACACCTGTGGGGACTGAGGTGCTGGGAGAGACTCCGAGCCTCACAGCAGAGTTTGTTCCAGAGACCCACAGGGTCCTAGAATGTGCACAAGGCCACCCACATGGATATCAGCACCAGAAATGCCTAGTTTGCTTTGTGGAAGTGGCAGAAGTAACTGAAGTCTGACAGAGAGTGGAGCAAGTGCCATTGTTCCCTCTTGGACCCCTACCCCATATACAGCATCACAATCCAGTAATTGGGTTGCCCCGCCCTGGTGAACATCTAAGGCTCTGCCCCTCACACATAACAGGTGCGACAAGACAAAAAAAGTGGCCCAAATGAAAGAATAAATCAAAGCTCCACAGCAAATACAACTAAGTGACCAAGAGATAGCCAACCTATCAGATGCACAGTTCAAAGCACTGATGATCAGGATGCTCACACAATTGGTTGAATTTGGTCACAAATTAGATGAATAAATGAAGGCCACACTAAGTGAAATAAAGGAAAATTCACAGGGAACCAATAGTGATGGGAAGAAAACTGGAACTCAAATCAATGGAGTGGATCACAAGGAAGAAAGAAACAACCAAACAGAAAAGAATGAAGAAACAAGAATTCAAAAAAAAAAAAAATGGGGATAAGCTTAGGAACCTCCAGGACATCTTTAAACATTCCAACGTCTGAATTATAAGGGTACCAGAAGGGGAAGAAGAAGAGCAACAAGTGGAAAGGTTATTTGAACAAATAATAAAGGAGAACTTCCCCAATCTGGCAAAGGAAATAGACTTCCAGGAAGTCCAGGGAGCTCAGAGAGTCTCAAAGAAGTTGGACCCAAGGAGGAAGACCCCAAGGCACATCATAATTACATTACCCAATATTAAAATGAAGTATAGAATCCTAGAAGCAGCAAGAGGTAAGGAGAAGGCAAGCTACAAAGGAGTTCCCATCAGACTGTCAGCTGATTTCTGAAAAGAGACCTTGCAGGCAAGAAGGGGCTGGAAAGAAGTATTCCAAGTCATGAAAGGCAAGGACCTACATTCAAGATTGCTCTATCCAGTAAAGCTTTCATTTAGAATGGAAATGCAGATAAAGTGCTTCTCAGATAAGGTCAAGTTAAAGGAGTTCATCATCACCAAGCCCTTATTTTATGAAATGTTAAAGGGACTTATCTAAGAAAAAGAAGATAAAAAACATGTACAGTAAAATGACAGCAAACTCACAATTATTAACAACCACACCTAAAATAAAAACAAAGAGAAGCTAAGCAAACAACTAGAACAGGAACAGAACTACAGAAATGCAGATCACATGGAAGGTTAGCAACAGGGGAGTGGGAGGAGGAGAGAGGGGGAAAAGGTATGGAGAATAAGTGGCATAGATGGTAGGTAGAAAATAGGCAGGGGGAGGGTAAGAGTAGTATGAGAAATGTAGAAGCTAAAGAATTTATGACACATGGACATGAACTAAAGAGGGGAATGTGGGTGGGAGAGGTTGTACAGGGTGAAGGGAAATGAAGGGGGGAAATGGGACAACTGTAATAGTATAATCAATAAAATGTATTTTTAAAAAGATTAAATATTGTCATTTGTGACAATATGGATGAACCCTGTGGGTATTATTCTAAGTTAAAAAAGTCAGACAGCGAAAGACAAGTACCATATGATTTCAGGTCTATGTGAAATTAAAAAAAAAAAACATAAAAAAAACCAAAAACAAAATAAAAACAGACTAAAAAATGGAGACCAAATTGATGATTACTAGAAGGGAGGATTTGAGGGGATGAGTGAAAAAGGTGAGGGTGAATACATCAAATTATTGTGATGTGTTTAGTGGCAGATGATTAGTAGAATTAGTGGGGCAATTACATTCTAAGGTATAAACATATCAAATAACTATGTTGCATTCCTGAAAATAATAACTAATATATTGTATACCAATCACACAATAACCTAAAATCTATGGGGCATAGGAAAAGCAGTCCTAAGAGGGATATATATAGTATTACAAGCCTATCTCATGAAACAAGAAAGGTCTCAAATAAATAATTGAACTTCACACTTAAAGGAACTTGACAAAGAACAACAAACAAAACCAAAGTGAGTAGAAGAAAAGAAATGATAAAGATTAGAGCAGAAATAAATGACACATGGTCTAAAAATACAATAAAAATATCAATGAAACCAAGAACTGATTATTAGTTTCTTTGAAAAGAAACAAGATTGACAAACCAGACTCATCACAAAAAAAGGGGAATGTATGCATTTTTTCTAGGTTATTGAATTTGGTGGCATAGCATCTTTCATAGTAGTCTAGGATGATCCTTTTTATATCTGTGATATCTGTAGAAACTTCTCTTTCATTTCTGATTTTGTTTACATCTTTTCTCTTTTTTCTTTAGTGAGTCTAGCCAGGGGGTTGTCAATTTTATTAATATTTTCAAGAACCATCTCTTTGTTGTATAGTCTTTTTTTTTTCATTCAATTTTGCTCTAATTTTTATTATTTCCTTTCTTCTGTTGACTTTGGTTTGCTTTTGTTCTTTGTTTCCTAATTCTTTAAGGTGAAATGTTAGGTGTTTTTTTTTTTTCACTTTGGATTACTCTTGTTTCTTGAGATAGGCCTGTAATGATATACACTTCCCTTTTATTATTGCTTTTGCTGCATCCCAGGGGTTTTTATTTTTCATTTTTAAAGATTTTATTTATTTATTTTTAGAGAGAGGGGAAGGGATGGAGAAAGATGGAGAGAAACATCAATGTGTGGTTTCCTCTTGCATGCCCTCTACTGGGGTCCTGGCCCACAACCCAGGCATATGCCCTGAGTGGGAATCAAACTGGTGACCCTTTGGTTCACAGGCCAGCACTCAATCTACTGAGTGACAACATCCAGGGCTACATCCCACAAGTTTTAATATATCATATCATTCTCATTTGTTTCTATATGCCTTTTAATCTCAACTTTTATTTCTTCTTTGACCCAGTCATTTTAAGTAATATGTTATTTAATCTTCATATATTTGTGCATTTCTTTACCTCTCTTTTTGCAGTTGAATTCCAAGTTCAAAGCATTGTGGTCAGAGAATATGCTTGGTATGATTTTATTCTTGAATTTGTTAAGGTTATTTTTTTGACACAATATATGGTCTATCCTTGAGAATGCTCCATATACACGAGAGAAGAATTATAATCTGATGTTTTGGGATGAAAAGCTGTGTAAATGTCAATTATGTCCTTTAGTTTTAATGTGTCATTTAAGGCTGATATTTCTTTATTGATTTTCTTTTTGGTCGATCTGTCTAGAGCTGTCAATGAAGTATTTAGGTCTCTAACTATGATTATGGTTTTGCCAGCTTCTCCCTTTAGTTCTGTTAGTAGTTGCTTTATATATTCCAATGTTCCCTGATTGGGTACATATAGAGAAGTGTTATGTCTTTTTGATGTAGGGTCCCCTTTATCATTACAAAATGTTCATCTTTGTCTCTTGTTACCTTTGTTATCTTGAGATTTATTTGGTCAGACAATAGTAGGTGTATGGTTACACCTACTTTTCTGTGGATGTCATTTGCTTGGAGAATAATTTTCCACCCTATCACTTTGAGTCTATCTTTGTCTTTGTAGCTTAGGTGTGTCTTCTGAAGGCAGCATATGGTTGGGTTGGTTTTTGATCCAATCCATTTCTCTGTACCTCTTTATTGGTGAATTCAGTCTATTTACATTTAGCGTAATTATTGATATATGAGGATTTTCTATAGCCATTTTATCTTTGGTTTTCTGGTAGCTCTGTGCCTCGGTTGGTTCTTTTCCTTTGTGTTTCTGTCCATTGATTTTGTTTTGTGGTATTCCATACCACTTTCCACTATTTCCTCATTTTTTTAAAGTTATATGACTCAGTTTTGGAGTTTTGGGGTGTTTATCATTAGGTTTCTGAAAAAGAAAATTTCATAAATACAATGGTCCTTTTTCTTTTCATTGCATCTGATTTCCATCCTCTTTTGCAAATTCTGACATTTACCCCCACACTTTTTTGTTTTTGTTGTCACAAATTTTCTCTGTTTATGCTATAAGTCTGTTGGTGATCTTACTCATAATTTTGTGATTTTTTTTCTTCATTTCAGGTAGCATAACCCCTTTGAGTATTTCCTGCAATGGAGATCTTCTGGTGAAAAATTCCCTTGGACTCTGTATGTCTGGAAAAGTCTTTATTTCTACTTCATATCTAAAGTATAGCCCTGGCAGTTCTTATTTCCTGAAGGGTACCAGTATTTGAGCAGGCCATCAAAGTCTGTATCTGGAACACTATGAATCTACCCTTTATACTTGGTTCTGCAGACAGAGTCTGTATTCTTCTTATCGAAAATGCCTCACTAAAAAGAAAAAAATCTTCTATGTTCCTTTTAAAAAACAAAAAGGATTGAGGGTGGGTGGGGGGCCAGGGGAAAGTGGTGGCTGGAAAATGGAGACAAATGCACTTAAACAACAATGAAAAATTATTTAAAAATTAAAAAAAATAAATAAAGTATTGCTCTGGCTGCTGTGGCTCAGTGGATTGGGGACTGGCCTACAAACCAGAGGGTCTCAGTTCGATTCCCAGTCAGGGCACATGTTTGGGTTGTAGTTCAGGTTCCCCATGGTTGGTGTGAGAGTCAACCACAAATTGATGTTTTTCTCCCTCTTTTTCTCTCTACCTTACCCTCTCTCTAAAAGTAGGTAAATAAAATATTTTTTAAAACTTTTAAAAAATAAAGTATAACTTTGCTGGATATATTATTCCTTTTTAATCATTTTTATTGTTATTCCATTACAGTTGTCCCAATTTTTCCCCTTTGCTCCCCTCTGCCCATCCCACCTAAAACTCCCACAATCAGTTCCCACACTGTTGTCCATGTCCATGGGTCATCCATACATGTTCTTTGTCAAGTACCTTTCCCTTCTTTCCACCATTATCCCACCTCCCCCATATCCTCTGGGAATTTTCAGTCTGTTTCTTGTTTCCATGCTTATGGTTCTGTTTTGTTCATTAGTTCATTTTGCTCCTTAGATTCCTCTTATATGAGAGATCATGTGCTATTTGTCTTTCACCAATTGGTTTATTTCACTTAGCATAATATTCTCCAGTTCCATCCAAGGGTTTGATCTCCAAAGTATACAAAGAACCCATACAACTCAACACCAGGAAGGCAAACAATCCAATTAAAAAACGAGCAA
The DNA here is from genome assembly GCF_004126475.2 of Phyllostomus discolor. Classification (NCBI taxonomy): domain Eukaryota; kingdom Metazoa; phylum Chordata; class Mammalia; order Chiroptera; family Phyllostomidae; genus Phyllostomus; species Phyllostomus discolor. The sequence goes on along the minus strand of NC_050198.1, from coordinate 59,530,397 downwards.
AGGATCTGCATAGACACATCTCTAAGGAGGACATACAGAGGGTCCATAAACACATTAAAAGATGCTCAACATCACTAGCCATCAGAGAGATGCAAATTAAAACCACAATGAGACATCACCTCATACATATTAGAAAGGCTATCATTAATAAATATACAAACAACAAGTGCTGGTGAGGATGCGGAGAAAAGGGAACCCTAGTGCACTCCTGGGAATGTCAACTGATGCAGCCACTGTGGGAAATGGTATGGACTAAGTAAAAAAACTAGAACAGGAATAGAATCACAGAAATGGAGATCATATGAAGCATTATCAGCAGGGAGGGGGGAGAATGGGAGAAAATGTACAGGGAATAAGCATAAATGGTAGGTATAAAATAGACAGGGGGAAGTTAAGAATAGTATAGGAAATGGAGAAGCCAAAGAACTTGTATGTACAATACATGGACATTAACTAAGGGGGGGAGATGCTGGTGGGAGGGGCTGCAGGGAAGAGGGGAATAAAAGGGAGAAAAAGCATGGGACAACTGTAATAGCATAATCAATAAAATATACCTCAGATAAAATGAAACTAAAAATGGACCTGCTTTTTGACCCAGCAATTCTGCTGCTGGGAATATACCCCAAGAATCTTGAGTCACCAATTCAAAAGAACTTATGCACCTCTATGTTCCCAGTGGCACTATTTACAATAGCCAAGTGCTGGAAACAGCCTAAGTGCCCATCAGTAGATGAGTGGATAAAAAACAAAACAAAACAAAACAAAACAAACTGTGGTACATTTACACAATGCAATACTATGTAACAGAAAGAAAGAAGGAATTCCTACCTTTTGGATATATTATTCTTGTCTAGTAATTTCTCTTCTTCAGCATTTTGAATATTTGGCTCTGTCTCTTCTAGCTTGTACAGTTTCTGCTGAAAAGTCTGATGATAACCTAATGGACTTAATAGATTACTCCCTTTTTTTCCCTGGCCACTTTGAGAATTCTGTCTTTGACATTAATTTTTCACTGTTTTAACACAATGTGCTTTGGAGAAGGACTTTTTTGATTGGGGTAATTGGTTGTTCTGTTTGTTTCTTGGATTTGAAGATCTAGCTTTTTCCATAGGTTTAGGAAGTTCTAATCAACTATTTCTTTGAATAGGCTGTCCATTCCTTTCTCTCTTTTCTTCTTCTTCCAGTATGTTTATTATTCTTATACTGTTCTTTCTGATGGAGTTACACAGTTCTCATAGATTTCTTTCTTTTTATGCTCAAGGCTCTCTTCTTACTTCTGCATCATTTCTAGATTTCTATCTTCATTGCTATTTTTCCCTATCTGATCTCCTGTACTTCCTGTGCTCACCAGTTCATTCTTAATCTTTTTTTTTTTCATTGAGTCCTTCATCACCAGAATTTCTCTTTTGTTCTTTTTTAAAGTTTCAATCTCTTTGGTATAAAGTACTCATTTTGTTTGGTGACTTGTTTTCTGAGCTCATTAAACTGTCTGTCTGTATTTTCTTCCTTGAGTTTTTTTCAGCACTGTCATCTTGAATTCTCTGTCATTTAAATCACATATTTTCAGGTCTTTAAGTTTGTTTTCTAGAGATTTTTCATTTTCTGAGCTGCCTAGCTACCTTGATTATTCATGATATTTAATGGATTTCTGGTCTTTTTAGGCATCTGTGTATGAATGGCGCTTCTCTAGTAGATTGCTATGATGAAGTATTTCTATTATTTTCTGGTAGGTAGTGCTGAATCAGACGTTTTTTTAGTTCTCTTGAGCTTTTCTGGCTTTTCAGATCCCCACTCAATGGTGGAAAATGGGAAAGTGGGTGTGTCCCCTGTGATGCAGTTGCCCCAGTCCTAGGGGACCAACACCACAGGGGAACACAGTGGGTGATGGGGCTCCATATTCATGAGCTATCCCCTGAAGTCATAAGCTGTCATCAATGTAGCCGTGATGTGTGGAGGTGGGGTTGATTGGGGGAACCTGACAGCTTTCTGTATTGTTTTGCCCTCCCAGTACTGGCTACCTTGGAGGTCTGTGGAGTTGCCCCTATACCACCAATCTTGAGGCCAGTCACAGAGTGCACACTTGGCTCAGAGAAATGGGATTCTGTAGTACCAGTTCTTGGGTTTACACATAACGTGTTCTGCACCCTGACACTGAGGGCAAAGGAAGGTAAGCTCTGGGAGGTTAAGGGGTGACCAGGCTTTGTGGCATTCTTTCTCTGTCTGGAATGCTGGTTGCCAGACAACTGTAGCCACACCTCTGTGCTTCATTTCTGCTGAGATCACTGGGCTCAGCCAAAGCTCAGTACAGTTCACTCCTGCAGAAATGCCCACCAAATCCCTTTGCCTCTCCCAGCTGAAGGGAGTGACAACCACAACCTGATTGCTTCCTTCTCTGGGCTGAGCTCTGCCTTGAGCTCCCAGCTACAGGGCTGTGTCTGTATTTGTCTCAGCATTTCTCCCTTCTTGTCTCTCCAGTTCACTCTCACTTGCCCACCTTAACATGATTCAATGAGTGGATCTCTCAGGTGTGTCTTTGCTCTCTGGGAGGAGCAAAGAAATTGTTGAATTATAGCTGTTCAAATTGTTGAAACTTCAATGGGAGAAACCAGGGGGATCTCTCATGCTGCCACTTCTGTGGCATTGTAGGAGGGTGCAGCCAAAGGGTCCCCAAATAGAGATTTGGAATGGGGTTCAGAACTCAAGGTGTCCAGGAAATACTAGAAAAATATATAGAATGTCCTCACCCCCCACCCCAGGGGAAGGGACAAATGGAGCAGGGCCATTTAGAGCTGTTTCCCATAGCAACAGCCGTGCAGCAACCCTCTGGCGTGGTCTTTTAACATATCTATGGCCTTTGGCTGGTTGCATAGATATGTTAAATAGCTCTGGCCAAGCTCTAAGCCAGGGAAATGGAAGTAACTTTCCCTAGTTACGGAGCCTGGGAAGCAACTCCCCCTGGTTACCGCGCCTGTACCTGCGTGAGAACTTGGAAATGATTGGTTCCATGACATGGGGCCACACCTGCCCAGACCCACAATGGCGGTCCAGTAAAGCTGGAAGGCTTTGAGAGTTCTGGCAAGTGAGGCCGAGTGTGGGAGGAGTCGGAAATGGGGCTGCAGAAGAAGAATGGCGCGGGATTTAAAAATCCAGACTTGGCGGCCATTGAAGGGAGAACCAAGCGGCTTCAGCAGAGTGGGGACTCCCGCAGACGTGCAGACACCGTCCGGGATGCAGCCGCCTGCAGCTCCTCTGCCACCCGGCTCCGAGCCCCAGCCGGCTCTGCAGCTGTGGCCGCAAGAAGGGGCCACCAGTAAGTGACTCGGGAGCACCGGATCACTGCCCGGCCGCCGCTGCCACCGCCAGGCCTCCGCAAGCTGCGCCCGCGCTCTCACCGCTCTCAGGCTCAGCTAACCTTGCAGCCACCTGCTCTGGCCAAGACACCATGACCTCCGCGCTAGCCCTCTCGGTGCTGCTGCTGCCGCCGCTGCCGTCGCTCTCCCAGAAAGGGGGATCACCCCCCCCCCCGCAGCCATGGGAAGAATCACCACGCGGCTTTAGCTGGCGATCCTGGCAACACAACCAGTGGTACTGGGAACTAAGGAAGGCCTGCCAGCTGAGCACAAATTACTAGGAAAAACCAGGAGCTGCCTAAGCCACGGACTTCTATTTCTTCTCCTGAGATACGGTACCCCAGACTGGGCAAAGGGGGGAAGGAAGGACTGTGTGTTTGTGGCTGTTTCAAGGGACTTTGGGATTTTAACAAAGACATTAAGTCATTACATTTAGTTTGTATAACTTGAATAAATAACTCTTTTCTTTTTCACCAATCTCTAGCATGAAGAGCTATAATTCTCTGGCTTAGAGAAAGGTGAACCTAGTACAGGGGGATCCCGGGAGAAACGGGGATTAATTCCCTAGCATTTTGGGACTCTCTTCCCTGGTGGCCAGTCGGGGAGGATCATGGGAAACCACATGCACAGTAGCTTTAATGCAACTACTTGTATATACTCAGTAAAAGCCCACCACAACTAGCCAGGAAGGATCCGCTCTATAAGCATAAAGTCCCTCCAGCCCATGAGGTCAATCTCTGCTTGGAGTTGGCCTGCTCCCATGTTCTCTTCTATGAACTCTGGGTGTTCGGTTCAATTCTTTGTCCCGATCACTAAGAACCTGGTTACCTGTGCCCACCTGTGGCAGCATCACTCCCAACAACCCATAATTAATTTTATCCATCTAGTTCCTCATGGGAAGTTGGGTTGTTTTCAGTTTGGGGCTCTTTTAAATAAAGGTGCTATAAACATTTGTGTTATAAGTCTTTACATAGACATATGCTTACTTTCAGGTAAATACTAGGAGTGAAATAGCTGGATCATATAGTTGATGTAAGATTAACGTTGCTAAGATACTTGTTGTGCGTGGGTCACCGGCCAGCAGTGACCACGGAATGCTGTGGATGGCTCGCCGAAAAACACGCGAGAAACAAACATACACAGAGAAAACCAGGTCCTGTGGGGAAGTAGGGACAGAATGGCCACCCCCCTAGTGGGGAGGGCCTCGATTTACCGTCCATACATGCTTTTATTGGGCTCATTTTGCATAATAATTCAGGTAAAGTACAGTACTTATCAGGGGGAAGTAAGGAACTATAGAAAACAAGGAACTCTGCTGGTCTATTGAGTCGGGGTCAAACAGCTAGCTGTAAGACTTTGAGGAGCAAACTAACTTCCTCCTTGGACCCCTCTCATTCAACTGAGAGCATTCTTAAACAAAGAAGGTTTCACAGTAATTTACATGTTCTTTCTTAGGCCTGATCACCCAGGGAATCTGCCCTTTCAGCACAGAGCTATACCACCCTGTCATTGTTTCAGGCTTAGCACAGGAACTAAGGCAATAAGGAGATTTTCTCCCAGACGATGAGAACTCAGGCTATGTCAAAGCCGAGGAGCGAGGGTCCGTCACCCCCTTCTGCTGCAGCCCCCAAAGTGATCGTGCCTGCCTTAGGTCGTTCCCCCCGTGGGGAATCTTACCCGTCTTTGAATCTTACCCGTCTTACCGACCAAGCTTTTGGGGGTTCAGCAGCAGAAGCAGCATTCCTGCCAGGGAGATAAGCCCTTGTCTCCTTGCTGGCTTACGGTTCCAAGGGCGTTCCCTTAGCCTTAGCCTAGGCGGGGGTTTCAGCTTCTGATACCAGTCAGGGCGGTTCCCAACAGATACTGCCAATCTGGTAATAGTATTTTTCATTCTCTCCAGTAGTATATGAGAGTTCTTTCACAACCTTGCCGATGTTTGGTGAGTTGAGTCTTTTTAATTTTAGTCATTATCACAGGGGTGTAGTGGTATCTCATTATGGTTTTCATTGACATTTCCCAAATGACTAGTTATGCTGAGCATCTCTTCATGTGATTACTTGCTATTTGTGTATACTTTGGTAAAAGTCAGTTCAAATCATCTGCCCATTTATTTAGTGGAATGTGTAAGGGTTTCTTACTGACTTTGGAGAGAAAGTCTGTATTCTGGATACAAGATTTTTGTCAGATATATGATTTGCAAATGCACTTCTCAGTTTTGGGCTCACCTTTCTATTCTCTCAAACAGTGTCTTTTGAAAAGAATGTTTTAATTTGGGTGAAGTTCTGTTTATAAATATGGTCTTACAGAGTTTTGATTTTGCTTTGGTGCCATATATATAAAAATGCATAATTTAGTTAACCCAAGAGTACAAGAATTTTCTCCCAGAAATTTCATAACCTTAAGTTTTATATTTAGGTCTACAATCCATTTTGAGTTGCATTTTCTATAATGTGCACTTATGGATGAGTTAATTTATTTTCATATGGATATCCATTTGCTCAACACCACTTGTTGAAAAGACTATTCCTTCTCAACTGAATTGATTTTGATTATGTAAACATCATATACCCATATACACGTGGGGCTATTTCATTTTTAGTAAAATGTAAACAAATTATAATTTTAATGAATGTATTGGTGGTGACATTGGTTAGTAAAATTATATAGGTTTCAGGTGTATCATTGTATAATACATCATCTGCAGATTGTATTTTTTATTCCTCACCCCAAGGCAAGTCTCTTCCAATACTGTTTACACCCTCATTAACCTCCTCTACCTCCCTCACCTCCCTTTCCCTCTGTTAATCTCCATACTCATGACCATACTCTTAACTCATATGTTGCTTTAAAAGTGTTCTTTTTTTCTGAAAATGATTCAGCTTATTTTCTACTGCAAATTTTTCTATTAAAACTGCTGGGAATGTCAGTTTTCCCCATTCTTTAACTTATTTTTTATTACTTAAGTTATATATGTTCACAGAAGAAAAAGTAGTTCCTAGAAGGAAGTGAAAAAAAAAGTCATTGCATATTCTAACATTTTGGTATGTATCCTTCTAGACTTTTGTCAACGTGAGTGTGTATGTATGTGTACACATACATCTTCACAAAGTAGATTTCATTATAATCAGTTATCTTTCCTGCAGATTAGATACATTTTTATTTCTCCCATTTTATAAACATGCTGTCTTGACCCCTTTCCTTGCAAAAGCTTCTACCTCTTCCATTCCACGTTTCTACTATTTTTGTTTATTTGTAGCATTTTGCAATTTGTTTTAAAAATGTCTTTGAAGATTTTAGAGATGTAGGGAAAATTCCAAAGAAATGATACCAGCTGAAAAATATATCCTCTAAAACAATGTTATCCAGATGATAAGTTATATAAGGAAAAAGTATTGCCAAGAAAAGCAAATATCAGCAGTGGTGATTGTGGTCATGATTTGGATTGGGAAGGTTTTTTTCCCTCTCTAGTGTTATACTCCTCAGTATTTTCCACATTTCCATAGTAAATATACTAGTCATGAAAAATTCAGTATCATTTTTAAAGGACTCTACTATGGATTTTTAAATATTATGGTAAAGTATAGACAACATAAAATTACTATTTTAACAATTTTAAAGTGTACAATGCAGTCTCATTAAAGTATGTTCACAGTGTTGTATAACCATCATCATTATCTAGATTCAGAAATTATTTAGAAACTGCACAGTCTTAAGCACCCAGTCTCATTTTCCCTCAACCCAGGCCTTGGCAACCACAAATCTGCTTTCTGTCATTGTGTTTTACTTATTCTGGATATTTCATATAAATAGCTTTTTTCACATAGCAAATGTGAAAAAAGTTTCATCCACATTTTAGTAGGGTTTTTTATTGTGGAAAAAGTCACAGAACATAAACTTACCCTTTTAACCATTTTTAAGTGAACAATTCAGTGATACTTAGTACAATCAAATTTTGTACAACTATGACTATCTAGTTCAGGAACACTTTCGAAACCTTAAAAGGAGACCCTATATCTCTTAAGCAGTCATATCCTGTTTCCCCTTTGCTCTTGCCCCTGGTAAACACTAATCTACTTTCTGTATCTATGGATATTCATACTCTAAATGTGTCATGTAAATGGAATCATACAGTATGTAGTCCTTTGTGACTTACTTCCTTCACTTAGCATAATGCTTTAAGGTTCATACATGTTGTATTAGGTATCCCCTACAAGGCTCTGTGTGCCAAGACCCATGCAGCTTGTGTAGTCCTCTATGTAGAGCATCTGACTGAGTGACACTGTCTCCAAAGGCCAACCGTGGAAGCAGCATGTGTCCCTTCTTATCAGAATTTATTGACAAACTACCTATGGAGTCAAGCCTGATGTAACTGCTAGGGAATTCCAAGGTAAATGGCAGAATTGGGGATGAGGAAGGAAGGACCTTTCAGTCCTACACCCACTGGCTCATGGTAGGACAGGGGAAGAGCAATCCAAGGCACACAACATACTATATGTAACATCACTCTTTATTATGAAAAAAACAACAGCAATCATGAATGGGGAAAATAAACTGAACAAATGACCCTTCAGGTGGTTATGTTACCTGACCTATAAAGTAACTTCAGCTTCTTGATCAGCCAGGCCTCCAGCCCCAGTCATGTGTATGGCCTTAGGCTGGAGAAAAGTGAAAACAAAATGATGGGGATGAAGACAAAGATGACATTTGAGGGTTCTTTTTAGTGACATCCAATGGCTCTTTAAAAGATATTTTATTGTTGTTCAGGGCTCTTTTTAAGAGATTTGTTTGAAGGCCTCCTCTGAGATCATGCCCTTCATCAGCAAGGGAGGAGTGGGGATATCAGAAGAGCCAGTTCCCTGAGTTTCATTCCATAGCATCAGGTTCTACTTTCTTGGCCTTCCCAAAGGCCCAGAAACATCCATCCTAACCTACTTGATACCCAGACCTCACCTTGAGCATAGTGAAGACCTGAGCAGCTCTGGTGTATTTCCACTTGTTGTCCTGAAGGCACCTGGGGTGGGAGAAGAACAAGTTATATCCCTTAGTACCACAGTGCAGACATGCTGGCCATGCAATGCCACAAGTAAGTCTATGTCACTAAATCTATGCTGGAACAGATGTGCCTGAAAGAGCACTATGTGTAATAAAGAACAAAGGCCTGGTGAAAACCAAAACATCTTCCACTAGCATCCATGCCCACTAGAATTCACAACAGAAAAATAGAGCTGTTCAAAGAATGCAGGAGCCTAATGTTGATAAAGAAAGATATTCAAGAAGATAACAAATGGAAACCTAAAAATGCAAGTTTTGAGTTATACTTTATTGAACTACAGTGCACCTACCATAGCACTCACCATTCCAAAGTGTACAATTCAGTGATTTTCAGTATATTACAAGAATGTGTAACCATTGAAAATATTTAATTCCAAAATATTTTCATCACCTCAAAAAGAAATTTGTTAAGTGCAAGAGATCATTCCCTGTTCCTTCCCTTTCCCTAGACGCTGGCAATTACAAATTTGTTTTCAGCACTTATGGATTTGCCTATACTGGCATTTCATGTAAATTAAATCATACAATATGTGAACTTCTGTGACTGGCTTCTTTCACTTAGTGTAATGTTTTCAAGGTTCATCTATGTCATGATGTATGTAAGAACTGTGTTCTATTTATGAATTTATAATATTCTGCTATATGAATGTACCATATTTTTTATCCATTCATCAGCTAAAAGACATTTGGGTTGTTTCCAAGTGGAATAATACTGCTATGAACCTTCCTGTACAAGATTTTGCTTGAATGTATTTTTTAATATCTCTTCTTATATACTTAGGAGTGGGATTACTGAGTCATATGGTAACTCCATGTTTAACATTTTGAGAAACCTCCCAAAAGTTTTCCATGGTGAATGCTCCATTTTGCATTTGTACCAGAAATGTATGAAAGTTCTAATATCCCCACATCCTCATCTACACTTACCTTCTATTTCATTCAAAAAACTTCTTACTGTGTATGATATGGTATCTCATTGTTTTGATTTGCATTCCCCTAATGACTGATGATATTGAGTATATTTTCATGTGCTTGTTGGTCTTCTGCATATCATCTTCAGAGAAATGTCTATTCAAATCATTTCCTCATTTTCAAATTGCATTGTTTGTCTTTGTTGTTGAGTTGTAAGTGTCCTTCAGATATTCTGGAAAGTATACTTTATCAGATATGAGATTTGCAAATACTTTCTCCCATTCTGTGATCATATTTTCACTTTCTTGATAGGGTCTTTGAACACACAAAATATTTTCATTTTGATGAAGTGAAAGTTGTTTGTTCCTTTAGTTGTTTTCACTTTATGGGTCATATACAAGAAACTTGCCTAATTCAAGGTCATGAAGATGTACACCTATGTTTTCTCCTAACAGTTTTTACAGCAGTAGATCTTACATTTAAGTCTTTGATCCATTTTAAGTAATATTTGTATATGGTGCTTGGTAAGAGTGAAAATTCATTTTTTTTTTTTGCTTGTAGATATACAAGTGCCCCAGAACAATTTGTTGAAAAGACTTTTTTCTAAATTAAAAACATTTTGGCACCTACTTGAAAATCAATTAACTATAAATGTCATGGTTTATTTCTGGACTCTCAATTCTATTGCATTGACCTATATGTCTACTCAAATGTTAGTACCATACAATCTTTTTTTTTTCTTTTTTACTGAATTTATTGGATGACATTGGTTAATAAAATTTTATAAGTTTCATTCTGCAGTCTCGATTACAATAACTTTGCAGTAAGCTTTGAAATTCTTAGGATTGAGAATTATGAACCCTTCAAACCTATTCTTCCTGTTTGATATTGTTTTCTGTATTCTAAGTCTACTGCATTTCCATGTGAATGGATCACCTTAACAATATCTTGAAATTAGCCAGCTAGGATTTTGACTGGAATGGTGTTGAATCTGTGGACCCATTTGAAAAGTATAACTACCTTAACAACATTAAGTCTGGAAAATCATAAACACAGCATGTCCTTCCATTTTTAAGTCTTGTTTAATTCATTGCAAAAATATTTTGAAGACTCTAAAGTATAAGTGTTTCACTACAGTAGTCTTCCTAAATATTTTTTATTTTTTATTCTATTATAAATGAAACCATTTCCTTAATTTCATTTTAGAATTGTTCATTGTAGTGGAAAGAAATACAAATGGTTTTTGTATATTGATCTTTTATTATCTTTATGGTATTTGTTCCATTAGCAATTAGTCCCCCATGACCCCTGCACCAGGAGCACCACATTGTTGTCCATGTCCACAAGTCCTTTATCCTTTTTGATCAATCCCTCCATCACCTAATCTCCTCCCCCCCTACTAACTGCCATCCTGCTCTCCATCTATGAGTCTGTCATCATTTTCCTTGTTAGTTCAGTTTATTCATTAGATTCTACATATGAGTGAAATCATATGGTATCTGTCTTTCTCTCACTGACTTATTTCACATAGTGTAATGTTCTCCATGTCCATCCATACCATTGCAAATGGTAAACTTTTCTTCGTTTTTTATGGCTGAGTAGTATTTCATTACACAAATGTCCCATAGTTGTTTTATCCACTCATCTGCTGGTGGATACTTGGGATACTTCTATATCTTGATGATTGTAAATGATGCTGCAAAGAACATAGGGGTGCTTACATTCTTTTGAATTAGCATTTTGGGTTTTGTCAGATATATTCTTAGAAGTGACATAGCTAGATCAAAAGGCAGGTTCACTTTTAATTTTTTTGAGGTGTCTCCATACTGCCTTCCACAGACTGCTTTCCACCAGCCTGCATTCCCACTAACAATGCAAAAGTTCCCCTTTCCCCACATCCTTGCTAGCACTTGTTTTTTGTTGATTTATTGATGATAGCCATTCTGACCAGTGTGACCTAGTATCTTATCAGGGTTTTAATTTGCATTTCTCATGATTAGTGACATTGAGCATCTTTTCATAGGTCTATTGGCAATCTGTATGTCCTCCTTGGAGAAGTGTCTCTCCAGGTCCTTTTCCCATTTTTTAATTGGGTTGTTTGTTTTCATATTGAGTTTTGTAAGTACTTTATAAATTTAGGATATTAATCCCTTACCAGATGTATCTGTGGATATGTTCTCCCATTCTGTGGCTTGTCTTTCTATATTATTGATTATTTATTTTGCTGTGCAAAGAGTTTTTAATTTGATGTAGTCTCCTTACTTTATTTTTTCTTTTGTTTTCCTTGCCTGGGAATATATAAAAAAAAATGCTATAAACAATGTCCAAGATTTTGTTGCCTATGTCTTCTTCTAGGATATTTATGGTTTGGGGTCTAACATATAAATCTTTCCACCATTTTGAATTTATTCTTGTGTGTGGTGTAAAAAGGTGTTCTAGTTTCATTTTTCTGTGCATATCTGTCCAATTTTCCCAATACCATGTATTGAATAAGCTATCTTTAGCCCATTGTATGTGCTTGCTTCCTTTGTCAAATATCAATTGACTATAAAGGTGTGGGTTTACCTCTGGGCTCTTGATTCTGTTACATTGATTGATGTGTCTGTTGTTATGCCAGAACCAGGCTTTTTTGATTACCATGGACACATCATACACTTTGATAATAAGTAGAGTGATTCCTCCAACTTTTTTCTTTTTTCTCAGGACCAATGTTACCATGTGGGATCTTTTGTGGTTTCATATAAATTTTTGAAATATTTGTTCTAGTTCTGTGAAATATGTCATTAAAATCTTGATAGGAATTGCATGGAATCTCTAGGTTGCTTTGTGTAGCATGGAGATTTTAATGATGTTAATTTTTCCTATCCATGAAAATGGTAGGTTCTTCCACTTATGTTTATCTTCTTCAATTTTGTTCTTCAGTGTCTTATAATTTTCCAAGTACTGATCCTTACATCCTTGTTGAGGTTTACTCCTAGGTATTTTTTGATACAATTGTGAATGGAATTGTGTACTTAATTTCTCTTTCTGTTAGTTTGTTATTGGCATGTAAAAATGCAAGTGATTTTTAGATATAACTTTTGTATCCTGAAACTGTGCTAAAGTTGTTTATCTTTCCTAATATTTTCTAAATGGATTCCTTAGGATTTTCCTAAGGATATTCCTTAGGATATGGATATCTCTCTCTCTCTCCATATATATATATATATATATATATATATATATATATCCATAAAATTAGGATGCCTTTTTCATGGACCTACTATTTTTGGAAGCAAAAATATCTAAATGCTTATTTCTCCAAATTGCCTATGTGTTCCCATTATTTGGCCAAACAATCCCTGAGCTACCTGCTACTCTCAAGCAAAGCCAATACTCACTTCTGAAACCACTGTGGTTTCATGCCAGACTGGATGGAGAAAAACAGCACCATATCTTGTTGCCCTTGGGAGAGGCTGGGCTCAGAATTGCAGGAGGATGTGGGTAGTGGGATAGAGAAAGCTCTCTGAGTTTCCCTGGTGGTAGCATCATCCCTCACAAACATCAGTCATGATAAACATACTGGAAGGGAAAATGTGTCCTCAGACAACTGATAGATGGGCAAATCCAGATCCTCAACAATGACCCTCCTTCCATCACCACTCAGCAACCAGATCCTCCAAAGCCTGGCTAAACCTACCTGCCAGATTCCTTGTGTGGTAACTATGCTGCTCCCACTGAGCTCACCTTTGGAGAGAAGGTCTACTAGCTTCACTAGATTTGTATGTTTAACCCCATTGAATTTACTCTGAAAAACAGACCAAGGGAGAGGACAGTCTAAGCCCATTTTCAGAGGAACACATAGTGTCACAGAGAGGTCATATGATTTAACTAAGGAATACATCTACTTAGTGTTGGGATCACAAAGAGAACCCAGTGTTCTACTCCAGAGCCCACATTCTTAACCCCAATGCTGGACTGGTCCTTGGATATAACTGTTGGCTCCCCACAATGCTTTAAAAAATAATCCAAAACCTGCACTGCTACATTCCGACACCCCTGATCCAAGACTGGGCTGCCTGTTCTTACCCAGAGCATAGCACTCACCTGGAACTGCTGGCAGGGGTAGCGATGAAGGTCCAGGTGAAGGCATGCACACAACCCTGAAACCGTCTTCCACTTCAACAACAACAGCGATTACTCCTTAGAGATGCAATGCTTCCCAGGCTCCCACTGCATTCCTCAGTCAGAGTCAGACTCCATACATGCCCAAGGGGACAGTGGTTCACTGGGAGGGAGTGTGCTGGAATGAAGAGAACAACAATAGGAGCAATCTTCTCCCATTGTGGGAGAAGATTGGACCCTATTATGCCCTGGGACAACCACTTCACAAGTTCATTTGATTCATTTTCTGTAGCTATCCAATAGGGGGCCATTATTAGCCCCTGTTTTCAAAAGAGGAAAATGAGAGTTATACATAACTGGTCCAAGTTCTCAAAGTAAGGATCTTGGATGACAGCCACCAAACCCCACCTCTATGTCCTTAACAGCCCAGCTGTGTGGTGCTGACAGGCATGGATGCAGGTCATACCAAGATGGGTTGGGGGCAGAGTGGAGCCAGGAGAACAGAGAGGAAATAGAAAAAAAAGGAGGGATCAGGGAAGTTGGTAAAGTTCTGAGAAAGATCCCAACCTGCAGGAGGGACAAGTGGGGCATCTGGAGAGGGGGCTGTACACATTTCTCTGAATAGTTTATTCTTAAGTACTTTATTTTTCTTGTTCCTGTGGTAAAGGGGATTTATTTCCCTAGTTTTTGTTTCTGATATTTCATTGTTGGTGTACAAAAATACCTTTGATTTCTGAATATCTAATTTGTATCCTGGTGCTTTGCCAAATTCACTTAAGTCAAGTAATTTTTGGTGGAGTCTATAGGGTTTTCTATGTACACAGTCATGTCATCTGTAAACAATGACAGTTTTACTTCTTTCTTTCCAATTTAGATACCTTTTACTTCTTTTTCTTGTCTGATTGCTATGGCTAGGATTTCCAGTACTATGTTGAATAACACCGGTGAAAGCAGACATCCCTGTCTTGTTCCTGTCTTAGGGGAAACAATTTAGTTTTTGCCCATCGAGTATGATATAGCTGTAGGCTTGTCATATATGGCCTTTATTATTTTGAGGTATGTTCCTTCTATTCCCAATTTGCTGAGAGTTTTTATTGTAAATAGGTACGTAATTTTATCAAATACATTTTTTAATCTATTGATATAATTATGAATTTTTTTCTTAATTTTTTTTCACTTAATGTATCACACTTCTTGATTTGTAAATGTTGTGCCAAACTTGAATCCCCATAATAAATCCCACCTGACAATGGTGTATTATCTTTTTAATGTATTACAGGATCTTATTTGCTAAGATCTTCTTTGATTTTGTCAAAGCAGTATGACCCTACTATGACTGCCTTACTGTTGATATCTTCCTTTACGTCTTTTTTTAAAATATATTTTATTGATTATGCTATTACAGTTGTCCCATTTCCCCCCTTCTCTCCCCTCCACCCTGTACCCCCTCTCCCACCCATGTTCCCCCCCCTTTAGTTCATGTCCATGTGTCATACTTATGAGTTCTTTAGCTTCTACATTTCCCGTACTATTCTTGCCCTCCCCCTGAATATTTTCTACCTACATTCTATGCTACTTATTCTTTATACCTTTTCCCCCTCTCTCCTCCTCCCACTCCCCTATTGCTAGCCCTCCATGTGCCCTCCATTTCTGTGGTTCTGTTCCTGTTCTAGTTGTTTACTTAGTTTCTTTTGGTTTTGCTTTAGGTGTGGTTGTTAATAATTGTGAGTTTGCTGTCCTTTTACTCTACATGTCTTTTCTTTATCTTCTCTTCTTAGATAAGTCCCTTTAGCATTTCATAAAATAAGGGCTCGGTGATGATGAACTCCTTTAACTTGACCTTATCTGAAAAGCACTTTATCTTCCCTTCTATTCTAAATGAGAGCTTTGCTGGATAGAGCAATCTGGGGTGTAGGTCCTTGTCTTTCATGACTTGGAATATTTCTTTCCAGCCCCTTCTTGCCTGTAAGGTCTCTTTGGAGAAATCAGCTGACAGTCTGATGGGAACTCCTTTGTAGGTTACTGTCCCCTTATCTCTTGCTGCTTCTAGGATTCTCTCCTTCGTTTTTACCTTGGCTAATGTAATTACGATGTGCCTTGGTGTGTTTCTTCTTGGGTCCAACTTCTTTGGGGCTCTCTGAGCTTCTTGGATTTCTTGGAAGACTGTTCCCGTTGCCAGATTGGGGAAGTTCTCCTTTATTATTTGTTCAAATACGTGCTCAAGTTGTTGCTTTCCCCCTTCCCATTCTGGTACCCCTATAATTCGGATGTTGGGACGTTTAAAGGTGTCCTGGATGCTCTTAAGGTTTTCCTCGTTTTTTTGAATTCTTATTTCATCATGCTTTTCTACTTGGTTGATTCTATCTTCCTTCTGGTCCACTGTATTGTTTTGAGACTCAGATTCCTTCCTTTCACTATTGGCTCTCCTCCGTATATCTTCCTGCATCTCTTTTATGGTAACCTGCATCCTTTCATCTCATTTGCACCCAAAATCAACCAATTCCGTGAGCTTTCTGATCACCAATGTTTTGACCTGTGCCTCTGATAGATTGGCTATTTCTTGGTCGCTCAAAAGGATGAGTCCTGGGGGACTGATCTGTTCTGTTGGAAACATATCTTCTGTCTTTCCTGGTCACTCCTTTTTTTTTTTTTTTTCAGTCTGGTCACTCTTGTTACAGTGGGGGGCGGAGCCTTAGGTGTTCACCGGGGCTGGGCACCCCAGTTGCTAGATTGTGACGTTATATGTGGGGGCGGGGGCAGGAGCGGGGACAGGAGGGAACAATGGCAGTAGTTCCGTTCTCCTGGGCTCAGACCCTTCTCTGGGATCCTGGGCTGCGAGCTCTGCCCTGGTCCACAATCGCCGCCTCACTGGGTCTGCCAGCCCCAGCTTGCGTACTCAGGGATCACCGCTGTGTTCTTGCACCCAGGATGGCTGTCACGCCGATTTCGTGCCAAATTTTCTCCGACCTCTGTGCGCCGACCCGCAGCAGCCCCGGGCCCGCCTGGCTCGTCCTCTCCTACCAGTCTGGATGTACGGGTCTACTTCAACTTCTTGGCTGGCCGACTTCCATTCAGATAAATCCTCTGTCAGTTCTGAGTGTTATTCTGTCTGTAAATTATTGTTGTTCTAATCTTGGTTGTGCGAGGAGATACAGTGCGTCCACCTATTCCTCCATCTTGCCAGAAGTCCGGGTCACGTCTTTTTTAAAATATATTTTATTGATTATGCTATTACAGTTGTCCCATTAACCCCCCTTCATTTCCCTCCACCCTGCACACCCTCTCCCACTCACACCCCCTCTTTAGTTCATGTCCATGTGTCATGAGTTCTTTAGCTTCTACATTTCGCATACTATTCTTGCCCTCCCCCTGTCTATTTTCTACCTACCATCTATGCTACCATCTTTTCCCCCTCTCTCCTCCTCCCACTCCCCTGTTGCTAACCCTCCATGTGATCTCCATTTCTGTGGTTCTGTTCCTGTTCTAGTTGTTTGCTTAGTTTATTTTTGTTCTTGTTTTAGGTGTGGTTGTTAATAATTGTGAGTTTGCTGTCATTTTACTTTCTTTTACTTTCTGTCATTTTATCTCCTTTTCCTTAGATAAGTCCCTTTAACATTTTATAAAATAAGGGTTTGGTGATGATGAACTCCTTTAACTTGACCTTATATGGGAAGCACTCTATCTGTCCTCCCATTCTAAATGAAAGCTTTGCTGGATACAGCAATCTTGGATGTAGGTCCTTGACTTTCATGACTTTATGTCCATCAGTATTTGCTTTACATATTTAGGTGCCCCAATGTTGGGGGCAAATTGTTTGCAGGGATTATATCCTCTTGTTGGATCACTTCCTGTATCATTATGTAGTGTTCTGCTTTGTCTCTTGCTATATAGCCTTTGTTGAAGTCTATTTTGTCTGATATAAGTATTGTTATCCCATTTTTTTCCATTTACAATTGCATGGAATATTTTTTGCATGACTTCACTTTAAGTGTGTGTATATTTTTTTGAAGTTAGTATTTTATAGACAGCATATATATGGGTCATGTATTCTTTTCTTCTTTCTTTTCAATTTATTTTATTGTTGGTCAAGTACAGTTGTCTGCATTTTTCCACTACTTCAGCCCCCCAGCCCAGCCATCCACACCTACCTCCCATGATTCCCACCCTTTGGTTTTCTCCACATGTCCTTTATAGCTGTTCCTGAAAGCCCTTCACCCTTTCCCCCCACTATTCCCTCCCATCTCCCCACTGGATACTGTAAGATTGTTATTAATAGCAATGCCTCTGGTTATATTTTGCTTGCTTGTGTTTTTGTTGATTAGGATCCACTTCAATGTGAGATTGTATGGTATTTTTGCCTTCCTGGCTGGCTTATTTCACTTAGCATCATAGTCCCCAGTTCCACCCATACTGTGACAAAGAGTAGGAGCTCCTTCTTTCTTTCTGCTGTGTAGTATTCCATTGTGCAAATGTACACAGTTTTTTGATCCACTCATTTACTGATAAGCAATTAGGTTGCTTCCAGGACTTGGCTACTGCAAATTGTGCTGCTATGAACATTGGGGTGCATAGGTATGTTTGATTGGTGTTTCAGGGTTCTTAGGATAGAATCCTAGCAATGGAATTGCCAAGCCAAAAGGCAGTTCCATTTTTAGCTTTCTGGGGATATTCCATACTGTTTTCCATAGTGGCTGCACCATTCTGCATTCCCACCAAGAGTGACTAGGGTTCCCTTTTCTTCACATCCTCTCCAACACTTGCTGTTTATTGATTTTTTTTTATGATAGCCATTCTCAAAGGTGTGAATTGGTGTCTCACTGTGGTTTTAATTTGCATCTCTCTTATGGCTAGCAATATTGAGCATCTTTTCAAATATCTCTGGACCCTTTGTATGTCCTTTTTGGAGAAGTGTCTGTTCGAGTCCTTTCCCAATTTTTTAACTGGATTGTTTGTCTTCCTGGAGTGGAGTCATGTGAGTTCTTTATATGTTTTGGAGATCAAACCCTTGTCTAAGGTATCATTGGCAAATAATGTTTTCCAATACAGTTGGTTCTCTTTTCATTTTAATGCTGTTTTCTTTGGCTGTGCCCAAGCTTTTTATTTTGATCAAGTCTCATTTGTTTATTTTTTCCTTTATGTCCCTTGCTCTAGGGGGCATGTCAGTGAAAATATTGCTGTGTGGATATCTGAGATTTTCCTACCTATGTTTTCCTCTATGACTTTTATGTTGTCATGACTTATATTTAAGTCCTTTAACCCCCCCTTAGTTTATTTGTTTATGGTGTAAGTTGGTGCTCAAGTTTCATTTTTTTGCATGTAGCTGTCCAGATCGCCCAACACCACTTGTTGAAGAGACTATTTTTACTCCATTTTATGCTTTTTCCCCATTTGTCAAATATTAATTGACCATAGAGAGTTGGGTATATTTCTGGGCTCTCTATTCTGTTCCATTGGTTTATGCGTCTGTTCTTATGAAAGTACCAAGCTGTTATGATTACAGTGGTCTTGTAATACAGTTTGATATCAGGTATTGTGATCCCTCCTACTTTGTTCTTCTTTCTCACAACTGATGCAGCTATTTGGGGTCATTTATGGTTCCATGTACATTTTTGAAATGTTTGTTCTCTATCTGTGAAATATTTCGTTGATACTTTAATAAGGATTGCATTGAATCTATAAACCACTTTGGGCAGTATGAATACTTTGATGATGTTAATTCTTCCAATCCGTGAACACTGTATATGCTTCCATTTGTTTGTGTCTTTCTTGATTACTTTCTTCAGTGTTGTGTAGTTTTTTCAGTATAGGTCTTTTACCTCCTTGGTTAGGTTTATTCCTAGGTATTTTATTTTTCTTGTTGCTATATCAAATGGGATTTTTTTTCCTGATTTCTGTTTCTGATATTTCATTGCTGGCATACAAAAATGCCTTTGATTTCTGAATATTGACTTTGTACTCCATTGTCTTTGCAAATTAATTCATTAGGTAGAGTAGTTTTTTCATGGACTCTATAGAATTTTCTATGTACGCTATCATGTCATCTGCACATAATGACAGTTTTGTTTTCTCCTTTCCAATTTGGATGCCTTTTATTCCTTATTCTTGTCTGATTGCTGTGGCTAGGACTTCCAATACTATGTTGAAGAAGTGGTGAAACTGGCCAATCTTGTCTTGTTCCTAATCATGAAACTTTCCTAGTGGGAAAGTTTTTAGGTTTTGTCCATTGAGTATGATGTTGGCTGTAGGTCTCTCATATATGGCCTTTATTAGGTTGAGGAATGCTTCCTTTCTTGCCACTGTGTTGAGTGTTTTTATCATAAATGGTTGCTGTACCTTATCAAATGCTTTTTCTGCATCTATTGATATGATCAATACTTGTCTTTGCTTTTGTTTTTATAATGTATTACATTTATTGATTTGCAAATATTGAACCATCCTTGCATCCCTGTGATGAATGCCACTTGATCATCGTATATGATCCTTTTAATGTATTTCTGAATGTGTTTTACCAATATTTTGTTGAGGATTTTACCATCTATGTTTATCAGAAATATTGGCCTGAAGTGTTCTTTCTTTGTTATGTCTTTATCTGTTTTTGAGTTTAGGATGATGTTGCCTTCATAAAAATAGTTTGGGAATCATCCATCTTCTTTGATTTTTTAAAATAGTCTGTGAAGGATAGGTGTTAACTCTTCTTTAAATACTTCATAGAATTCTCCTGTGAAACCATCTGGTCCAGGGCCTTTGTGTGCTGGGAGTTTTTTTATTACTGCTTCAATTTCATCAGCTGTTATTGGTCTGTTCAGGCTTTCTGCTTCTTCATTCAGTTTTTGAAAATTATATTTTTTTTAGAAATTTGACCATTTCATCCAGGTTTTCAAATATCTTGTCACAGAGTTCTTCATAGTAATTTCTTATCATCCTTTGTAGTTCTGTGGTATCAGTTGTAATCCCCCCTTTCATTTCTGATTGTGTTTATTTGGATCCTCTCTCTTTTTTTCTTGATGAGACTGCTTAAAGGCTTGTGGATTTTGTTTATCTTTTCATAGAACCAGCTCCTGGAGTTATTGATCTGTAGAATTGTGCTTTTAGTGTTTATGTCATTTAGTTCTACTCTGATCTTGCTTATTCTCTTCTGTCTACTTGCTCTGGGCTGTCTTTATTATTGTTACTCTAGTTCTTGTAGGTGTAGGGTTAGTTTGTTTATTTCAAATGTGTCTACCTTTTTTAGGTAGGCCTGTATCGCTATGAACATCCTTGTGAGGACTGCCTTTGCTGTGTCCCATAAGTTTTGGATTGTTGTGAGTTCATTTTCATTTGTTTCCAGAAGCAGTCTGATTTCTTCCTTGATACCATTCTTTACCATTTACTGTTTAATAGCGTGCTATTCAATCCTCATGAGTTTGAGTCTTTGAGTTTTTTTTTTTCATTGATTTTAGTATCTAGTTTCAGTCCCTTGTGGTCAGAGAAAATGCTTGATATGATTTCAATTTTCTTCAATTTATTGAGGCTTGTTTTGTGTCCTGTCATGTGGTCTATCTTTAAAATATTTCATGTGCACTTAAGAAGAATGTGTACTTTGCTTGTTTGTGATGAAAGGCTCTCCATATATATATATATATATAATCAGATAAGCCCATTTTATCTAGGATGTTGTTCAATGCCAGAATATCATGCTGATATTTTGTTTAGAAGATCTATCCATTTTCGGCAGTGAGATGTTAAAATACCCTATGTAATAGTGTTGCTGTGTGTATCTTTCTTGATATGCTCCAAGATTTTCCTTATATATTTGGGTGCTCCTATATTGGGTGCATATATGTTTATAATGTTTATGTCTTCTTAATGGATTCTTCCCTTGAGTATTATGAAGTGCCCTTCTGTGTCTCTTTTTATGGCCTTTGTTTTGAAATCTATTTTGTCTGATATGAGTATTGCTACCCTGGATTTTATTTCCTTTCCTTTTGCTTAGAATATTTGTTTCCAACCCTTCACTTTCAGTCTGTATAGGTCTTTGGTTCTGAGGTGGGTCTCTTGTAGGCAGCATATGTGTGGGTCATGTTTTCTTATCTATTCAGTTAGTCTATGTCTTTTGATTGGCCCATTTAATCCATTAATATTTAAGGTTATTATTGATAGGTATTTGTTCATTTTTTACCCTTTGTACCTGTGTTCCTCTCTCTTTCACTCCTTTCTTTTCTCTTCTTATAGTAGTCTGTTTAGTAAATCTTGTAGAGCTGGTTTGGTGGAGATGTATTCAGCCTTCTTTTGTCTGGAAGACTTTTATTTCACCTTCCATTTTAATTGAGAGCCTTGCTCATTAGAGTAATCTTGTTTGCAGTCCTTTGTTTTTCATTACTTGGTATATCTCTTGCCATGCTCTCTGAGATTGGACTCTTTTTGTTGAGAAATCAGCTGCTTGCCTTATCAGAGCCCTTTCTTATCTTACTCTTGTTTCTACCTTACTACTTTAAGATTCTCTTTGTCTTTAAAACTTGGCATTTTAATTGTGATGTGTCTTGGAGTTGGCCTCTTTGTGTTCATCTTGATTGGGACTCTCTGTGCTTCCTAAACTTGCATGGTTTTTCCCTCTCAATTTGGAAGTTTTTCTATCATGTTTTTTTTTTTTTTCAAACAGGGCTTCTATCCCTTGTTCCTTTTCTTTGTCTGGTATTCCTATGATTCAAATGTTGTGTTTCATGTTATCTTGGAGTTCCCATAAGCTGTCTTTATATCTTTTGGGTCTTTTTTCATTCAGCTGCTCTACCTGGGTGTTTCTTTCCACCTCATCTTCCAAATCACTAATTCTGTCCTCTGCTTCCTCCAGCCTGCTTCTAATTCCTTGTAGTGTGATTTTATTTCAGAAATTGTACTTTTCATTTCTTCCTGGTTTTGTTTATAGTTTCTATTTCTTTTTTCATGCTGTTATAGTCCTCACTCAGCCCCTTATTGTTGTTTGTGAGTTCCTTGAGCATCTTTATAACCATTATTTTCAATGCTATATATGATAATTTGCTTACCTCCATTTCATTTAGCTCTTGTAGTGGGGAGTCTTCCATTCCTTTTGATTGCAGGTTCTTTTTTTGTCTCCCCAGTTTTTTTTTTCTTTTTTTTTTCCTGTGCTTCCTGATGTTTCTCTTTGCTAGCTGTCTTTGTAGGGTGAACTTCTATGGTAGGATTCAGTGGTGTGGTCCTTTTGAACTCCTTGTCTGGATGCTCTAGGTTTTCCCTTTCTTCTGTTTGTGTGGACTCTCTTGTTGTATTTGGGTTTTTACCTTTTGGTGGTTCCTTTGTTGGCAGGTTCTGTCCTCCTGTGGGTATACTGATGTTTGCAGCTCCCACCTATTCTTGTATGTGGTCAGTGGCAGTGGGTAGGCAAAATGCATTAAGATAGCGGGAGAGTATTCTATGGGATTTAAAGTATCAGCAAATAGAGAATAGGTAGGAGTTCCTTTGGATAAGTATAGCATTAACCGTAATATTTCATCCAACTAGCCACTTTTTGTAAAATGTGAAAGAGAGATAAGACTTTTGTTAGAGGGGAGGAGGACTGTGAGCTGAATCCAGAAAACAGAGCACTTGTGTAAGGTTAGATGAGATATAGTGAGAGTAAAAGATAGAAAGTAGGTGTAGTGTGTATAGAATAGAGTTAACCACAACAATAATAAAGCTCAAGAATAAAGTGAAATGGGCTAAGAGCAGGGAGGTGTGTTGCACAGTATTTACAATTGCATAGAAAAACAACTATTTACAATAGTACTGGAACAATAATATGACAGGAAATATATAATTTGGATAATAAGAATAGAAAGTACACAATTAAGAGTAGTGGGTTATTGGACCACGAGTGAAGTGAAAGAAGGAAAATTAAAATACAACATGAAAGAGAATAAGGAAAACCAGTCAAACAGTGCAATCAATCAAAGAAATAAAATGAAGAAAACTGAACAGAAAGAAGAGAAATAAAAACTACTAATAAAAATAGCAAAAATAATGAAAAATAATAATAATACAAATAAACAATATGTCAGTTCTATGGGATAGTAAAGTGAAATTTGTCTCAGTTTCTCAGTTTCGGGGGTTAGTCTTTGCTTCCCCCTTGGATTTGTCTCTGGACCTTTGACAACTCCAGATCTTATTGTCTCACTTGTGGGAAGAAAAAAAAAAGAGAAAGGAAAGAAAAAAATAAGCCTTTTTCTGACTTTAAACCCATTGAGCAAGTCCTGCTGATCTTCCTGGATGCCACAGGAAGAGGGTGGCTGGTCTTTGCTTTTTTCCCTTCCTATGGTTTTATGAGGATGGGGGCCAGGTCTGGTCTGCAATATTCACAGTTGCCCAGCCTCCAGCCCAGGTCCCCTGTGAGCTGCTGGGCCCCCACCGTTCATCTGTGCCAGGTCTGTGACTTTAATGCACCAGGTGCACCAGTGTCCGTGCAGAGGTCCTCCTCCTTGCTCTTTGAGAGCCCACTGTGGCTGCAGCCCACCACCCGGCAAGCAGCACCAGTCAACTGCTGAGCAAAAGGTGTCACTCAACCTCTGAGCAGGCAGCAGGAGTCAAGGCTCAAATCAACCTGGGGGCGAGTGGTGCAGCTAGGCAGCCAGAGTCAGCCTCCAGGCAAGTGGTGTGACTCAGCTTCCAAGCCAGCAGCCAGAGTAAGGCACAAGCAAACCGCTTGAATCACCCTTGGGGCAAGCCAGCCTCTGTGCAAGAGTTCCTTACAAAGCAGCTGTGAACTTTTTTTTTTTTTTTTTTTTTTTTTAGTAAATGCCTCTGTTTAAGCCCACCATTCTTAACAAACGCCCACTTTTCACACAGCCCAACTTTCTAACCAGGCTGGATATTATAGAACAGACCCGGGGGACTGAATGATATACTATTACTGAATGGACCCCCTCTTGTGATCTGGGGGCCCCCCCATACTAGATCGGCCTTGCCCGCCACCAGAGAAAGACATCTCTCAATGCCAGAGATTGGTGAAAAGGAATGGAATTACTTATTTAAAAAGTTATACAATCTTGGAATAATGACTTAATGTCTTCATTAAAATACTAAAGTCCTTTAGAATACCCACAAATGCACACAGTCCTTCCTTCTCCCTCTGTCCAGTCCAGGGTACCATATCTCTGGAAAAGAAGTAGAAGTCTATTGCTCAGGTAGCTCCTTGGTTACCGGCACCATCTGCTGCATTGCCACCACGATCTCAAGTTCTTAATCCAAAACCATGTGGCACCTTCTCATGGCCCACCAGCAAGAGTCCTTTCACCGCTGTCCTTCCCAGCAAGGTCTCTCCTGCTTCCTAAGCCACGTGGCAAAAGGGAGCACCCCAAAGCTGTGTGGTACCAACCCTTGCCAAAGCTGCATAATCCCAACCCTCCAGCATGGCTGTCATGCCTGCATTTAAATCCCAGTGCCAATCTTCCTCTGCAGCCCCATTTCCAACTCTTCCCACAATCAGTTACACCTGCCAGCATTCCTGGATTTTTTTTTTTCAGCCTTCCTTGGCTGCCATAGTAAGTCTGGGCAGGTGTGGCCCCATGGTGTGGAGCCAATCCTCTCCAAGCTCCCATGCAGGCTCTGTAACAAGGGGGAGTTGCCTCCCAGTGACATCCTGGGTGGAAGTCAGTCCCATACCCCCAGCTCAAAGCATGGCCACAGCTATTTAACATACCCATGAAACAAGTTAAGAATACAGATATGTTAAATGACCATGAGTGAGGTTATTTGCAAAACTGTTGCTTTGCAAAACAACTCTCAATGGCCCTGCTCCATGTGTCCCATCCCCCAGTTCAGACCTGTGGGGGTTAGGACATCCCATATTTTTTTTTAATATTTCCTGGACACGCTGAGTTGTGGACCCCATTACAAATCCCTATTTGGGGTCCCCCTGGCTGCACCCTGTTACAGGGAGACGGTTCAGGTCAGGGTCCAACATGGCCCAACTCTTCTCCCTTCCCCAGATGTTGCCTGGCTCCCCAATTTATCTGGTAATGACCTAGCCAACGTCCACAGTCCCAGCGGGTCTACACTGCCTCTGTTTGTCTCCCACTTCATCTCTGTTCCCCTCAGTAACTTTAAGCATCCAGGTCCCTCTTAGTGCTGGGCTGCCCTCCCTGCTCTAGTAGGGGAGGGAGCTGGTGAAATAACTCTCTTCCCAGTATCCTGTGGCAGGAGCTGGGTGGGGGGCCATAGCAGCCTAGGTCCCTGAGCAGATCCCAGGCACTTTAGCATCCCAACACAATCTCCTCACTGTCTGTTTTTCAATGTCCTCTGCAATTTTTTGCCTCCAAACTTCATGTAAGCTGGGATTCAGTTGGCAGTTCACTCTGTTCCTCAAAAGATTGGCTAGGTGTTCCAGCTGGACAAAGGGAGAACTGGGCTCCACTCCCACATACCTCTCCACCATCTTCCATCACAGGTCAAGTATTCATATTCATTCAGCTACCTATGTCTTTTGATTGGAACATTTAATCCACTTACATTTAAGGTTATTTTGATACATTGTTATTTATTGCTATTTTATTGTTTATTGTTATGTCTCTCTCACTCTCTCTCTGTCTGTCTGTCTCTCTCTCATTTTTCTTCGTAATACATGCAATTTAACATTTCTTGCAGTACTTGTTTGGTGGTATTGAACTGTTTGCTCCTTTTTTTTTTTTGGTCTGGGAAGCCCTTCACTTTACCTTCAATTTTAAATAATAGATTTGCTGGATAGAATAGTCTTGGTTGTAGATCCTTGCTCTTCATTTCTTTGAGTATTTCATGCCAAACCATTCCTGCCTGAGAGTTTCCACTGAGAAATAAGCTGATAGCCTTATGGGAGCTTCCTTGCAGGACATTAACTCTCTCTCCCTTGCTGCTTTTAAGATTCTCTCTTTGTATTTAACCTTTGCCGTTTTAATTATGATGTGTCTTTATATGAGCCTGTTTGGGTTCATCTTGATCGGGATCCTCTGAGCTTCCTTTACATGTGTGACTTTTTCCTTTGCCAGGTTAGGAAAGTGTCCAGCTATTATTTTTTTTCTTTTGTCTTTCCACTTATTTTTTAAAGTATATTTTATTGATTATGCTATTACAGTTTTCCCAGTTTTCCCCTTTTATCACTCCTCCAACCCTGTACCCCCCCCCAACCCTCCAGCATTCCCTCCCTTAGTTCATGTCCATGGGTTATACATATAAGTTCTTTTAGTTCTGTTTCCTATACCATTTTTACCTCTCCCCATCTATTTAATGCCTACCAATTATGCTTCTTCTTCCCTGTACCTTTTTCCCCCATTCCTCCCTTCCCCCTCCCCACTGAAAACCTTCCATGTGATGTCCTCTTCTCTGATTCTGTTCCTGTTGTAGTTGTTTACTTAGTTTTTGTTTTCATTGTTTTTCTTTTTTTGTTGTTTAGGTTCATTTGTTGATAGTTGTGACTTTGTTGTCATTTTACTGTTCATATTTTTTATCTTCTTTTTCTTAGATATGTCCCTTTAACATTGCATATAATAAGGGCTTGGTGATGATGAACTGTAGGGGACCAGTTTGTTTCAGTCTGGCAAATGTGACTTAGCTCCGTATGGAAAACCTGTAGAAGCGAAGTGGTGGGCAGGAGCCAGACTTTCAAAACGAGTTTTCCCATTGGGATCAGGCCTAGAAATGCATGCTGACTGTTATGGCTTGCTCTTGCTAAAACTCTATCAACCTGGTCTAAAACAACAAATGTGTATTGTCCATCTTCAAGGTAATTTCCAAAGCCTGTGTAAATTCACTCATGGACAGAGCTAATCAGCTTGCCACCATTCCCCTCTGCATGTTATTTTCATTTCCTTAATTGTACCTAAGAATGTAGACAATAATATTCTATGTAATAGACAATAAATCTTTCTCTGATATAAGCCCCAAGAAAAACAATAAAAGCCTGTCTAGGCAAGGGTCGGGTGTTCTCCTTTTGAGAGAGTGGCCAAGGCATTCATAGACACTCTCCCCTTGAGAGAGTAGCCATGCTGTTCCTTTTTTCTCCACAGGATTGCTGTCACCTGTGCATTTATTCTTGTCTCCAGCCACAACAAAGCGGAACTCTACTGGCTGGAGTCTGCCACAATGAACTCTTTTAATTTGACCTTATCTGGGAAGTATGTTATCTGCCCTTCCATTCTAAATGATAGCTTTGCTGAGTAATCTTGGATGTAGGTCCTTGTCTTTCCTGAATTCAAATACTTCTTTCTGGCCCCTTATTTCCTGCAAGGTTTCTTTTTGAGAAATCAGCTGATAGCCTTATGGGCACTCCTTTGTAGGTAACTCTTTCCTATTGCTACTTTTAAGATTCTCTCTTTGTGTTTTATCTTGGGTAACTTAATGATGATGTGCCTTGGTGTGTTCGTCTTTGGGTCCAACTTGTTAGGGACTCTCTGGGCTTCCTGGACTTCCTGGAAGTCTATTTTCTTCGCCAGATTGGGGAAGTTTTCCTTCATTATTTTTTCAAATAAGTTTTTAATTTCTTGCTGTTCTTCTTCTGGCACCCTATAATTTGGATATTGGAATGTTTCAAGTTGTCCCAGAGGTTCAAAAGTCTCTCTTCATTTTTTTGAATTCTTGTTTCTTCATTCTGTTTTGGTTGGATGTTTATTTCTTCCTTTTGTTCCAAGTTGTTTATTTGAGTCCTAGTTTCCTTCCTTTCACTGTTGGTTCCTGAATATTTTGCTTTATTTTATTTTGGGTATCTTTCATTTGTTCTTTCATTTTTCAACCAAGCTCAGTCAGTTCTGTGAGCATTTTGATTACCAGGGCTTTAAATTCTCCATCAAATGGGTTGGCTATCTCCTCATTGCTTGGCTCTCTTTCTGAAGTTTTGCTCTGTTTTTTCATTTGGGCTCTATTTCTTTGTTTGGGGCACCTGTTAAGTTGTAAGGCGGCAGGGCCTTAGGTATTTACCTGGGCAGGGCGACCCTCCTTGCTGTGCTGCAGCACTGCTTGTAGGGGAGGCGCCAGAAGGGGAACAATGCAGCTTTATTGCTCATTCCAGCCCATTCTCCAACTAACTCTCACGAGACTAGGAGTTTCTCTCACTGTGGCAACCACTATAGTCCACAGCCAGCTATGAATCTCAGTTTCCCCTTAAGTCAGCCCTGCCCATGCCACCCGCTGCCTCACTACAGCCAGCCCTGCCCACACCATCCACTGGCTTCCTTCTCTCCATCTGCTGCCTTACTGGTGTGGTTGTTCTGTTTGATTGTTTCTTTAATTCCGTGGTTGTTGGAGTTCCATGCAGTTTGATTTTCTGGCATTTCCGGTTGTGTTTTGATTTTAGATGGTTGTTATCCTCCTTTTGGTTGTGCAAGGAAGCAAAGGGTTTCCACCTATGCCTCCTCCATCTTGGCTGGAACTCTTCTAGCTATTATTTCTTCAAACAGTTTCTCAATCCTTTGTTCACTTTCTTCTCCTTCTGGTACTCCTATAATGCAAATGTTGTTACACCTGATGTTATCCCAGAGTGTTTTAGACTTTTCTTAATTTTTAATTATCTTTTTGTTTTTATTGCTCTTTTTGGGTGGTTTTTGCTGACTCCATCCTCTGCTTCATCTAACAATCTGTTGATTCCTTCATTTCAGACATTGTATTCTTCATGACTGACTCATTCTTCTCTTTGGTTTTTATGTCCCTTCTAATTCTTACTTCTGTTTAAGTTCTTATTAAGAGCATACATTCTTCCTCTAAGGTCTTTGAGCATACTTATAATCATTGTTTGAAACTGCACCTGGTATCCTGGTTGCTTCCATTTCATTTAATTCTTTTTCTGGGGATTTCTCTTGTTCTTTCATTTAAGGCATATTTTTGTCTCCTCATTTTGACTGCCTTTTTGTGTTTGTCTCTGTGTATTAGGTAAATCCACTATGACTTCCAAGTTCATTATGAGGGCTGTCTGATTGTGGGTACCTTATGGGTCTCAGTGGTGCAATCTTCTAGATCACCTGAGCTGACTTCCGCAGAAATGATTTTTGTGTGGGTTATGTGTTCTTTCCAGATGTAATTGAGTCTTGAATGCTGCTTGTCTGTTTGTGGATAGTTAACCTTTAGGCTGACTTACTATAAGGATAGACCTTGTTCACCGTGTATAAGTTGCTGTTTAGGGGCTCCCCCCGCACCAAGAGAGAGTTGTTCCCAGCAGAGTCTAGTGTCTTCCAGAGTCACCTTTGGCTGTCCCATTTGTTTGGCTAGCTGAGTAGAGCTCTGGTGTGGTTTGAAGCCCACCACTGTTTGTGACAGTTTGCTCCTTTTGGCATGGGTTCCAGTAGAGGTTGATGTCAGACAGTGTATGTAGCCAGCCTTGGCTACCTGTCTGTAGCTACCATGCTATACCCTGTTTGCGACTGTGTCTACTGTGCCTTGGTGTGTTTGGGAGGGGCCAGGATACATACCAGGATTATCTTCTTGAAGTTCTGATCTGGGGGCAGATAAATAAAAGTCCAAGACTTTCTGAGGTCAGTGTCACATGCCAGCTACTCTACCTCTACCTTTCTCACTCCCAGAGTTTGTCTGGACTTCCTCCAGAAACTTACGAAAAAGACTGTAGAGTGGGCCCAAGCTGTCCATACCCCCCTGACTTCCACATGGCCCAAGCTTGGTAAGGAAAGGCAATCAAGTTGGCAGGAAGGGGCTAGTAGGTCTCCTACTTCAGGGGAGTGTGATCAGGCATTCATTAGGGAGAATGTGGCCCCTTCTCTGGAGACATACAACTCAATCTCTGCTGGAGTCTGTAACTCTGACTCCTCAAGGAGGAGCGCACCACAGGTTTAGGTTGGGTACAGCCATCCATCCCCACTGTAGAGGCAACCTCAGCAGGGCAGGGCCACCAGTATTTGAGCAAAGAGATCAAGAAAGCCTTCTGTTGAGAGTGGCATTTGCTGGGCTGTGGGAGGGGTGCAAACTGCGCTTCTCCCCTTATCTCTCTAGCCATGCTTCCTAGAGGCCCAGACTGGAGCCAGAGGAAGACACACTCCTAATATCCCAGCTCTGAGTGGAGCTGCCTTCCCCCCATCCTATGGAACTGGTCCTTTTACAAGGGCCAATGGGACTTGTTAAAAAAAAGATCAAAGCAGTATTCCATTGGGGTTTGGCACTAGTGTGTCAAGGGGAGCAAGCTGCATACCTCCCCCAAGATCTGCAGCCATGCTGTCAGAGACCCCGACAGAGCCATGCTCCAAAGATTCCAGCTCCAAGCCATGCCCTTTTCCCCTGCATAACTGAGCCCAGCTGGAAGGATCCAGCTGGTGGGACTTAGAAAAAAGATCAAGTCAGCCCTCCACTGGGTGTGGCACTGGACCACGGGAGGGGAGCAAGCTGTATGCCTTCCCTTAGCTCCATAGCCATGATCCCAGAAACCCTAACAAGGGAGTCATCTGTTGGGGGTGGCTCCTGCCAAACTCATGGGAGGGGGGAAAGATTGGCCACATTCAAAGCACACATTTCAATGACCATCTGAGATTCTGCCTATAGTTTCTTCAGAAAGAGAGCTCACCACTGGTCTGTATTGGGTGCAGCCAAAGTCCTTTCTGCTGGATTTGAGCTTGGCAGGGTGGCATCACCAATATTTGGAGGACCACGTTAGAGCACTCCCCCAGCTGGTGCTGTAAGAATAGGAGTGCTGGACCCTGGGAGATTGCACCTAATGGAGGTGTAGGATGTTGACTCAGGAACAGGACCTCAGTACCTGACCCTCCAGAGCTCTCTTTGGAGTCATGCTCCCCAGCTCTTCTCTTTATGGCTCCTATATGCCCTTCCTTCTACCAGAGCCTTGGGTAGGTGCCCAAAATGCAAGCTTCTGTGATAACCTTTTAGGAAAGCACCTGGGATTCTAGCAGACTCCCTCCTCTTCCCAACTGATTTTTGCTGCCAGATGCTATACAGGCTCCTCTTCCCAGCCCTGGTGCTCTGGTTTGGTAGTCCCAGCATGGGGTTATGACCCCACACTAATCAGGGGGTACTTTTGCATCCAAAATATCCCTCCAGCTTCTCAACCGCTGCACCTGAGTATAGGGACCAGCCCTCTCTGTATCTTCTTCCTGATTACCAGTCTCTGTGTAGTTTCTTCTATAAATCCTTGTATATAATACTCCTGTCCAGCTGTCCATCAGTTGGTCATTCACATTGATTGCCCTGTATTTTTCCTGTAAATCTGGTTTGGCACCAGGAGAATATATGTGCAGTTTACACATTTAAATCTTTAATCCATTTTGAGTTAGTTTTTGTGGGTGGTGTAAGATAGCAGATTAATTTCAATCTTTTGCATGTGGATATGCAATTTTATTAGCACCATTTATTAAAGAGACTGTCTTTCCTCCATTGAGCATGCCTGGTTCACTTGTCAAATATTAGGTTTATTCCTGGGCACTCATTTTTTTCATTGGTTTATGTGTCCATTTTATGCCAATACATATCGTTTTTATTACTAAAGTTTATGTTGTTGATTGTATATTTTAAAATTGTAGTAAAATTTACATATAACATTATATTAGTTTCAGATGTACAACATAATGATTTGATATTTGTATACATTGTAAAATGATCACTACAATAAATCTAGTTAGCATATGTCACCTTACATAATTACATTTTCTTGTGGTGAGAAATTTTAGTATTTACTCTTAATGACTTTCAAATATGCAATATAGTATTGTTACCTATAGTCTACAGTTATAGACTGAAACTTTTTAGTGTAGCTTAAATCAAGCAGTGTAATGCCTCCAGCTTTGTTAATCTTTTTCAATATTGTTTTGGCTATCTGGGTCTTTGGGGTTACATACATATTTTAGAATTTTTTTCTATTTATGTAGAAAAATTCTACATTGAAATCTTGATGGGATTTACATTGAATTCATAATTCTTCTAATCCATGAACATGAGATATCTTTCCATTTATTTGCATCTTTCTCAGTTTATTTCATCAATATATTAGTTTTCAGTGTAGAGAGTTTCCACTTCCTTGGTAAAATTTATTCCTAAGTATTTTATTGTTCTGATGCTATTGTAAATAAGATGTTTATATCTTTTTCAGATAATTTGTTGTAATAAATAGAAATGCTACTGATTTTTGTATGTTGATTTTGTGTCCTGCAACCTTGCTATATTGGTTGATTAGATCTAAAATTTTGGTAGTCTTTAAGATTTTCTATATATGAAATCATGTCAACTGCAAAGAGAGACCATTTTACTTCTTCCTGTTATCTTTTTATTTCTTTTTCTTGCCTGAACACTCTAGCTAGGACTTCCAATACTATGTTGAGTAGGAGTGGTAAGAGTGGGTAACCTTGTATTTTTTTTTCCTGATTTTAGAAGAAGCTTTCAACCTTTCATCATTGACCATGTTAGCTGTGGGTTTGTCATATATGGACTTTGTTATGGATTTTTTTTATTTTTTTAATTTATTGGGTTAACACTGGTTAGCAAAATTATACACCTCTCAGGTGCACAATTCAACAACACATCGTCTATACATTGTATTGTGTGTTCATCACCCCAAGTCAACTCTCCTTCCATCACTACTTATCCCCTCTATGCCCTCCTCTACCTCCCCCTATGATTCTTGCCCCCAGCAATTATCACACTATTGTTTGCGTCCATGATTTTTTTACTCTAAGTGAAATAAGCTAGTCAGACAAATACCAGTACCATATGATTTCATTCATATGTGGAATCTAATAAAATGAACTAACAAGCAAAATAGAGACAGACTCATAGAGAACAGGCCAACGACTGTGAGGGGGTTGATGGGCTGGGTTGTGGGGTGGGGGGATTTAGCAAAAAAGAAAAAAGAGAAAAACCTCATGGCCTTTATTATGTTGAGGTACATTCCTTCTATACCTAATTTGTCGAGAGTCATTATGATAAAAACGTTGAATTCTATCAAATAATTTTCTGCATGTATTAATATGATTATATGATTTTTGTCTTTCATTCTATCAATGTCATGTATCACATTTATTGATTTGCCTACACAGAACTACCCTGCATCCAAGGGACAAATCCTACTTGATTATTGTGTATGCTCTTATTAGTGTGCTTCTGTGTTTGGCTTGCTAGTATATTTCAGAGTATTAATCATTGCAGATATTGGCTTGTACTTTTTTTCAGGGTGGGGGGGTTGTGGTGTCCTCATCTGACTTTGTTATCAGAGTAACACTGACCTTATAAAATGAGTTTTAAAATGTTCACTCCAGATGTCTGGTCAAGATGGTGGCATAGGTAAACATGGCTTCCCTCCTCACACAACCACATAAAAATTACAACTAAAATATAGAACAACCATTACTCAGAACCATCAGAAATTGAGTTTAATGGAAGTTGGACAACTACAGAATTAAAGAAACCACATACACCTAGACCGGTAGGAGGGGCAGAGAGGTGGAATGGGCTGGTCCCACATCAGTATGTGGTGGATAAAAATTCAGAGGGATATCTCAGGAGTGAGGAATCCCAGCCTCACACCAGGCCCTACACCCCAGGGTCCCAATGCCAGGAAGATAAGTCTTCATAACTTCTGGCTGCGAAAACCAGTGGGGACTGAGTAGAAGAAACTTCTGGAGTCACAAACAGTTCCTCTTAAAGAAACCACACACAGACTTACTCAGACTCACTCTCTCTGAGATCCAGCACCGGGGTAGTAGCTTGAAAGGCACCAGTGGCATACAGGGAGGATCTCAAGTGTCTGGCATCAAGGCAGGAGCTGTGGGATAGCTTTCTCCAAGAGAGAAAGACAGGCAGAGGTCACTGTCCCTTTTCTGAGCCCTCCCCTGATAGAGCCACGGAGCCAGCAGGCAGGTCCCATGTCTGAGACTCCATCAACCTGGCTAACACTGTTCACCCTGCCCTAGAGATCCCCTGAGACCCTGTTCCACCCAATTTAAAGGCCCACCCAAACTGTTAACTATGACTTTTCCACATGAATGGCTGCTCTTGGCTCATGCTTGATATGCTCGAAGCCCTCTCAGGCAATAGCCAGCCTCAGTGAGTTCCCAGACTACACACCACTTCCTAAGTGGCCCCAGGCCCAGCACTAGCAGCAGCCAGCCTGGACACTCAGCTTGGCTTCACCTGGGAATCTTGAAACCTGGCACAAGTAGCAGCCAGTTCAGATTGCTTTATAGCTCAGGCAGGGTGGCCCCAGGCAGAACTCAGGTGAGGACTGACTGACCTTGACCTGCAGCACCCAGGAAAAACAAAGCCTGCACACCCAGTGGACAGCTACAGACCATGTCAGAGCACCACCAATCTACCCCTGCACAGCTGATCATCCACAGAGGGCAGAGGTTGGTGGTAAATAGTCACAGCCAGTCACTGCAGCTGAATAGCCTGGGTAAATCCCTCCCATTGATCTGCCAACAGCAACCAAAGATTGACTACAAGAGGAGGGTGAACTCAGGCCACATGAAGGGCACAAATGGAATACCCATATTGGGTGATAGGGGAGGTTGTGCCACTGGACCCTACAAGATACCTACTACATTAGGCCATGCTACCAAGACATAGAGTCAAAGGAGCTCTACCTAATACACAGAAACAAACACAGGGAGGCTTCCAAAATGAGGAGACAAAGAAATATGGTCCAAATGAAAGAACAGTTCAAATCTCCAGAAAAAAAAAAAAAACTAAACAAAATAGAGAAAAGCAATCTACTAGATGAAGAGTTCAAAACACTGGTTATAAGGATGCTCGAGGAACTTAGTGACGACCTCAAAAGCATAAAAAAGGTCCAGCCACAAATGAAGGATACACCAACTGAAATAAGGAAGAATTTACAGGGAAACAACAATAGAGAGGATGAAACTGAGAATTAAATCAATGATTTAGAACATAGGAAGAAAAAACATCCAATCAGAAGCACAAGAAGAAAAAAAGAATTAAAAAAAAGAGAGAGAGAGAGAGAGAGGCTGTAAGCAGCCTCTGGGAAAACTTCAAGCACTTCAACAATTGCATCATAGGGGTGCCAGGAGAAGAAGAGAAAGAGCAAGAAATACAAAATCTATTTTAAAAAGTAATGAAAGAAAACTTCCCTAATTTGGTGAAGGAAATGAACAAGCAAGTCTAGGAAGTACAGAGTCGCAAACAAGATGGATGCAGAGGCCCATTCCAAGACAAATCATAATTAAAATGCCAAAGTTTAAAAATAAAGAGGGAACCTTAAAAGGAGCAAGAGAAAAGAATATAGTTGTGTACAAGGGAGTTCCCGTAAGATTATCAGCAATTTCTCAAAGAAACTTTGCAGGCTAAAAGGTATTGGCAAGAAATATTCAGCCATGAAAAGCAGGGACCTACAGCCAAGATTGCTCTACCCAGCAAAGACATAATTTATATTTTTAATATATTTTAGATTTTGCTATTACAACTGTCCCATTTCCAACCGCTTTATTACCCTCTGCCCTGCATGTGCTCTCCTACCCGCACTGCTCCCACCAACCTTAGTTCATGTCCATGGGTTGTACATATAAGTTCTTTGGCTTCTACATTTCCTATACAATTCTTAACCTCCCCCTGTCTATTTTCTACCTACAGTTCATGCAACTTATTCCTATGCCTTTCCCCCCTTTCTCCGCTCCCCACTGCACTGATAACCCTCCATGTGATCTCCATTTCTGTGATGCTGTTCCTGTTCTAGTTGTTTACTTAGTTTGCTTTTGTTTTCATTTCTTTTAGGTTCAGTTGTTGATAGTTGTGAGTTTATCACTTTACTCTTCATATTTTTATCTTTTTTCCCCCATAGATACGTCCCTTTAACATTTCATATAATAAGGGCTTGGTGATGATGAACTCCTTTAACTTGACCTTATCTGGGAAGCAATTTATATGTCCTTCCATTCTAAATGATGGCTTTGCTGGATAGAGTAATCTTGCATTTAAGTCCTTGCCTTTCATGACTTCGAATACTTCTTTCTAGCCCCTTCTTGCCAGCAAGGTTTCTTTGGAGAAATCAGCTGATAGCCTTATGGAAACTTCTTTGTAGGTAACTGTCTCCTTTTCTCTTGCTGCTTTGAAGATTCTCTCCTTCTCTTTAATCTTGGGTAATGTAATTATGATGTGCCTTGGTGTGTGCTTCCTTGGGTCCAACTTCTTATGGGACTCTCTGAGCTTCCTGGACTTCCAGGAAGTCTATTTCCTTTTCCAGATTTGGGAAGCTCTTATTCATTAGTTTTTCAAATAAGTTTTCAATTTCTTGCTCTTTCTCTTCTCCTACTAGCACCCCTATGATTCAGATGTTGGAACATTTCAAGTGGTCCTGGAGATTCTTAAGCCTCTCCTCATATTTTTGAATTCTTACTTCTTCATTCTGTTCTGGTTGAATGTTTCTTCCTTCTAGTCCAAACTGTTGATTTGAGTCCTGGTTTCCTTCCTGTCACTGTTGGTTCCCTATACATTTTCATTTATCTCAATTTTCATAGCCTTCACTTTTTCCTCTATTTTGTGACCATACTCAACCATTTCTGTGAGCATCCTGATTACCAGTGTTTTAAATTCTGCATCTGATAGGTTGGCTATCTCTTCATCGCTTAGTTATGTTTTCTGGAGCTTTGATCTGTTCTTTCATTTGGGCATTTTTTTTTCTCAGTGCACCTGCTAAGTAGTAAGGGGTGGAGCCATAGGTATTCGCCAGGGCAGGGTAACCCATGTCTCTTGCGTTGTGGTGCTGTATGTGGGGAAAGGGTCTGAAAGGGAACAATGCACCTTGTTCAGCTCTCTGCTAGCTTTCAGTCACTTACACCACTACCCACAAGCAAACTGGGCCCTTCTGGGGCTGATTCCTGAGTGGGTGGGTTTGTGGACCCTGTGGGTCTCTCCAACGCACTTTCCTGTGAGGTTGGGAGTTTCTCCCACCACCTCAACCCCCACAAATTTTTTCAGTCATGGGTTTTGAGGCTTTATCTCCCCACATTGTAACCCTGGGTTGTGTAGTCTGTTTTTGCTCCCCAGTTGTTCCTCCCAGTTTATCTGCATGCATGTGTGGGACTTCCCACTCTGCCAGCTTCCACCTTGCCCAGTTCCCCAGCTGCCACCTTGATGGGAGCCCTCTCTGCCCTGGCTTCACATCTCCACCCCTCCTACTTGTCTGGCTGAATATTTCTTCTTTAACTCTTTGGTTGTCAGACTTCCATACAGTTTTATTTTCTGTGAGTTCTGGTTAGTTTTTGTTTTTAAATTTGTTGTGCTTCTTTTGGTTGTGCAAGGAGGAACAGTTTATCTACCTATGCCTCCATCTTGGCCAGAAGTTGCCCCTTCATACTCAGCAAAGATATAATTGAGAATCAAAGGGCAGATGAAGACCTTCCCTGACAAGAAAAAGCTAAAGGAGTTCACCATCACCAAATCATTATTATATGAAATGTGAAAGGGATTTAAGAAAAAGCAGATCAAAACTATGAACAATAAAATGGTAATAAATACATATCTATCAACAATTGAGTCTAGAAAATCAGCTAAGCAAACAAGAACAGAGACAGAATCGTGGATACAGAGAGCATTTTTATGGTTGCCAGATGGGAGGGAGTGTGGGGGAATGGGAAAAGAGGTGATGGGATTAAGAAGTACAAATAGGTAGTTACAAAATAGCTATGGGGATGTAAAGTACAGTATAGGAAATGGAGTAGCCACAGAACTTATGCACATGACTCATAGACATGAACAATAGTGTGGGGGTTGCCTTAGGGAGTAAGGGGTGCTGGGCAGAGAGGGACAAAGGGGAGAAAATTGGGACAACTATAATTGCATGATCAATAAAATATCATTATAAATAAGTAAAATGTTTACTCCTCTTTAGTTTTTTTGGAAGAGCTTGAGAAGGTTGAAGGTTATTGTTCTTTAAATATTTGGTAGAATTCACCATTGAAGACATCTGGTATCCCATGGGTTTTCTTTGTTTGGAATTTTTTTATTATTGATTCAATATTCTTATTCTTACTGATTATTGTTCAGTTTAGATTGTCTGTTTCTTTCTTATCAGCCTTGTTAGATAGTACATTTCTAGGAATTCATCCATTTCTTCTAGGAAGAAACAAACAGTGGTTTGTGTCTAGGATTTTATACATCTTTCTACATTGTGCAATTTGTTTATGCATTGTTATTTATAGTAGTCTCTTCTGATCCTTTATGTTTCTGTGGTATCAGTTGTAATGTTTCCTCTTTCTCTTATAATTTTGTTGATTTGGATTCTCTTTTTTGTTGGTGAATCCATTGATTGTTCAGTAACGTATTTTCCATGTATTTGTGAATTTTTCAGTTTTCCTTCCATTATTTAGTTCTAGTTTCATACCGTTGTGGTTAAAAATGTATTTGGTATGATTTCAATCTTCTTAAATTTACTAAAACTCATTTTGTGATCTAACCTATGATCCATCCTAGAAAATGTTCCCCATGTGTGCTTGTGGAGTATGTGTACTCTGCTGTTATTGGATGGAATGTTCTATAAATGTCTGTTAGATTGATTGGTTTATGTTTCTGAAATCAGCTATTCCCTTATTTATTCTCTGCCTGGATGACCCATTGCTGAGAGTGGGTGATTAAAGTCCCTGATTATTATTGTATTGCTGTTTATTTTTTCCTTTAAGTTTTGCTAGTATTTTATTTATATATTTAGGTGCTCTGATATTGGGTGCATAAATACAGCAGTGGACAAAAGTAGGTTTACAGTTGTGATTATATGGAACACAGAGTTTGTTCTTATATTATTCTAATCAGAACCTGCATGTCTTTTTTATACGAAAAATTGTAAACTTACTTCTGCCCACTCCTATATTTACAATTGTTATATCTTCTTAATGGATTAATACCTTTATTAATTATAAAGAGAACTCCTTTGTCTCCTTTGACAATTTTTAGCTTAAATTCTATTTTGTTTCATAAAGGTAAAGCTATCCCTGCTTTCTTTTGGTTACTATTTTCTTGGAAAATCTTTTTCCATCCCTTCACTCCCACTTTATGTGTGTCCTTAAAGCTAAAGTGCATCTTTTGCAGGTAGCATGTTGGTGGATCTTTTTTATCCATTCAGCAGTCCTATAAGTTTGATTGAATAATTTATTTACCTATAAAGTAATTATTATTAGGTAATGAGTTACTATTGTTCATTTTGTTTATTGTTTTTTGACTGTTTGGTCCATTGCTCCTTTTTTTCTGATCTTGCTGTCTTCTTTTGTGATTTGATGACTTTTTACAGCTTTGTGTTTTGACTCTTTTATCAAAACCTTTTGGGTAACTATTGTACTACATGTTTCCCCATGCAGCTACCATGACACTTACATAAATTATCTTATAACACCCTACTTTAAGCTGATAACAACCTAACAGTCATAGCATTACTAAACTTTATACTTTTACTGCCTCCCTCACATTTTAGTTTATTAATATTACAACATACCTGTTTTAATATTGTTTATCCAATAATAAACAATTATAGTTATGGTTATTTAAAGAAAACTGGTTTGTTTTAAATCTGGCAAATGTGACTCAGCCCTGTATGAAAACACCTACAGGAGTGATGTGGTGGGCAGGAGCCAGATGCTCAAACCCTGTTTTCCCATGGGAATCAGGCCTAGAAAATGCATACAGAGATGCATACAGAGTGTTATGGCTTGCTCTTGCTAAAACCCCCTCACCCTGGTCTAAAACAGTAGATGTTTATTGACTATCTTCAAGGTAATTTCCAAAGCCTGTGTGAATTGTCTCAAGGATAATAAGCTCACCACCTTTCCCTTCTGCATTTGTTATTTTCATTTCCTTGATTGTACCTAAAATGTAGACAGTAATGTTCTATGTAATAAATAATAAATCCTTCTTTGATGTAAGATTCAAGAAAAACAATAAAAGCCTGTCTAGGCAAGGGTTGGTGCACTCTCCTCTTGAGAGAATGGCCGATACATTCAGAGGCACTCTCCCCTTGAGAGAGTGACTGTGTTGTCCCTTTTTCTCCTCATGATTGCTGTAGCCTGTGCATTTGTTTTTTCAACAAATCTTCAGTCACAACATGCGGACTCTGTGGGCCACAGTCTGCCACATCTGGTGCCCAAACAGAGGCATGATACCATAAAGTCCTAGAGGAGAATGCAGGCAGGAAAACCTTAGATATTCCATGCAGCAATATTCTCACCTCTGTGTCCCCTAGAGTAAGGAACATAAAGGAAAGAATAAACAAATGACATTTGATAAAAATAAAAACCTTCTACATGGCTAAGGAAAACATCAGCAAAATGAAAAGGGAACCAAGTGTGTGGGAAAATATATTTGCCAATGACACCTCAGACAAGGATCTCCAAAATGCATAATGAATTTGCATGACTCCACTCCAGGAAGACAAACAATCCAATTAAAAAACTGTCAAGGACCTAAACAGACACTTCTCCAAGGACATACAGAAAGCCCAGAGACATGAAAGGATGCTTAGCATCATGAGCCATTAGAGAGATGCAAATTAAAACCACAATGAGATACCACTTCTCATTGGTCAGAATGAACATCATAAACAAATCAAGAAACAACAAGTGCTGGCAAGGTTATGGAGAAAAGGGAACCTTAGTACACTGTTGGTGGGGATGCAGTTGGTGCAGCCACTGTGAAGAACAGTATGGAATTTCCTCAAAAAAATAAAAATGGAACTCTCTTTTGCCCCAGCAATTTTACTGCTTGAATTCTGCCCTAAGAATTCTGAAACAGCAATTCAGAAGAACCAATGCTTCTAATGTTCATACCAGCACAATTTACAATAGCCAAGTGCTGGAAACTGCCTAAGTGCCCATCAGTAAATCAGTGGGTCAAAAAACAATGGTGTATTTATAGAACACAATACTACGCAGCAGAAAGGATGAGCCTTGGCTGGTGTAGCTCAGTGGATTGAGTGCTGGCCTGCAAACCAAAGGGTTGCTGGCTTGATCCCCAGTCAGGGAACATGGCTAGGTTGCAAGCCAAGTCCCCAGTAGTGGGATTGTGAGAGGCGACCACACATTGATGTCTCTCTCTCTCTCTTCCTCCCTTTCCCTCTGTCAATAAATAAATAAATAAATAAAATCTTTAAAACAATAAAAAGAAAGAAGGATCTCCTACCCTTTGTGATGGATAGAACTGGAAAGCTTTATGCTAAGTGAAATAAGCCAGGCAGTGAGGGAAAGATACCATATGATGTCACCTATAAGTGGACCCTATTCAAGAAAACAAACAGGTGAACAACATACAACCAGAGACAGTGAAATAAAGAACAAATTTACAGTAACTGGAGGGGCAGAGAGAGGGGGTAACAGAGGAAAGAAGGGGAAGGAAGGGTCATCAAGGAACATTTAAAAAGGACCTATAGACAAAGCCGAAGGGTGGTAGGATTGAGGGTGGGAGGTGGGGGTGGGTGAGTTGGGGGAGAGTGGGATTGTGAGTGGGATTACACTCACTGGGGATTACACTCATTGTTACTGGGGTAAAATGGAAACAACTGTACTTGAACAATAATAAATAAAAAGATCTTTTAGTATTCTGTACCCTAATAAACAAATAAATAAATAAATATTTAATTTTCCTGTTTTACTTAATAACATGGTAAATACCAATCAATATACCCCATGTATAAACTAAAGCTTTTGGTGTCCTCAATAATTTTAAAAGTACAAAAGTTTCTTGAAACAAAAAGTTTGAAAACTGCTTCTATAGTTGATGTCACACATGAGCTAGGTACCTTTGTTGTCCTTTAAGTCCCAGAAAAACAAGATCCTAGGAAGATCCATAATATTAATGTGCAGGTAGTAATGAGTCTCAGGAAGTCTATAGAGGATCCAGTATCTCAGTCACTGCCAATTATAGTATGCACATAAACTAGGTGTCTGTGATATTCTTGGAG
The DNA here is from genome assembly GCF_004126475.2 of Phyllostomus discolor. Classification (NCBI taxonomy): domain Eukaryota; kingdom Metazoa; phylum Chordata; class Mammalia; order Chiroptera; family Phyllostomidae; genus Phyllostomus; species Phyllostomus discolor. The sequence continues at coordinate 59,488,145 of NC_050198.1, read as the reverse complement.
CCCCAGAAGGCAATATATTAAAGAAGTACAAGAACAACATTATCTGGACAACATGCTGGGGTAAAGGTCAGAAGTTTCCTGGGTCCTCTGGTGAGAGGCATTGCCAATGATAAGGCATTGGGTGAGTTAATTCCCTTATGCAGACCCAAACTGCTCACCAGGATGACACTGGGGAGCCTTCCCAGCTGCCCTACAGACCTACAAGATCCCAGGTGGGCAAGAATTCTGTGGTTTCAGCATGGTAAGAAGGAAGGAGGAACTCTGTAAAGGCCAAGGAATTATTTTAATGTGACTGAAAAAGTTTAATGAAAGGAAAATTCCATTCTATTCCTTACTCTGAAATATTAATAGAAAGGATCTCTGTTGAGTACAAGGTCAAAATTAACTCTTATTATTATCATTAGTTATTGAAGTTCATTCATTGATGCTGGTAGAATATGAAGGTCATTTAAAATAAGAGTCCCCCTTTACTAGGAAAAATCACCAGTATCCTAATGCATCCTTTCTGTGACTTTCCTACTTTAACATAACTAGGGTCTGAGAGGAAAATTTTGATCTGACCATTCTCATTCAATGAAAAGCTAATTTTTTCTATTGTCATTCAATTACAGTTGTTCCCATTACTGTCCTCTGTCCTACCCACTCCACCTCCCACATTCGATTCCATCTTCCCAGCCCCCTGTTGTCTTTGTCCTTCATACATGTTCCTTTATGACCCTTTCCCTTCTTTCTCCCATTATACCCTTCCCCCTCCCCTCTGGTCACTGTTTTAACTTTTTCCTTAGCCTGAGGTTATTTTTAGGCACTGCCCATGGAGGAGTTGTTCTGAAGTTAGGAGGGAAAGTAAATATGAATATGCTAGGGAAAGTAAAAATGCACCCATTTCAATTTTTGTGCCTATTTTGGAGAAAATCAAGAGAAAATAATTGAGCCTATTTTCTCTTTTAATGGCAGCACCTAATTTCTAGCCCATTCTTTGCACTCAACAGTGCATTCATTCACTCAATGAATTTTCCCATTTTTATCCACTCATTGACCAGTACATATCTACTGAGCACCCATTAATGACAAAAGAACAGTGATAGATAACATGATAAATGTAACACAAAATGTTTAAGGGTCATGAAGACAATGATGTAGCATTTAGGCTGACACAACTGTGTAGCATGGGACAAGTGACATTATCTCTGAAATACTTTAGGGAATATAAATGAAAATGATAAAATGAGATACCATACATAAAGTATTTAGTGTGGTGTCTTCACATGAGAGATAATCAAGGAAACCTGCCCTCCCCATCAACCCTGGCTTTTGTACACTTATCACTACACCTCCCGGTATTTGGTAAAAATAAAAAATGTCTCCCAGGTAGAGTTCTATTGTGAAAAGAATAAGCACATTACCAGTGTTGTCATTCTCCTGGGGTGCTGTGTGAGTATCTATATGTTAATGGTACAGCACAGACACCATACCAGTTAAGGTTTAAACAAGTCAGGATCTGGTCCACAGAAAGCTGCTATATATAAGGGCAGATTAATTGAGTGTTAAGAGCATAGCCATTAAAATTAGACTAACTGCATGGGAATGCTGGCTCTGTCACTAATTAGCAATACAACCTGCAAAATATTTCCTCACTTTCCTCAGCCTTAGTTTTTCCATCTATCAAATAAGAACAATAAATACATCAGAGATTTTATAGAGTTAGGAAGGAAAATAAGCACACGTTTATATTACAAATGGCAATTTTTATGTTGTAGAATGGTTAAGTTGATATAATTGATACAGGAATGAAAATATCACACATCTTCATGTAAGTGATATGTGTACATTCCTGCTTCCTGTTTTCTTATTCTCTCCACCAGCAGCAGAGAAACAAGAGAACATGGTGTTGGTTGTATCATTAAAGTTACAGAGATACACCATCCCACAAAGAACAAAGCAAAATCATGATTCTCCCAAGCACAACACTACAGTAAGAGGAAGAAAATCTGGGTCCCAAGGCTCTATCCACCACATTCTCACTTTGTGGCATTGGGTAAATCATTCTGCCCATCCTTACATTCATCAGAAACAGTAAAAATAACACCTAGCTCTGATGGCCATCTAGAAAAAAACAATAAAGAGACACTTGCTATATTCTATACTAAAATAATTACTAGGCTAGAATAATTAAAACCAAAACAGCAATGCATAATTTTAAAAGCCTAAAAGAGACCAAAGAATTTATAAGTGCTTATTATGATAAAATTAGAATTTTCAAATCCCAAAGTAAGGAAAAGTTATTTTTATTAAATATTAAAAATAAAGTTAGATGTTCTTGATTTCCTGCACTTGCCTGGATTACAGGCCAGGTCCCCAGGAGGAGATGCAGAAGAGACAACCAAACACTGATATTTCTCTCCTTTTCTTTCTCCCTCCCTTCCTCTCTGTCTAACAATAAATAAATAAAATTAAAAAAGTTAAATTTCCTTATTCACAGCATATTATATAGGATATAATAGCAAAGAAGGCAGATATTATTTAAAGTCATATTAAGATTTCAATATTTAAATTTAGACCCAAGTAGAGCAATAAAAAGAAAAACAGAATTCTTTAAACATGAGGAAAGTCTAAGGGATCACAAGGACAACATCGAGTGCAACAACATCCACATCCTAGAGGTACCAGAAAGAGAAGAGAGACAGAGTATGAGAACGTGAATGAAGAAATAATGGCTTAAAACTTTCCAAACCTAGTGAAAGAAAAAGACACACAAGTTCAGGAAGTACAGAGAATCCCAATCAAGATGAATCCAAAGACTCTCACACCAAAACATCATAATGAAAATGCCAAAGTTTAAAGATAAAAACATCTCTTTGGGCTCTTAAGCCCAAAACATCTTTTGGGCTTAAGAGCCCAAAGAGAAAGACAATTATCTACAGGGAGTTCCGATAAGGCTCCAGCTATTTTCTCCACAAACACTACAGGCCAGAAGGGATTGGTATGAAATATTCAAAGTGATGAAAAGCAAGGACCTACAACCAAGACTACTATATATCCAGACTTGAGAGGGAAGATGGTGGCATGGTAGGAGGGAGCAGATTCTACTTCCCTCTACACAGGGGAGAAAAACCTAGCCGATCTACAGAGAACCAGAGCAAACAACCAACAGTACCACAGCATATATGGAAATAGGAGATCAAAATTGTAGCAGACATTGAAAAACCAGATGGTAAGGAGAGTGCTTCAGGACAATAAGTGCCCAGGGATCAGTGCAGGGACCAGGGAGGTTGCAGCCCCAGGCCCGGTGCTCTAGGGTCTGCCTCAGGGCACTCTGGAGAGAGCTGGGTCAACCGCTCCCTCCCCAGCCAAACAAGGATTGAGCAGAACTGGGGAAGGCCTGGTAGCTTTTGAAGGCACAGAGAGGGGAGTGAAGATTGAGTGGCAATCACACAGGGGCTGTGAGCACCCACGCATACCCCTGGGAATAGTGTGTGGTCAAGCTTGTGAGACCAAGGACAACCTGGGTACACGTCCGCGCATGCAACCCAGGGAGAGTGTGTTCTGTGGAAGACCTGGAGTCCAGAGCAGTGAATTTGAGAAGGCGCGGGCACTCCACAGGACCCCAGGAGCCCACAGCCATGAACCTGGGGTAGGCATGTGAGGTCCCCAGGATCCCAGGAGCCCACAGCCGTGAACTTGGAAGAGTGTGCTTAGGAGAGCCTGGATCCCACACCCAGAGCCCAGCGGAGAGGCACCAGGCTGGCTCTGGGGACAGTGTGAGGCAAGCCCTGGGGAAAGTAAACACGAAGCTGACTGAGTGCTGAACTGGAAAGGAGAAAAGCAATACAAATCGCCCCTCAGCCTGCTGAAGTCAGCAAGACCAGAAAAACCAGTTTGGCCAGTTTGAAACCAACAAGAGATTTTTTTGATTGTTTGATGTTTTTTTTTTTTAAGTAACATTTTATTTTTTAATTCCTATTATTTTATATCTCTCAATTACTTTTGCTTCTCTTTCCTTCTTTCTAGTGTCATTCCATCTTCTTTTCTTTCCAATTCTATCTCTTCAACCTTCAATGTTCTGCTTTTTTTCCTTCTTTCTTTTCTTTTTTTTGAGCCTGCAAGTTATTGCAAATTTGTATTATTTTTTCATTATTCTTACATCTTTTATTTCAATAGTATTATGGTATTGCTCTTCTTTCTGTATAGTCTTCTTTGCTTGGCTGGATATATTACATCGTTTGACAGATTTCACCTGTTATCTCATTCACAGTGTATTGCTAATTTACTGTCCTTCATTTGTGCTCCACTAGTACACTGTTTCAGGTTCTATACTCCCTATTCTTGATATCTAGATCTCATAGATTCTGTCATATGATTGTTGCTCTAATATTACTGTAAATAATAGTTATTCCATACAATTGTAAATACCACACAACAACACATCCAGACCTTAGCCCACTTCACGGTTTTCTGAACTCTATTAATGTAGTGGTTAACTCCATTCTCTCAGACACTACACCTATTTAGTATCCTTTACTCTCACCTTACCCCAGAATCTGACCTCCCACAACCTCATTGCTTTATAGATCCAACTCACAATCCGTCCCTCCCCAACAAGAGTCTTATCTTCCTTCTATCCTTTCTAAAAAGTAGCTAGTTGAGTGGAAAATCACAATTAACAATATACATAGCCAAAGGACCTCCTATCTCTTCTCTGACTGCTATTGTAAATATCATAGAATACTATCTTGCTGTCTCAAATGATTTTGCCTCAACCCCCCCCTCCAAATGATCACAAAAAAGAATAGGTGGAAGCTGTGAACACCAGGATACCTAAAGTAGACTGCACCACTGAAGTTCACAGGTATTCTACCACAGAAGTTCACACTATAAACCCAGGGAACCAGAAGAGATAATTTAAGAAACAGAGGCTAACAAGAAGAGTCTCACAAAAATGAGAAGACAAAGAAACAATCCCCAAATGAAGGAAAAGGAGGAAGCCTCAGAAAGAACGCTAAATGAAATACAGGCAACTCAACTATCATATATGGAGTTCAAAGAAATGATCATAAGGAAGCTCAGCGAGCTTACAATGAGCTACCAGAAACTACAGAGAAACTACAGTGACTCACTGCAAAATATATCAACATAAAAAAGGAAATAGAAACTATCAACAAGGGCCAAGAGGAAATGAAGAATACAATTTCTGAACTGAAGAACACAGTAGAAGGAATCAAAAGCAGGATCAATGAAGCAGAAGATCGGATTAGCGAATTGGAAGACAAAGTAGAAACCAACAACCAGAAAGAGCAAGAAAAGGGAAAAAGGCTCAGAAAATTTGAAGAGGGATTAAGAGAAATACAAGACAATATGAAACGTAATAATATATGTATCATAGAAGGAGAAGGAGAAGAGGAAGGGATAGAAAACATACTTGAAAATGTAATGATGGAAAACTTCCCTAATTTGATGAGAGGAAAACTAACACAAATCCAGGAAACACAGAGAGTCCCAATCAAGAGGAAAACAAAGAGGCCCACCTCATGACACATCTTAATTAAAATGGCAAAATTTCAAGACAAACAGAGAATCTTAAAGGAAGTAAGGGAGAAACAGGAAGTAACATACAAGGGAGCCCCAATAAGGCTAACAGCCAACTTCTCAATGAAAATGCTCCAAGCCAGAAGAGAATGGCAAGAAATATTCCAAGTAATGAGAATGAGAGGTCTGCAACCAAGGCTACTTTACCCAGAAAGGCTCTCAATCAAGATACAAGGCCAAATAAGAAGCTTCCCAGACAAAGGAAGTCTAAAAAAAATACACCTCCACCAAAGCAGCTCTGCAAAAGATGCTAAAGGGACTGCTTTAAGGAAAGGAAGAAAAAGGAGACAGAGACAGAGACAGAGAGACGAGAGAGATACAGAGAGAGAGAGAGAGAAACAGAGGTACGTAAATAGCAATGAATAAGTACCTATCAATAATAACCTTAAACGTAAACGGACTAAATGCTCTAATCAAAAGACATAGAATAGCTGAATGGATAAGAAAGCATGACCCACACATATGCTGTCTACTAGAGACTCACCTCAAGATAAAAGACCTACACAGGCTGAAAGTGAAGGGCTGGAAACAAATTTTCCAAGCAAACAGACAGGAAAAAAAGCCAGGGTACCAATACTGATATCAGACGAAATAGACCTCAAAAAAAGGGCCATAAAGAGAGACCCACAAGGTCACTTCATAATACTCACTGGAAGAATCCAGCAAGAAGACATAAACATTATAAATATATAGGCACCCAACATAGGAACACCCAAATACATAAAGAAAATCTTAGAGGACTTCAAGAAAGATATTGACAGCAACACAATTATACTAGGGGATTTTAACACTCCACTGTCAAAAAATGGACAGATCTTCCAGAAAAAGAAATCAACAAGGATATTCTGGCATTGAACAATCCCATAGATGAAATGAGCTTAACTGATATATATAGAGAGAGCCTTCCATGCCAAAGAAGCTAAATACACATTATTTTCAAATGCACATGGAATATTTTCAAAGACAGACCAAATGATAGGACACAAAACTAGCCTCAACAAATAAAGAAAACTGAAATCATAACAAGCACTTTCTCAGATCGCAATGGACTGAAACTAGGAACCAACTCTAAGGGAAAAAACCCAAAACACTCAAAATCATGGAGATTGAATAACATGCTATTAAACAATGAATGGGTCAAGAATGAAATTAGGGAAGAAATCAAATGGTTTCTGGAAACAAATGAAAATGAACTCACAATAACCCAAAACTTATGGGACACAGCAAAGGTAGTCCTGAGAGGAAAGTTCACAGTGATACAGGCTTACCTAAAAAAGATAGAAACATTTCAAACAAACCACCTAACCCTACATGTAAATGACCTTGAGGAACAACAAAGACAGCCCAGAGCAAGAAAAAAAGGAAATAACCAAGACTGGAGGAGAATTAAATGACATAAGAGACTAAGAGCACAAATCTAAGGATCAATGAATCTGGGAGCTGGTTCTTTGAAAAGATAAACAACATCAACAAGCCTTTAAGCAGACTCAAGAAAAAAAGAGAGAGGACTCAGAGAAACAAACAGAAATGAAAGAGGAGAGATTACAACTGATACAACAGAAATACAAAGAATGTAAGAAATTACTATGGAGAACGGTATGCCAAGAAATTTGAAAACCTAGGTGAAAGGGACAAATTTCTAGAGAAATAGAGTCTTCCAAAACTCAATGAAGAAGAAGCAGGAAGCTTGTAGAGACCAATAACAGCAGATGAAATTGAAGCACTAACCACAAAACTCCTGACATGCAAAAGCCCTGGACCAGATGGTTTCACAGGAGAATTTTACAAAGCATTTAAGAAAGAGCTAACCCCTATCCTTCACAGACTATTCCAAAAAATCCAGAATGATGGAAGACTCCCAAAACCTTTTTATGAAGCCAGCATCATCCAATCCCAAAACCAGATAAAGACACAACAAAGACAGAAAACTTCAAGCCAATATTGCTCATGAACATAGACGCTAAATTCCTGACCAAAATATTGCTCAACTGCATTCAACAATACATTAAAAAGATCACACACCATGACCAAGCAGGATTCATCCCAGGGATGCAAGGATGGTACAATATTCACAAATCAGAAAATGTAATACATCACATAAACAAAAGCAAAGACAAAAATCACATGATCATATCAATAGCTGCAGAAAAAGCACTTGATAAGGTACAGCACCTATTTATGATAAAAAACACTCAGCAAAGTGGGAAGAGAGGAGGCATTTCTCAACATAATAAAGGCCATATACCAAAGACCTAAGGCCAACATCATACTCAATGGGCAAAAACTAAAAACTTTTCCACCAAGATAAGCAACAAGACAAGGTTGTCAACTTTCATCACTTCTATTCAATATAGTATTGCAAGTTTTAGCCACAGCGCTCAAACAGGAAAAGGAAATAAAAGGCATCCAAATCTGAAAAGAGGAAACAAAACTGTCACTCTTTGTAGATGATATGATTGTGTACATAGAAAATCCTATAGACTTGGCCAAAAAACTGCTTGACCTAATAAATGAATTTGGCAAAACGGCAGGATACGAAGTCAATATCCAGAAATCAAAGGCATTTTTGTACACCAACAATGAAACAGCACAAGCAGAAGTCAAGAAAAAAAAATCCCATTTGAAATAGCTAAAAGAAAAATAAAATATCTAGGAATAAACCTAACCAAAGAGGTAAAAGGCTTGTATTCAGAAAGCTACACAACACTGAGAAAAGAAATCAAGGAAGGCACAAATGGAAGCATATACCGTGTTCATGGATTGGAAAAATAAACATCTTCAAAATATCCATAGCACCCAAAGCGATTTACACATTCAATGCAATACCTATTAAACTACCAACAGCTTCTTTCACAAACATAGAACACTTCAAAAATTTATATGGAACCATAAACAACCCTGAATAGCTGCTGAAATTTTGAGAAAGAAGAGTAAAGTAGGAGGGATCAGAATACCTGATACTAAACTGTATTAGAAGGCCACTGTAATCAAAACAGCCTGGTACTGGCATAAAAACAGCCACATGGACGAGTGGAACAGAACAGAGAGCCCAGAAATAAACCCAAGTCTCTATGGTCAATTAATATTTGACAATGGGGGCACCAACATAAAATGGAGTAAAAATCGCCTCTTCAACAACTGGTGTTGGGACAACTGGACAGCTACATGCAAAAAAATAAAACTTGAGCACCAACTTACACCATACACCAAAATAAATTCAAGGTGGATAAAATTTTTAAATATAAACAGTGACACCATTAAAGTCCTAGAAGAGAACATGGGGAGGAAAATCTCGGATATTTCATGCAGAAACATTTTTACTGACATGTCCCCTAGAGCAAAGGACATAAAGGAAAGAATAAACACATGGGACCTCATCAAAATTAAAAGCTTTTGCACAGCTAAAGAAAACAATATCAAAATAAAAAGAGAACCAACAGTATGGGAAAATATATTTGCCAATATACCTCAGACAAGGGTTTAATCTCCAAAATATATAAAGAACTTACACGGCTCAACTCTAAGAAGACAAGCACCCAATTAAAAAATGGGCAAAGGACTTGAATAGGTACTTCTCCAAGGAGGACACACAGAGGATCCAGAGGACACACAGAGGATCTTTTCATGTGTCCATGAAAAGATGTTCAATATCGCTAGCTATCAGAGAGATGCAAATTAAAACCACAGCGAGATACCACTTCACACCAGTCAGAATGGCCATTATAAACAAAGCAACAAACAACAAGTGTTGGAGAGGTTGTGGAGAAAAGGGGACCCTAGTGCACTGTTGGTGGCACTGCAGACTGGTACAAACACTATGGAAAACAGTATGGAACTTCCTCAGAAAACTGAAAATGGATCTGCCTTTTGACCCAGCAATTCCACTGCTGGGGCCATATCCTACAAACCCTGAAACACCAATCCAAAAGAACCTTTGCACCCCAATGTTCATAGCAGCACTATTTACAATAGCCAAGTGCTGGAAGCAACCTAGGTGGCCATCAACAAATGAATGGATCAAAAAAGCTATGGTACATTTACACAATGGAATTCTATGCAGCAGAGAGAAAGAAGGAGCTCCTACCCTTTGCAACAGCATGGATGGAGCTGGAAAGCATGCTAAGCGAAATAAACCAAGCAGTGAATGACAAATACCATATGATCTCACATTTAACAGGAATCTAAACAACAAAACAAACAAACAAGCAAAATGTAGCCAAAGACACTGAAATACAAAACAGGCAGGCAGTCACCAGAGGGGAGAGGAAAGGGAATTTCAGGGGAATTTCAGGGGAGTATGGGAAGGGTTTACAGGAACACATATAAAGGACACATGTACAAAAAGTAGGCGGTGTGGAAATGGTAGGGACGTGGGGAGGGATGGGTGGGTAGGCTTGGATGGAAGTAAAAGACAGAAAGCTGTACTTGAAAAACGATTAAAATAAAAATTTAAAAAAGGCTACTATATCAAGCAAGGCTATGATTTAAAACTGAAAGTGAAGGAAGACCTTCCTAGAGGAAAAAAAAAATGCTAAAGGATTATATTACCACCAAACCAGTGTTCTATGCAAGAAATATTAAAGCAACTTCTGTAAGAAGAAGAAAGGATAAAAGAAATAGGACTAGGAACATAGGTATAAAGAATAAAATGGCAATAAATAAGTACCTGACAATAATAACTTCAAGTGTAAATGGTTTGAATAAATGCTCCAATCAAAACACATAGGGTAGCTAAATGGATAAGAAAACATGACCCCTATATAGGCTGTGTATAAGACACTCACCTTAGAAGAAAATATAGACACATACTGAAAGTGAAGGGGTGTAAAAAGATATTCCATAAAAATAGAACAAACAAACAAAAAAGACCACCTGGGACTTCTGGCTAAGATAAAGGCATAGGTAGACACACTGTCCCTCCTTGAACAACCAAAAGAAGGACAACAAAAATTTATAAACAACAACAAAATAACCCCAGTACCGACAGAAAATTAAACTGTATGTAAGTCAGACAACCAAGGATTTAAAGTAAACACATTCAACCAGACCAGTAGGAGGGGTGCAGTTGGGCAGCTTAGCAGAGAGGGGTCACGGCAAAAAAAAAAAAAAGTGGTGGCTGGCAGACCACGGGGCACAAGGCAGCAGCTGGCAGACCCAGCAAGGCAGTGGACTGTGGAGGAGAATGACCCACAAGGTGACTGGTGGACCAGGCAGTCCCTCATTCACACACAGATAAACCAGACGAAACTAGGGAGTGAGACCACGCAACCCAGGGTTCCAGCACCAGGCAATAAAGCCTCAAAACACCAATTGAAAACCCCTGTGGGGGTTCAGGTGCTGGGAGAGACACCCAGCCTCCCAGGAGAGTTCATCACAGAGACCCACAGGGTCCTAGAATGTACATAAACCCACCCACATGGATATTAGCACCAGAAGGGCCCAGTTTGCTTGGGGGAACTGGCGGAAGTGACTGAAATCTAGCAGAGAGCGAAGCAAGTGCCATAGTTCCCTTTCAGCTGTCTGCCCCACATATAGTGTTACAACACAGCAATGTGGGTCACCCCGCCCAGGTGAACACCTAAGGCTCTACCCCTCACTATGTAATAGGTGCGCCAAGACAAAAAAAAAAAATGGCCCAAATGAAAGAACAGATCAAAACCCCAGAAAAAATACAACTATGTGACCAAGAGGTAGCCAACCCATCAGATGCACAGTTCAAAGCACTGGTGATCAGGATGCTCACAGAATTGGTTGAATTTGATCACAAATTAGATAAAAAAATGAAGGCTACACTAAGTGAAATAAAGGAAAATGCACAGGGAAACAATAGTGATGGGAAGGAAGCTAGGACTCAAATCAATGGAGTGGACCAGAAGGAAGAAAAAAAAAAAACAGAAAAGAATGAAGAAATAAGAATTCAAAAAAATGAGGAGATGCTTAGGAACCTCCAGGACATGTTTAAACGTTCCAACATCCAAATTATAGGGGTACCATAAGGAGAAGAGGAAGAAGAACAAGTGGAAAAGTTATTGGAACAAATAATAAAGGAGAACTTCCCCAATCTGACAAAGGAAACAGACTTCCAGGAAGTCCAGGAAACTCAGAGAGTCCCAAAGAAGTTGGACCCAAGGAGGAATGCACCAAGGCACATCATAATTTCATTACCCAAGATTAAAATGAAAGAGAGTATCCTAGAAGAAGCAAGAGGTAAGGAGACAGTAACCTACAAAGGAGTTCCCATCAGACTGTCAGCTGATTTCTCAAAAGAGACCTTACGGGCCAGAAGGACCTGGAAAGAAGTATTCCAAGTCATGAAAGGCAAGGACCTACATCCAAGATTACTATATCCAGCAAAGATTTCATTTAGAATGGAAGGGCAGAGAAAGTGCTTCTCAGATAAGGTCAAGTTAAAGGAGTTCATCACCACCACACTCTTATTTTATGAAATGTTAAAAGGACTTATCTAAGAAAAAAAAAGATTAAAAAAATTACAGTAAAATGACAGCAAACTCACAATTATTAACCACACACACACACACACACACACACACAAACCCTAAGCAAACAACTAGAACAGGAACAGAACCACAGAAATGGAGATCACATGGAGGGTTAGCAACAGGGCAGTGGGAGGAGGAGAGAGGTGGAAAAGGTGCAGAGAATAAGTAGCACAGATGTATAGTAGGTAGAAAATACACAGGGGGAGGGTAAGAATAGAATGGAAAATGTTGAAGCTAAAGAACTCATGATACATGGACATGAACTAAAGGGGGGAGTGTGGGTGGGAGATGGTGTGCAGGGTGGAGGGGATTGAAGGGGGGAATGGGATAATTGTAATAGCATAATCAATAAAATGTATTAAAAACAACTGGAGTAACAATACTTTTATCAGACAAAATGGACTTCAAAACACAGGCCTTAACAAAAGACAAAGGACATTATATAATATAAAAAGGATCAATCGCACAAGAGGATATAACCCTTGTAAACATATATGCACCCAAAATAGAAGCACCTGAATAGATAAAGAAAATCTTGGTGAATATAAAAGGAGAGATTGACAGTAACAGATTCATAGTAGGGAGCATTAACAACCCAATGGCATCAAATATAGGTTTTTGAAACAAGAAAATCTACAAGGCAAAAGAGATCTTAAAGGGCACAGTTAAACTGATGGGTTTAATCGATATTTGCAGAACACTGTATCTCAAAGCAGCACTCTATACATTCTTCTCAAGTGCATGTTGAACATTCTCTAGGATAGACCACATGGTAGGTCACAAAACAAGTCTCAACAAATTCAAGAAAACTGAAATCATATCAACCTTCTTCTTGGATCACAATGGCTTTAAACTAGAAACCTCAAGGAAAATACTCAAAAATATTCAAATTCATGGAGACTGAATAACATGATAGTAAATAATGAATGGGTTATCAAAGAGATCAAAGGAGAAATCAAAATGTTTCTGGAAACAAATGAAAATGAACTCACAACAGTCCAAAACTTATGGGACACAGCAAAAGCAGTCCTGAGAGGGAATGTCATTGTGATACAGGCCTACCTAACAAAGATAGAAACATTTCAAATAAATAACCTAACCCTACACCTACAAGAACAGGAGGAACAACAACGAACAAAGCCTAAAGCAAATAGAAGAAAGGAAATAATCAAGATTGGAGCAGAATTAAACAACATAGATACTAAAAGAACAATTCAAAGGATAGAGAAATCCAGGAGCTGGTTCTTTGAAATATAAACAAAATTGACAAGTCTTTAAGAAGACTCATCAAGAATAAGAGAGGACCCAAATAAATAAAATCAGAAAAGAAAGAGGAGAGATTACAACTGATACCACAGAAAAACAAAGGACTGTTAAGAAGTTACTACAAAGAACTACAAGACATCCTGGGCACAAAGGACAAATTTCTAGACACAATCTTACAAAACTCAACCAGGAAGAAGCAGAAAGCATGAACAGATCAATAAGAATTAGTGAAATTGAAGAAATAATAATAATAATAATAACAACAACTACTCCCAAAACACAAAACCCCTTGACTGATGGCTTCACAGTTGAATTTTTACCAAATTAGGGAAGGGCTGACTCCTATCCTTCTCAAACTATTCTAAAAACCTCAAGATGTGGGAAGACTCCCAACCTTTTTTATGAGGATAGTATTATTCTAATCCCAAAACCAGGTTAAGACACAACAAAGAAAGAAAACGGCAGGCGAATATCACTGATGAATATAGATGCTAAAGTCCTCAACAAAATATTGGCAAACCGCATTCAGCAATACATAAACCATGATCAAGTAATATTCATCCAGTGACATAAGGATGATATAATATTCACAAATCAATAAACATAGTAACAATGAATGTAACATCACATAAACAAAATGAAAGACAAAAATCACATGACCATATCAATAGATGCTAAAAAGGTATTTGATAAAGTACAACAACCATTTATGATAAAAACTCTGGGCAAACTGGGAACAGAAGGAGCACACCCCAACATAATAAAGGCCATATATGAGAACTTACAGCCAATATCATACTCAAAATGCAAAAACTAAAAACTTTCCCACTAAGATCAGAAACAAGACAAGGATGTCTGCTTTCACCACTCTTATTCAACATAGTATTGGAAGTCCTAGCCAGAGCCATCAGACAAGGAAAATAAATAAAAGGCATACAAACTGAAAGCAGGAAGTAAAACTGTCATTGTAGATGACATGAAAGTGTACATAGAAAACCCTATAGACTCCACCAAAAAAAAAAAAATACTCGATCTAATAAGTGAATTTGGCAAAGCAGCAGGATACAAAGTCAATATTCAGAAATCTAAGGCATTTTTGTGCACCAACAATTAAATATCAGAAACAAAAACTAGGAAATAAATCCCCTTTAGTACAGCAACAAGAAAAATAAAGTACCTAGGAATAAACTTAACCAAGGAGGTAAAAGACCTGTACTCATAAAACTACAGAAACTGAAAAAAGAAATAATGAAGATACAACAAATGGAAGTATATACCATGTTCATGGACTGGGAGAAACAACATCATTAAAATGTCCACACTAACCAAAGCAATCTATAGATTCAACACCATCCCTATTAAAATACCAGTGATGCATTTCACGGAATTAGAACAAATTTTCAAAATTTTATATGGAACCAAAAACGACCCTAAATAGCCACAGCAATCTTGAGAAAGAACAAAGTAGGAGGAATCACAATGCCTGATATCAAACTATATTATGAGGCCATTGTAATCAAAACAGTCTGGTGCTGGCATAAGAACAGACACATAGATTAATGGAACAGAAAAGAGAGCCCAAAAATAAACCCATGTCTCTATGGTCAATTAACATTTGACAAAGGAGACAGAAGCATAAAATGGAGTAAAAATAGCTTCTTCAACAAAAGTTGCTAGGAGGTCTGCAATGGTACATGCAAAAAAAATGAAACTATACCAGCCACTTACACCATATACCAGAATAAACTCAAAATAAATAAAAGACTTAAATATAAGCCGCACCATAAGAGTCCTAGAAGAAAATGTACTTAGTAAAATTTAAGGTATCCCACACAGCAACATTTTTGCTGATACATCCTGTAGGGCAAGGGAAATAAAGGAAAAAATAAACAAATGGCACTGTATCAAATTAAAAAGCTTCTGCACAGCTAAAGACAACATTATCAAAGTGAAAAAGGAACCGATCATATGGGAAAACATATTTGTCAACGATACCTCGGACAAGGGTTTGATCTATAAATATATATAAAGAACTTATAGGACTCAACACTAGAAAGACAAACAATCCAATTAATAAATGGGCAAAGGCCCTGAACACACTTCTCCAAGGTCATACAGATGGCTCATAGACAAATGAAAAAATGCTCATCATTAGCCATCAGAGAGATGCAAATTAAACAATGAGATATCATCTCACACCTGTCAGAATGGCTATCATTAATAAATCAACAAACAACAAGTGCTGGCGAGGATATGGAGAAAAGGGAACCCTAGTCCCCTGTTGATCAGAATGCAGACTGGTGTAGCCACTGTGGAGAACAGTATGGAATTTCCTCAAAAAACTAAAAATGGAACTGTCTTTTGACCCAGAGATTCCACTACTGGGATTATACCCTAAGAATCGTGAAACAGCAATTCAAAAGAACCTATGCACTCCTATCCTCATAACAGCATTATTTATGATAACCAAGTGCCAGAAACAGCCTATGCATCCATCAGTAAATGAGTGGATCAAAAAATGTGGTACATTTACACAATGGAATACTAACAGCAGGAAAAAAATGAACTCCCACCGTTCACCACAGTATGGATGGAACTAGACAGTATTATGTTATGTGAAATAAACCGGGTGGTGAAAGATAAATACCGTTATGATCTCATCTCTAATAGGAACCTAATGAACAAAAATAACCTAAGGAGCAAAACAGAACCAGAGACATGGAAACAAGGAACAAACTGATGGGGATCAGAGAGGTGGGGGGAGCAAGATAAGCGAGGAAAGAAGGGGTAGGGTCTACTTAAAGAACAAGTATAAATGACCCATGGACGTGGACAACAGGGTGGGAACTGACTGTGTAAGCAGGGGTTGGGTGGGGCAGGGGAAGAATTTGGACAACTGTAATAGAACAATAAAAAGAATTTGAAAAATAGTGAAATCAGAGCACTCAAAGTGCCTGATTTCAAGACATACTAAAGCTACAGTAATGAAGACAGTCTGGCATCATAATCAAGACACACAAGTAGGTCATTGGAAAACAGTAAGTCCAGTAACAGACCCACGCATACAGGGACAATTGAGTTTTGACAGAGATGCAAAGCAGCTCCATGAAGAAAGAAGTCTTTTAAGCAAGCGATGCTGGAACTATTAGTTATCACTGCCAAAAAATGAACTTCAACCAATAATTTATATCACATACAATAACTCAAAGTGGATCATAAACCGACATGTGAATCCTAAAACTGTAAAACTTTTAAGAATATAGGATAAAATTTTTGTAACCTTGTTTAGGCAACAATTTCTTAAATAAAACACTAAAACACAACTGGTAAAAAATTATTCATCAAAATTAAAAACTTCTGCTCTTCAAAGTATATTTTGAGAGAATAAAAAGACAATCGACAGATGGGGAAAAATATTTGTAAAACATGTATTTGATAATTGACTTGTAACCAGCATATATAAAGACTCTTTAAAAAATCAACAATAGGATTGAGCGCGGGCTGGGAACCAAAGTGTCCCAGGTTTGATTCCCAGCCAGGGTACATTCCTGGGTTGCAGGCCATAATCCCCAGCAACCGCACATTGATGTTTCTCCCTCCCTCCCTCTCTCTCTCTCTCTCCCCGCCCCCCTGCCTTCCCTCCCTAAAAATAAATAAATAAAATCTTTAAAAAAAGTCAACAATAATCCCTGGCTGGTGTGGCTCAGTGGATTGAGTGCTGGTCTGTGAATCAGAGTCGCTGGTTCCATTCCCAGTCAGAGCACATGCCTGGGTTCTGGGCCACATCCCCAGTAGAGGGTGTGGAAGAGGCAACCACACATTGATGTTTCTCTTCCTCTTTCTCCCTCCCTTCCCCTCTCTCTAAAAATAGTTTTTAAAAATCAAAAGTAAAAATGACTTAATTTTTTAAAAAGGCAAAAGATTTACACATACATCATACAAGATATATGGATGGCAAATGTGCATATGAAAAGATGTCCATCATCATTAGCCATTACAGAAATGCAAATTAGAACAATGAGATATGGCTAAAATGAAAAAGACTGACCACACCAGTGTTAGCAAGGATGTGGAGTAATTAGAAATTTCATATACTGCTACATGAATGTAAAATGTTACACTTTATATAAACATAAACATATGATCCAGTTATCCCAACATAAAAGCAAAGCATATATCCATAGGAACAGTTTATGTGAATGCTGATAGTAGCTGTTTCCACTAGCCCCAATATGGAAACAAACCAAATATCTACTAAAAGATAAACAGATAAGAAACTGTGGTTTAGCAATATAGTGGAATATTACTTGGTAATAAAAAGCAATGCTCTGTTAATATGTATAACATGGATGGATTTTAAATTAGTGACAGAAAACAGACCCCCCCAAAAGTATACATGTACTGATCCCATTTATATAAAATTACAGAAAATAAGAATGATTCTGTTGTCATAAAGCAGATTAGTGGTTATCTAAGGCAAAGAGACACAGGGAGGGGTGGGAGAGAGGGATTACAAAGAAGAAACTTTCGGGGGTGTTAGATATGTTCACTATCTTGACTGTGGTGATGATTTCACATGTGTATACATGTATTGAAACATCAAATTGTATATTTTGAATATGTACAGTTTAATGTATGTCAATTATATCTCAATAAAGCTATTAAATGAAAAGTACGTGGCAAATCTGTATAATACTAAATGGAAAATAGAATTGGAAAGACAAAAAGCAAGTTGCAGATCACTATAGCCCTAATTTTTGCAAAAGAATTTGTGCATATGATTTAAGAAGATATGCAATAAAAGATTAGGCACTGTGCATCAACTGTGGGAAGACACAAAAAACACTGATTCAAAAATATGTTGCAGAAGCATCTTTATTGGCATGGAAAGATGTTCACGATACACAGATGGTGGCAGAGGGAAGCAAGTTACAAACAGTATTTACAGTAAGATCTTGTGTTAGTTTCTAAACTGTTTAAAAAGTTCAAAGCACATAACCTATTATTTTCACAAACAGACATTCTCTTCAGCTCAGACCAGGGATTATAATTCCTACCATGAGCCTTGGAGAACACATCCAATAATCCAAAAGTCCTGGGGATGTTTTCTGAACCACAAAGACTTGCAGGAATCATTACTATGTCAGATGAGACAGCAGCTTGTCTCCTGGTTTTCCTGTGTTGATAAAGCTACAACTGGGTCAAAATTTTTCCAACAAAGTTTACCTTGTAGTTTTAGTTGGTACAAAAGCAGAAAATGGACTAGACTAGTAGTAAAAGATGGAGCCTTTTGACATTTCATGGCATGCACGTGAAATAGGAAAATTTATAAATGGTAAAAAGATGACATTCCAAAGAAGAAGAAAGTATTTTTAAATGTAGTATGTGAAACAATATACAGAATGATCCCAGTTCTTTGAAAAAAAAGTATAATCAGATTGTGAAAAGATACAGATATATAACATATTTCACTTGCTGATGAGTCCAAATTTACATCTTATTCAACAATTTTGGGTACCTACTGTTTCCCAGACACTGCCAATTCATATCCACACACTGAACCCAGACTTTTCTCCTGACCCCAAACACGTATAGCCAAATGCTTAGTCGACATGTGCATTTGGAAGAAATGAAGAATTGCAAGACTGGCAGGGACATTATCTACAGCACACTGAATCATTAAAACCAGACTCTGAGTCTCCAAGGCCACTACCTAATAAAGTGTTTGGACCATAAGGTAATACAGTGAATGGGTTTTATTACCAGACAAAAACAGATATGCCAACTGTCTGCTATGGGAATTTAGGAAAAAGTATTTAACCTCCCTAATTCTCATTAGAGGTGATCCAATATGATGGTGTGTGTGTGTGTGTGTGTGTGTGTGTGTGTGTGTGTGATTACCTAGATCACAGGACCACTGTGAGAAGAGGGGAATAAAAACCTGTGAGGTATAGTGCCAACATAGTATCTGACATAAGAGCAGGCACTCAGGAAATGTTTCCTCTCTACATCTACCTCCTTTCTCTTCTGTGACATGTTTTGACAAAAAGGAAATAGCCAAACAATGAATTATAAATGTAGTAGCAACATTTAAAAATTAATATTACATTTTATCAGGGTCCAGGGCCATTTCTGTGTTGAAGAATAAGTTATGTAATGCAGGGATAAGAGAAATAGCAATTCCTCTTAGATTAAACAGCTTATAGAAACTCCTACCTCCTTTACATATTGAGAGTGTACATTTTGCAGTATGTGAGAGTGTGAATATATGTATAATCAGTTAGTTATCTTTTTGCGTATATATCTTATTTCTGCAACTAGATTCTAAGTTTAAGGCTTTTTTTTTTTTTGCGCCATTTAAAACCACGAATGGATCTAAGCAGATATGAACAAGTTAGCTTACTCGGGATAAACAGGTTCATTAATTTCTTAAGTAAAATACTGAGTAGTGCCCCATCTACACAAGATAAAAACCAACAGGCATTTTTAACTCACGATGTAGTATTTATCTGACCCCCTAAATGGTCTATCTGAAACCTAGAGACTATCACAGCTAATATTGTTAAAGATGTAATTTATAACGGACACAATGAAATACACAAAGTATTACGCAAGGCTTTGAGAACTGAAAATTAGAGTTTGGAGATTGTTCTGTTTTTTTTTCTGGCTCATTCTACATTGTTTCAATAATCACTTTAACATCACGGAAAATGGCCATGAGTGTACTATAACTCAAGTGATTGACAACCACAATTGAGCCCTTTCTGAAATGCTCCTTTATGTTAATAAATATGGCCACGGCACTAACAAGATTGGCTTTTGCTTCTTTCTGGTTAAAGATTAGTTTTAATGCTGCTAATGCCTTTGTATTGATCATGTCTCTGGCTGCAACTGGGTTTTCAGACATATTCAAAAGTACTTTCAAAACAAGATTTCTGGTTTTACAATTTCCCTGGGAAAGCAAATTAAAAAGCTCTGAAAAGTAACTGGCCACAATATAGTGATGGTTAGAATCTGTAGTCAGTTGCCCCAGTATTTTTAAGCCAGACTGCTGTCCAGGTGAGTTCAAGGGAAAAGACATGGTTTCCTTACACATATGTTTAACATGTAATTCAATCTTGCGGTGTCTTTCATTCCCAGAAGGGGGATTCAGTGTAATTACAGCTGTTTTTCTCACTTCAGAGGAAGGAAAACTGAGCAAGCTTTCAATAAGCGTCACTACACCTACCTCATTAATAAACTCTTGGACAAATGGATTAACATTAATAATGCCCATTGCGATTTGAGCTATTTTATGAATGAGAGGATCAGTAGTTGACTTAAGTAAAGTAACAAGTTTTTCAAATTCCTCAGAATTCATGTAGCATTCTATTTTGCAAGGGCAAGCAAATGGCTTAATCCCATTCATCTCCCTGATCCTGATTTGGCGTCTAATCTCCTCTATGGTCTGAACGCAAGGATCGGAACCAAATGGGTACTCCTGGACAGACTGTAAGCATGAAGGTGTGCTCTTAGAAAAACTCACTGTTGCCCCAGGCAAAGGTTGAGAATTTTCCTCAGCTGAGGCCAGGACAATATATGAAGGAGGCCTTATCTCAGATGGGACTTGGGATCTAAATCCTAACACTGCTGGAGTTACAGCAGGGGCTTTGGGCCAGACAGTTACCTCGGACCAGTCCTTGGGCCTATTTTTTTCATTAATTTCTATCACAGGTTGGGGCCTAACTATCCTGCTCACAGGTTTAGGATTAGGGTCAAAACTAGTTTCATCGCCATCCCAAAACCAGTTCCCAATAACAGTCTCTTCTTCCTCTTCAGCCCCTGGCCTAGCCTTACAGGTAGCCCCGGCCACAGGCTCTTTCTCAGTACAGGGTGGAGTAGCAACAGCAACTTTACCTTCATCCTTGGCACTGGAATAATTACCAGTCTCTTCTTCATTCCAAAACCAGGGACCAACACTAGTCTCTTCCCCAGCCCAGAACCAGGCATCACTACCAGCCTCATCTTTACATGTGGACATGGAGTTGGCACTAGCCCCAGCCACAGAACACTGAGATACTCGAGTGGCCTCATCTTCACCTTTGGGGCTGAAATTTGCCAGGGCTCCTCCTTTCATCTCAGTAACAATCTTGTTCTTAGATACTGCCTTCATCTCTGCCACTGCATTTGCCTGAAGCCCTGGATTGGCTACTGCTTTAGCCTGGGTCCTGGCTACAGGTCTGACTATGCCAGTAGCCTCCCTCTTTGTTTTAGCTTCCACAGCAGCTGTCTTTTCAGCTTTGGCCTTGTTTCTACTCCTAGTCATGGTTAAAATGCAGTTATATCAATAACCCTATTGAGTCAGGGCTTTGGTTGTCAATGTGTCCCAGGTCGTGTCTTGACACACTTTCATTCAGTCAGAGAGAAACTTTGTAGCAAGAGTTAGAGTCAATTGCCAGTTTAGTAGTCACACAGTCCCCTTTCCAAACACAAAGCCTCTGTCAATGATACCTGCAGGGGGCAGAGGCACTCAAGACTGAGGAAAGACGATGGTTCCTAAGTGCAGACCTGTTGAAAGTGATAATCTTCCACCACTACAAGGCCACTACAGCCACCGCTGGAGATAGACCTGAGGTGGAAGAAAGAAATGGACTTTGAGTTTCTTCCAAGTGTGCTTATCTATATAGAGAGCCACAAAGGATGTGAGAGAGTAGAGATGGACTGTGTGATAGGAAGTGGAATTGTAGATGACTCTTACCTCCCTTCCACATTCCCACTAATGCCCAACAATGTCCTGCCCAGGCACTACCATACTTTTCTCTACATTAAATAGGAGCAGGGATGATGGGAAAGCTTGCTGAAAGTAAGAGAGGATACAGAGGACCCAGTCCCTTTGGTATATACCACTGTACTCTATAGATCTATCCAGGTGGGCCTCACACCAACCTGCACTGATTTTTCTCCTTCCTTTTTTGCATCCAGTGTTAATGAGCCATACAGCTGAAATCACAGGCAGACCTATGGTCAAAAACACAGGAGGGAATGGAAATAGGAGTTTTGACAGACATGCACTTTGTTTTTTAAACCCAATACCTACATTTCCAAATCTGGGGCTTTGGTTATGCAGTTCACCCTTGAACAATGTGGACGTTACAAGCAATGACCTCCTCCACAGTTGAAAATCCACGTATAACTAAAATACGCTCTCCACACATATGGATCCCCAACCAAAAAGTTGAATTTAGTACACCGCAAGTCTGACCTGTAGTCAGAACTGTGTGGGTCAACTGAACTGCGGCTAGTTGGAAAAAAAATCCACATATAAGTGGACCCACACAGTGCAAACTCATGTTTGTTCAAGGGTCAACTATATGTTTCTCACCTCCTTGGTCCTCCTCATGGCTTCCTTTCCCATATGCTGGGTGTCTACCAATAACCCTATAGGCACAATCTTGGCTCACCACATCCCCATTTCCTATACACAAATGTGAGAGCAGAGCTATCTCTAGAATGACGGAAGATAATAACTCCAAGCTATAATTTGGTCTCATCCACTTGCCAACAGCCAATTCCTGTATCTAGTCAATAGGGGTGCTCATGCTCACACTCACCTTGGATCCTGATTAACAGTTTTGGTCCTCTTTCTTAATGAAATTCAAAGTCAACAGCTATCTCCAGATTTCTATAAGAACCTATAAAGAAACAAATGTACAGATACACAAACAGGCAGAGAAAAGAGACTGAAATGGGCCAACACCCATGACAAGCATTATGTTTTTTTTATATTCAAGGTCATGTTAAATGTCTCCCACCTGTCTGCCCATGTCAAATGATTCCCCATCCATTCCTGTAAGACCTGCAGCTTGTCTAATTATACCCCCCAACTCTGAAGTCAGTCATTTTCCAAGCAGGAGCCACACTTCTTTCCTTGAACAAAAATATGAGATGCAACAGTGGGTAGTGGAAAATGGGCAACTGTATTTAAAAAGTAGGCAGTAAAAATAATGGGGACTGTTATTCCAATAGAATTTTGCAAGCTGCTGCCCTTTCCCCTTTTCCATTGTATACATACATCCTCCCTTATTCACCACCTATGGTGGCCAGCCCACACAGCAGATCTCAGATGCTCTACTTCCCACCAGAGATCAGTCCTTTAGCTGAAGAACAGTCACATCACACAGAAAAGGGGGGAGTATTCAGCAAAACACCAAGAAAATATGTTGACAATGATACAAACATTTCAGGTTAATAAATAAGATACCCAGAGTTCAGGTCCTAATATCTCCATTTCAAGAATCAGGAAATAAGCAAACAAATGTCTCTCCACTCCCATGGTTCCTCAGGTATCTGCTCTTGTAAACTCTACAAATTTTTTTTAAAATTTTTAATTGTTCTTCAAGTACAGTTTCCTGCCTTTTACTCCCATCCCAGCTGCTCCCCCCCCCAAAATCTTTTGTGAGACTGTCACTACACCAAAATGAGAGGGGCTCTGAGGGGTAGTCGGAGACAGAGTTTAGGTTTCCTGAATTAGAAATTAAATAACCAGACTGATTTCATGATTCCAAAACAGACTCTACAGAAACTGTGCCCTCTATTCTGAACTGCCATTACCTCAACTTATTAAAGTGGGCTGGGATGTTGAGAAATCAGATCCTGAATGAGAAAGACTGATTAATAGCAGAGTGTTTATTTACATGGACTCCTCACCGTGTCATTTGCTTGCATTTAATTGGGTGCAAGACATAAACATGGAAAATAAAACTGCTGTATAAAGAAGCAGGTAAACATTTCATTTTGGTGTCTTCTTAATCTCCATACCCAGTCCTCCTTGCGTTGAAATCAAAAAGGTAGGAAGATAAAATAAGTCAGGAAGTCAAGGGAATTGCCTAGAAGCTGGTACACAGGGAAATTTTACGATTCCTGGATGCTTGACATGCTATGGTCTCAGTCACCCCCCTACTGGGGTCTCCAGTCAATGGTTGCTGCCCACCAACCCCCATCCCCACACACCTCCAGAAATCCACGCTATTTTCCTGCTCAACTTTTTCTCAAGCCGCTCCTCTTACAGATGCATCCTGCCGCCTGAAATCGCCAGACCTACTGCGCAGACAGGAGACTTGGGCATCAACGAGGTGCCTGTTGGAAGAGAGCACCCAGGACGCGGGGCCCAACAGGCCAAGCGCCCTTTCCAGAAATCAGAGGCCAGAGTAGCCCAACACCCCCTCCCCGGCATGCCCCTCCAGCCCAGCTCCCGCTCCGCCATTTCTCCCGCAGCAGCCTCCCTCCCCCACAGCCTTCTCCCAGTAGACACCATCAAAGGCAGGATGCGGGCGCCGGGAAAGATGGCTGGGGAGCAGCCTGCGTGATTCGCTTCCGCAGGACCACTGGGAGCCTCTCTGGCCACACCAGCGCCCTGGGCCCGGCCCCCGCCAGTCGCCGCCTCCTCCTCGCCAGGCTCCCCCGGCGCTGCGCACCTCTCTAACAAACCAGCTCCGACCGGCCGGGTCGCCTCCTCCATGCCAGGCTGCCAGGGCCTGGGCGCGGGCTGTAAGCTGGTGCGGGGTGGGGCACCACCCACGGCCCCCACCATACCCCCACTTGCCTTTACAGGCTCACGGCCGGGTGGTCGTCTCCCCTCCTCTAGGAGCTCCTCAGTCAGCTTTCCACCTCTCTCCGTGCACTCCGAACTGCAAAGAGGCGTCCCACCTCCCCACCAACCTCTCCCGCGGACCGCTGCACCAAAACGGGAAAGGATTGCGCAGAATGCGACACAAACTGCTGGCAGTGAGGGTGTCGGGAAGAGGGGCGGAGGGATATGGCACGAATGGGCTGACGCCCCCTCGCAGCCCACTGTAGTTCCGACCGGGAGGAGGCGGGGCCGGGGCCCAGGCCGGGGGCGGGAGGAACCCCAGCCTGCCTTTGAGGACCTACGAACCCCTCTACTAGGCGACCACCCTCACATTCCCGGCACTACAGTCTATGGGACCGGCGGGCCGGGGCCGGGATGCGGGATGCGGGATCGGGAGGTCAGAAGCAGCTGCGCTGGAAGCAGCAGCGGATGGATACAAACCGTTCCTTGGTGCCTGTGAATCGCTAGACTTCTCCCTCTGCCTACCTCCCCCTCCCCCATCCCACCAGCCAACCCTTCCAGGACGCAGATGGGGGAGGGCAAGTGAGAACTGCGGGCTGGGAGAGGAGAGGCGATCCGAAGCCAGAGCACCCCAGACGTCATTGGGGTAGCCCCCAAGGTTTTCTTTTATTGTTCACAAGTGAGGGAGGGGAGAAAGTCTGGAGGGGGCTTCCATGGAGACCTCACCATTTGGAGGGCAGACCTAGATCTCTAACTCTGGGAAACAGTCCACTGCTCTGCGCCCAGAGTCATCCTTTCTGCCACACTGCGTTTTCTCTCGTTCGGAGTGGTTACCCATGTTGCCATTTTGCGGTCCCCACAGTTGTCCAAGAGTTCCTTTCTCTGTCAGGACCCACACTGGTCCTGCAATCCTCCCTGTCTGTCGCCCGACAGCCAAATGTCAAACACCAGATAGGACAGGTCCTGGCTTCTCCTCCTTTGTTCTGTCAAGTCTTCTCCTCCTCTGTTCTGTCAAGTCTTCTCCTGCAGTCACATCCAAGCTCTCATGATGTTTGGCAGTCTGGAAATGTGGCAGGGATTAGAACCAGCTTGGACCTCAGCACTTCCCATAGGCACCTGTCTAGTTTATCCATTAGAACTATTAACACATTAATCATATACATTTTAAATTCCCTGATAATTACATAATCTGCATGATATTTGAATCTGTTCTCATTTTGCTTTGTATTTTCAAGCTGGTTTTTCTTGCCTTTTAGCATACCTTTTAATTTGTCATTGGAAACTGGATATAATGCATTGGGCAACAGGAACTCAGGTGAATAGACAATTAGCAAGAATTTGTATGTTAGGCTGGTTAGCTGCTGAGCTGTGTGTAATGTTTGCTGTAGCTGTAGGTACCAGAGTCTTCAAATTCCTTTATTGTCCTTTTTTTTTCCTGTCCTACCTCTTATCTTTGGGCTTCCCTAAGTATTCCATGCAGAGAGTCTGCATGTTATAGGTCTTTTAGCTATATTCCACTCCTATTATACTGCAGGTTTGTGACATAAAAACGTGTGGAAAGCATGCTCTATAATCTTAATATTAAATTCCAGTCTTTTGTGAGCCTGTGTCCCTAGGCTGTGTACTTCACAAATATTTCTTAGCTTCTTTCTCCACCTTATGTGAAAATGGAGGACTAGAGTGGTCTGGTTAGGAGCAATGCCTTTCCCTCAGCAGGCCTGATGCTCTGGGAAAGTTTTCCACTCCAGAGTAGGCCTTTCCCATGGAGAACGTTCTGGGTGTATTTCATATGAGCACACTGCTCCTCTCACTTCCAGAGCCATGAGGAGATCTTTCTGGGCTCTCCCTTGTAGGAACCTGCTAGAGTTCCTGAATTTAAAGCCCACTAAACCTCTAAGACTACAGGTTGTGTTTCTTGCTCTCATACTATTCCACACTCAGTCTCCAGTAATTTTTCAAAATTACTATTTAAGTCTTCTCCCTTGTATGTCTCTAGCTCTCTGTGCTCTATGTAAAGAGAGGCTGTGACTCTCTGGATTTGTCTTTTCTCAAGAATTTGGGGTGGGCATTTGCCCTGTGACCTCAGTTTTCTGATACAGCTAAGGTAAGTCATTGATTCTCAGTTTTGTTAGGCTTTTTTTCTGCTTGTAAGTACAGGAGCAATGGCTTCCAAGCTCTTTGCATGTCAACTGACTCTGGAAGTCTGGACTATGGATTTTAACTGGGTAGCTGAAGTCCAGTGAATAGCTTATATCCTTTTCTTTTCAACTGAACTTCAGGTATGGAAATAAAGTTGCTCTTGCAAACCTAGCCTCTCCATAAATATTAGTTCTTTTCTCTCCCAGATATTGGAAATTTACATGGCTCCCTAAACTTGTCATTACAGTCTCCAAAGTCTTAATCTGGAGTGCAGATTAGAATTTAGACTTCCTGAATCAAAGTTCCTGGTCACGAGGTCTGAGCAACAGTAATTTAACCCTAGGAGCAGAAAGTCTCTCACCACCACCACCACCAAGAGTCAGT
Organism: Phyllostomus discolor; assembly: GCF_004126475.2. NCBI lineage: Eukaryota > Metazoa > Chordata > Mammalia > Chiroptera > Phyllostomidae > Phyllostomus > Phyllostomus discolor. The sequence goes on along the minus strand of NC_050198.1, from coordinate 59,460,704 downwards.
GTACTATAGTACTAGGTGCTTGCTTAGACTAGAGTAACCAGTTTCTGAGCCCTGGAAACTCTAAAAGGAGGCTGCATGGTGGAGTTGGGATTTTCTCCTCTGGACTCTACTCTGGGACTTGACTACACTTCAGAGCCAAGCAATTCTCTATTCAAACTTTGGACTCAAGTCCAAAAATTTGAGTCCAAAGTTTGAATAGAGACTTTGCCACTAGCTATTTCTGTCACTTTGGAAAAGATACTTCATGTTTCTGTAACTCAGTTAATTCATCCTTCAATGGGGGCTGGTAATAACTACCTCACAGGATTCCTGTGCACACTAAATGAGAAACTTTATAATATTCTGAAATACCTCATGTATCAAGTCTTTTTACTTCCTTTTAAAATATGTGATCTAGTCACATTATGGGGTAGACTGGGCTAATTAGGAAAGAGTAGATAAGAACTCCATGGTGGCTTATAATGGTCTTAATTGCTAAGACATTGCCCTGTGCTCTGTGTTAATATAATCTCAGTGCTTCATAATATTCTGTTGTGCCTACCGTAACTAACCCCTTACTAAAAGAACATCATTTTTTTCATAAGTATGCCTCCATCTTCCTTGTGGTCATGTACCACAGGGAGGCTGATCTCAGCTTCAGGAGTAATCCATCCCCTTGGTACTCTGGATCAGGAAGTGTCGATGATGTAACTCTGCTCAATGAAATATTAGGAGAAGGCTGCAGAAAAACTAAGGAAAGTGTCCTCCCTCATGCCATTAGGAATAACTGTCTCCTTTTCTTTTTCAGGAAATTGCTCGACTCCTAGAATCATTGCAGCCATAAAGTGTCCAGCCTTAGGATGAAAGCTGATATTGTGACTGGCAGGAGATGTTAAAAAACTGAGTTCCTGACAGAATCAAAGAGCCATCAAGGCTGAGTACTTCCAATCTGTGGATCATAAATGTCCTTATTTAGTTTTAGTTGAGTTACTTGTTATATGAAAATGGAACAATCTTAACTGATATGTAGGCTCAGGCACAGAACAACTCTTCAGCGAGTAATAGTTTCTGACTTTTGTCTGTCACTGAGCATCTGCCCCTTCAAACCAGTGGCAGAACTTAGGTTTCCATGTGAAGAGGAAAACTGTAGATTCTGAATGCCTTGCCTAATGATTGCAAGAGGTTTGACAACTGTGATTGCCTTCTGTTCTAGATTTAAAGGGAAAGCCTCAAGAAGAAAACCTAAACCCTTACTTTCCTAGGGGGTTCAGAGGTACATGAAATACTTGAGCTTACAGATAAGCCTGGTTTCAATTTAGAGTTACTGTATAAAAGTGCACCCTTATAAAATGTCCATTATGTATTCAATTTAGAGGACTATACTGAGTTTGAGAAAGATACATTCATGGTGCCAACAGTCAGAAAGATGTTAAGTTTCCCTAGGCACACTGCACTATGCAACAAAAGTATAAAAACAGGTGGATATTTGGGATTTATCAAGAGCTGGGATTTTGCTAGGACAGTGGATCCAGGCACTAAATGATGAGGTAGAAGAGTCATAAAAATGATGAACCATGATTAACCATTAAGTTGGAAAGGAAGGAAGGGATGAAAGAACAGAAGATCGAACAACACACAGGTTTAAGTGTCCTTATGATGAACAGAGTACTTCAGTACAAGCTGTAAGTTACAGAAAATCTGAGGTTGAAGATATGCAGGATGACGGCAGCTTTTAGTGACAATTAGCACTAGAATGATATAGACATAGCATAGTGGTAATGCACACCAGTTCCAGATTCAACCTAAAAAGCTTTGGATCTCAGCTCTTCTGTTAACCAGCTCAGTGAGCTTGGCCAAGTTACTGACCAGTCTGTGTCTCAGCGTCCTCATATGTAAAATGGAGACAACAACAGCATCTATTCCATATGTTTGTTTGGAGGATTAAATACATTAATACATTTAGAACCCTTAGAAGAGTATCTGGTACATATCAAACACCCAACATATCTCAATAATAATTATTATTATAAGTACTAAAAAGCTCAGGTTTTTCAGTCAGATAGATGGATTTGATTCATATTTCCAGAGTCCAAGTTTTGTCCCCTATGCTACCTGCCCCTCTATACTAGTTCTGTTTCACTCATAAAACAAAAAGACTCCAGTGCTTAGTATAAAGAAACAAATACTAAAATAATAGAAAATAAAAGACTGTAAGTACACAGGACAGAGGAATTACTTCCTACTGAGGGGCAAAGAGTAAGGGTGAGGATATCAGGACTTCAAACAGACCCTAACATTTGAGCTGAGCCTAAAAGGATGAATGTGTTTCCCTAGCAAAGAAACCATTGTTTCTCTGTGAATAGCAGGGAAAGGCACAGAAGTAGTAAACCACAGAGTATAATTATGTTGGGAAATAGCAGACAGCCCAATGTGGCTTGAGTGCAGTCAAAGTGGAGCAGGGTTTGGATTAGGGTAAGGCACCTGAGAGTGAGGGCCTCCTCAAACTGTGTCCTTATTTCATTCCAGTCCTGACCCTGACTTGGAAAAATATGTTGGGAGATGGACACAAAAGGTGGAGATGTATGAAGGGGTGCAGGGCCTTGAAACCCTCCATAGGGAACTCGGTAGCATTTTATAGATGAGATCCCATTGAGGGTTGCTCTTTTGAAATTGGGGGCAGAGAGTGTCAAATTGGGTGCTAAGAGTCCAGCTGTACTGTAAGAAGGTTCCTTCCTTTTCATTCATGACTAGAGAGATGACATATGTACTCTAATTTTATCCCCAGGCAACAACATTTAGTTCAAATGACCTCTGAATGAACCCTTATAATCTTATTACATGAGATGGCCCATAATATTTATCCAGAAAAGGGGTGGAAACAAAAAGGCCACATGAATGATGAGGTTTTTACTTCAACTATATCCCATAAAAAATTGAGGGATGATCCTGACAAACAAGTAATCAGAATATAGATAATCATTTTCATTTTTGGACACACACACACACGCAAACACACACACCACTTACCCTGCCCTTTGGCTGAGATTGAAAAAATCCACAGGTGAAAACTGCTTAAGCCTCTGCTTCCCGTGCATGTGAGAGGTATCCAGCCAGGCCACAATGTGAAGCTCCAAAAATATTAATACAGTACCCCCAATAGGAATTCAAGGCTGAGGGAGATCTGATAAGAAATAAAATGTTTAGATAACTTTAAAAATCATTTAAATGCAGGAGGGTGTCATAAAATCATGTGTTGCTCCCCCTCTAATATACTAGTGGGCTCTGTATCCTTCATTTTTTTAAAAAGATTTAATTTATTTCTCAGAGAGGGGAAGGGAAGGAGAAAGAGAGGGAGAGAAACAATAAAGTGTGGTTGCCTCCTGCATACCCCCAATGAGACCTGGCCCACAACCCAGGCATGTGCCCTTGCCAGGAATCAAACCGCTGATATTTTGGTTCACAGGCCAGTGCTCAATCCACTGAGCCACACCAGCCACGGCTGCACTCTTCATTTTAACTTATTTATGTATGATGCATAGGATCAAAGGTAGTTTTGCAGATATTAATCCAGGGGTGCCTGCTGAAAGACTGGTGCCATTGTTCTGACATCAATTTTTGACATCAACTACTGGGAGTTAGCATTAGACTCCACAGATTTAAAGGTACAGTCCCCAGCAATACTGCCCCCACTTAAGATAAGATGCCAGTTACAAGTCTTGGGGGGCCAACCATACTGACTGACCAGTTATACATTCAGGAATTCCAATGACCCCCTCAGGTTTGATAATTAACTAGAAAAACACAGAAATCACTAAAAGTGCTATACCTCATATTATAGTTTTATTGATTTTTCTAATATATTTTTTGTTATTCAAGTACAATGGTCTCCATTTTTACCCCACCACGCACCTCCACCCCACCCAACACCACCTCCCTCCTTCGAACCCACCCCCTTGGTCTTCGTTCATGTGTCCTTCATACATGTTCCTTGATGGCCCCCTCTCCATTATGCCCTGTTATCCCTCTCCCCCCTCCTCTCTGTTTACTGTCAGATTGTTCTTTATTTCAATGTCTCTGGTTATGCTTTACTTGTTTGTTTTGTTGATTAGGTTCCACTTATAGGTGACACCATATGGTATTTGTCTTTCACCGCCTGGCATATTTCTCTTAGCATATTTCTCTCCACTTCCAGCCATGCTGTTGTGAAGGGCAGGAGCTCCTTCTTCCTTTCTGCTGCGTACTATTCCATTGTGTAAAAGTACCATTGTTTTTTGATCCACTCATTTACTGCTGGGCACTTAGGTTGCTTCCAGCACTTGGCTATTGTGAATTTCGCTGCTATGAACATTGGGGTGCATAGGTTTTTATGAATTGGTGTTCTAGTAGCCTTAGGGCATAATCACAACAGTGGTATTATTGGGCCAAAAGGCAGTTCCATTTTAGTTCTGTGAGGAAATTCCATAGTGTTGTCCACTCTGGCTTCACCAGCCTGCATTTCCACCAACAGTGCACGAGGGTTCCCTTTTCTCCACAACCTTTCCAATACTTGTTGGGTGTTGATTTGTTTATGACCATTCTCACCATTGTGAAGTGGTATCTTACTGTGGTTTTAATTTGCATCTCTCTAATGGCTAGTGACATTGAGCATCTTTTCATATGTCTCTGGACTCTCTGTATGTCCTCCTTCGAGAAGTGTCTGTTCAAGTACTTTGGCCACTTTTGAATTGGGTTCTTTGTCTTCCTGGAGTGGAGTTGTGTGAGTTCATTATATATTTTGGAAATCAAACCCTTGTCCGAGGTATCGTTGGCAAATATATTCTCCTATATGGTTGGTTCCCTTTTCATTTTGCTGATCTTTTAAAAAATATTTTATTTATTTATTTTTAGAGAGGGAAAGGAGAGAGAAAGAGAGAGAGAGTGGGGGAAGAGAAACATCAATGTCCGGTTGCTGGGGGCCATGGCCTGCAACCTAGGCATGTGCCCTGACTGGGAACCGAACCTGTGATGCCTGGTTCGCAGGCTGAGCTCAATCCACTGAGCTATGCTAACCAGGGCATTCATTTTGCTGATGTTTTAATTAGCCATGTAGAAGTTTTTTTATTTTGATGAAATTCCAGTTGTTTATTATTTTCTTTATGTCCCTTCCTCCAGGGGACATATTAGTGAAAATATTGCTGTGTGGAATATCTGAAATTTTCCTGACTATATTCTCTTCTAGGACTTTTATGGCGTTGTGACTATGTTTAAGTCTTTTATCCACCTTCAGTTTATTTTTGTGTATGTTGTAAGTTGATGGTTGAGTTTCATTTTTTTGCATGTAGCTGTCTAGATCGCCCAACAACATTTGTTGAAGAGGCTATTTTTACTCCATTTTATGTTTCTGTTCCCATTGTCAAATATTAATTGACTATAGGGACTTTAGTTTAGACTTCTGGCCAAGATGGAGGTGTAGGTAGATGCACTGTGCCTCCTCGAACAACCAAAATAAGGACAACAACAATTTAGAAACAAAATAACAACCAGAACTGACAGAAAATTGAACTGCATGGAAGTTGGACAACCAAGGAGTTAAAATAGACACATTCATCCAGACTGGTAGGAAGGGCGGAGTAGGGCAGTGGGTGGGAGAGGGGTCAAGGCACAAAAAGTGGTGGCACTGGATATGCAAGACACCCCAGGCACGCAAGATGGCAGCAGGTGGACCCTGGGCATGCAGGCAGCGGCTGGCAGACCCCAGGTGCCGAGTAGCAATGGAAAGACCCAATGAGGTGGCAATTGTGAAGCAAGGCACGGCATGCAAGGTGGCTGGCTGACCAGTGGTCCCACATTCGTGCCCAGATAAACCAGGTGAAACTGGGGAGCGAGGCAGACCACAACTCCGAGTCCCAGCACTGGCAAGTAAAGCCTCAAACACCGATTGAAAACCCCTGAGGGGGTTGAGGTGCTAGGAGAGACTCCCAGCCTCACAGGAGAGTTCGCTGGAGAGAACCACAGGGTCCTAGAATGTACACAAGCCCACCCACATGGGAATCAGCACCAGAAGGGCCCAGTTTGCTTGGGGGAAGGAGAGGAAGGGAATGAAGTCCAGCAGAGAGTGGAGCAAGTGCCATTGTTCCCTCTCAGACCCCTGCCCCACATACAGCATCACAGCGGAACAACTGGGTTGCCCCACCCTGGTGAACACCTGAGGCTCCGCCCCTCACACATAACAGGTGCGACAAGACAAAACATTATGGCTCAAACACAAAAATGCATCAAAACCCCAGAAAAAATACAACTAAGTGACCAAGAGATAGCCAACCCATCAGATGCACAGTTCAAAGCACTGGTGATCGGGATGCTCACAGAATTGGTTGAATTTGGTCACAAATGAAACGAAAAAATGAAGGCTACACTAAGTGAAATAAAGGAAAATGCACAGGGAAACAATAGTGATGGGAAGGAAGCTGGGACTCAAATCAATGGAGTGGACCAGAAGGAAGAAAAACAACCAAACAGGAAAGAATGAAGAAACAAGAATCAAAAAAATGAGGAGAGGCTTAGGAACCTCCAAGACATCTTTAGACAGTCCAACATCCAAATTATAGGGGTACCAGAAGGGGAAGAGGAAGGGCAACAAGTGGAAAAGCTATTTGAACAAATAATAAAGGAGAACTTCCCCAATCTGGCAAAGGAAATAGACTTCCAGGAAGTCCAGAAAGCTCAGAGAGTCCCAAAGAAGTTGGACCCAAGGAGGAACGCACCAAGGCATATCATAATTACATTATCCAAGGTAAAAATGAGGAAGGGGATCCTAGAAGAAGCAAGAGGTAAGGAGACAGTAACCTACAAAGGAGTTCTGTAGTAACCTACAGAAATCAGACTGTCAGCTGATTTCTCAAAGGAGACCTTACAGGCAAGAAGGGGCTGGAAAGAAGTATTCCAAGTCATAAAGGGCAAGGACCTACATCCAAGATTGCTCTATCCAGCAAAGCTTTCATTTAGAATGGAAGGGCAGAGAAAGTGATTCTCAGATAAGGTCAAGTTAAAGGAGTTCATCATCACCAAGCCCTTATTTTATGAAATGTTAAAAGGACTTATCTAAGGAAAAGAAGATAAAAAACATGTGTAGTAAAATGACAGCAAACTCACAGTTATTAAAAAACACATCTAAAACAAGAAAAAAACAAACTAAGCAAACTAGAACAGGAACAGAGCCACAGAAATGGAGATCACATGGAGGTTTAGCAACAGGGCAGTGAGAGGGGGAGAGAGGGAGAAAAGGTACAGAGAATAAGTGACATAGATTGTAGGTAGAAAATATTCAGGGGGAGGGCAAGAGTAGTATGGGAAATGTAGAAGCTAAAGAACTCATAAGTGTGACACATGGACATGAACTAAAGGGGGTGAAATGTGGGTGGGAGAGGGTGTGCAGGGTGGAGGGGACTGAAGGGGGCAAATAGGACAACTGTAATAGCATAATCAATAAAATATGTTTTTAAAAAAACTTTGGTTCTATCTGGGCTCTCTGTTCTGTTCCATTGAACTGTGTGACTCCTCTTATGCCAGGACCAGACTGTTTCAATTACAGTGGCCTTGTAATATAGTGGTATAAAAGGTATTGTGATCCTTCCTACTTTGTTCCTCTTTCTCAAAATTGCTTCATCTATTTAGGGTTGGTTACAGTTCCATATAAACTTTTGAAATGCTTGTTGTGTATTTGTGAAATATGTCATTGGTATTTTAATAGGCATTGCATTGAATCTGTAAATTGCTTTGGGTAATATGGACATTTTGATGATGTTGTTTCTTCCAGTCCTTGAACATGATACATACTTCTATTTATTTGTGTTTTTCCTTAATTTCTTTCTTCAGTGTTGTGTAGTTTTCTGAGTACAGGTCTTTCACCTCCTTGGTATGATTTATATCTAGACACTTTATTTTTTTTCTTGCTATAGCAGATGGGATTTTTCTTGATTTCTGCTTCTGATCTTTCATTGTTGGTATATAAAAATGTCTTTGATTTCTCAATATTGACTTTGAACCCTGCTGTTTTCCCAAATTCACTTATTAGGTCGAGTACTTTTTGGGTGAAATCTATAGGGTTTTCTTTGTACACCATTCCTTTGTACACAATGAAATCTGCAAACAGTGACAATTTTCCTTCCTCCTTTCCAATTTAGATGCCTTTTATTTCTCTTTCTTGTCTGATCCCTGTGGATATGACTTCCAATACTATATTGAATAGAAGTGGTGAAAGCAGACATTTTTTGTCTTGTTCCTGATCTTAGTGGGAAAGGTTTTAGATTTTGCCTGTTGAGTATGATCCTGGCTGTAGGTTTCTCATACGTGGCCTATATCATGTTGAGGAATACTTCCTCTACTACCACTTTGCTGAGTGTTTTTATCATAAATGGGTGCTATACCTTATCAAATACTTTTTCTGCATCTATTGATACAATCGTGTGATTTTTATTTTTCCTTTTGTTTATGTGATATATCACATTTATTGATTTGCAAATGTTGTACCATCCTTATATCCCTGGGATGAATCCCACTTGAGTATGGTGTATGATCTTTTCAGTGTATTCCTGTAAGCTGTTTGCCAGTATTTTACTGAGGATTTTGGTGTCCATGTTCATCAGTGACATTGGCCTATAGTTTTCTTTCTTTCTTGTATCTTTATCTGGTTTTTTAATTAGGGTGGTGCTGGCTTCATAAAATAAGTTTGGGAGTCTTCCTTTTTCTTCTTGGAGTTTTTGGAATAGTCTGAGAAGTATAGGAGTTAACACTTCCTTAAACGTTTTTTTAAAATTCTCCCGTGAAAACATCTAGTCCAGGGCTTTTGTGTGCCAGGAGTTTTTTTTTATTCCTGTTTCATCAGCTGTTATTGGTCTATTCAGGCTTTCTGCTTCCTCTTAATTCAGTTTTCAGAGATTATATTTTTCTAGAAATTTGTCCATTTCACCCCGCTTTTCAAAGTTCGTGGGATACAGTTCTTCATAGTAATTTCTTACAATCCTTTGTATATCTTGTTCTTGGTTGTAATCACTGTTCTTTCATTTCTGATTTTGTTTATTTGGGTACTCTCTCTTTCTGCCTTGATAAATCTGCTTAAAGGCTTGTCAAATTTGTTTATCTTTTCAAAGAACCAGCTCCTGGATTTATTGATCCACTGGGTAGTTGCTTTAGTCTCTATGTTTTTAAATTCTACTCTGATCTTGTTTTTTTCTTTCCTTCTACTCACTTTGGACTTTGTTTGTTGTTCCTCCAATTATTGTAGATTTAGGATTAGGTTCTTTATTTGAAATGTTTCTATTTTTTTTTTTTTTAGCTAGGCCTGTATTGCTATGAACTTCCCTCTGAGAAGTGCCTTCACTATGTCCCATAAATTTTGGATTGTTTTGAGTTCACTTTCATTTGTTTCTAGAAACATTTTGATTTCTTCCTTGATTTCATTCTTGACCCATTCATTGTTTAATAGTATGCTATTCAATCTTCATGAGTTTGAGTCTTTTTGAGTTTTTTCCTTGAAGTTGGTTTCTAGTTTCAGTCCCTTATGGTCAAAGAAAATGCTTGATATGATTTGGATTTTCTTGAATTCGGTGAGGTATGTTTTCTGTACTGTTATGCCACCTATCTTTGAAAATGTTCCATGTGCATTTGAAAACAATGTGTACTTTGCTTCTTTGGGATGAATGTTTCTATACATATCTGTTAGGTCCATTTGATGTAGGGCATTGTTCAATGCCACAATATCTTTGTTGATATTTTGATAGAAGATCTATCCACTTTTGACAGATGGGTATTAAAGTCCCTACTATAATTGTGTTGCCATCAATATCTTTCTTGAAGTCCTCCAGGATTTTCCTTATATATTTGGGTGCTCCTATGTTGGATGCATATATGTTTATGTTTATGTCTTCTTGATGGATTCTTCCCTTGAGTATTATGAAGTATCTTTTGGGGTCTCTTTTTATGGACCTTGTTATGAAGTATATTTTGCCTGATATGAGTATTGCTACACCAGCTTTTTTTCCTGTCCATTTGCTTGAAATATTTTTTTCCACCTCTTCACTTTCAGTCTGTGTAGGTCTTCTGTTCTGAGGTGGGTCTCTTGCAGGCAGCATATGTGCGGGTCATGTTTTCTCAGTCATTCAGCTACTCTGTGTCTTTTGTTTGGAGCATTTGATCTGTTAACATTTAAGGTTATTATTGATTGGTATTTATTCATTTTTCTTCCTTTGTACCTGAGTTCCTCTCTCTCTCTCATTCTTCCCTTTCCTCTTCTTATAGTAGTCCCTTTAGCATATCTTGTAGTGCTGATTTGGTGGAGTTGTATTCTTTCAGCCTTCTTTTGTCTGGGAAAGTCCTTATTTCGCCTTCCATTTTAATTTAGACCCTTGCTGGGTATAGTAGTCTTCATGCAGGCCTTTGTTTTTCATTACTTGGAATATTTGTAGCCATTCTTTCCTGGACTGGACTGTTTCTGTTGAGAAATCAGCTGCTAGCCTTATTAGAGCACCTTTGTATGTTACTTCTTGTTTATTCCTTGTTCCTTTTTAAGATTCTCTCTTTGTCCTTTAAACTTGGCATTTTAATTTTGATGTGTCTTGGAGTAGGCTGCTTTATGTTTATTTTTATTGGGACTCTCTGTGCTTCCTGAACTTGCATGGTTTTTCCCTCTCCAGGTTCAGAAAGTTTTCTGTCATTATATTTTCAAACAGGGCTTCTATCCCTTTTTACTTTTCTTCTCCTTCTGGTACTTGGAGTTTACTTAACCTATCTTTATATTTTTTTAGTGGTTGTGTGTGTGTGTGTGTGTGTCTGTGTAGCTGCTTTACCTGGGTGTTTCTTTTCACCTTGTCTTCCAGATCACTAATTCCATCCTTTGCTTCCTCCAGCCTGCTTGTAATTCCTTCTAGTGTGATTTTTGAGAAGTTGTATTTTTCATTTCTTCCTGGTTTTGTTTATAGTTTCTATTTCCTTTTTCACTCATTTCCTTGTCTGTGAGTTCCTTGAGCATCCTTATAAGCATTATTTTCAATTCTATATCTGATAGTTTGTGTACCTCCATTTCATTTAGCTCTTTTAGTGGGGAGTCTTCCACTCCTTTTGATTGCAGGTTCATTTTTTTGTCTCCCCATTTTAGGTGACTCTTTTTGTTTTTGTGGTTCCTGATATTTTGCTTTGCTAGCTGTCTTTGTAGGGTGAGCTTCCATGGTAGGAATTCTATGGGATTCAGTGGTGTGGTCTCTTTGATCTCCTTGTCTAGATGCTCTAGGGTTGCTCTTTTCTTCTGTTTGTGTGGGATTTCTTATTGTATTTGGGTGTTTACCTGTTGGTGGTTCCTTTGTTGGTAGGTTCTCTCTTCCAGGAGGTATATTGGTGTTCACAGCTCCCACCTACTCTTGTATGTGATCAGTTGGGGGGGGGCAAAAATGGATTAATAGAGCAGGAGAGTATTCAATGGGATTTAAAGTACCAACAAGTAGAGAACAGATAAGAGATCCTTTGGATAAGTATAGTGTTACCCATGATATTTCACCCAACTAGCCACTTTTTACGAAAGGTGAGAGATAAGATTCTTGTTAGAGGGGAGGATTGTGAGCTGAATCCAGAAGACAGAGCGCTTGTGTGAGGTTAGATGATGAGATATAGTGAAATTAAGAACAGAAAGCAGGCATAGTGTACGACAGAATAGAGTTCACCACAACAGTAATAAAGTTCAGGGAGATAGTGAAATGGGCTAAGATCAAGGAGGGTTGCGATACAGTATATGAAGTTATATGGAACAATAATTATTCATAATAAGACTGGAACAACAATAATATGGCAAGAAATATATGATCTGAATTACAGGAATAGTAAGTACATGCCCAAGAGTACAGTGTTATTGGAAAAAGAGTGAAGTGAAACTAGGAAAATTAAAATAGAATATGAGAGTACAAGGAAAACCAGTTGAACAACGCAATTAAACAAACAAAATGAAGTAACCTAAACACCAAGACGAGAAATAAAAAATACTAATAAAATAAAAAAGTAAAAATAATGAAAAAATAAACAATGAAATGCAAGTTCTATAGGAAAGGAAAGTGAAATTTGTCTCAGTTTCTCAGTTTTGGGAGTTAGCCTTGCGCTCTCTCTTTGGCTCTGTCTCTGGAACTTTCACAGCTCCAGGTCTTGTTGTCTCACTTGGGAGAGAAAAAAAAAAAGAGGAATGAAAAAAAAAAGCCTCCTGCTGATTTTACACCAGCCAAGCCAGTTTTGCTGGTCTTCCTGGATCCTGCAGGCTGAGGGGATTTGCGCTTTGCTTCTCTCTCTTTCTGTGGTTTGGTAAGGTGGAAGCCCGATTTGGGTCACAATGTTCACAGTTGCCCAGCCTCCAGTCCAGGTCTTTGGTGTGCTGCCAGGCCCCCACTGTCAATCTGCACCAGGCCAGCACCTTTAATCTACCAGTTATGCTGCCTGTGAGGTGCACTGATTAGGGGCAATTCACACATCTTCTCCCTCTCTGCTGGTCTGGGTGTTGTGCACTCAATGTCTCTTCAGGGTAGTTCAGCTCCCTCACTAAATTAAGTCTCTCTGGGGACTGCTAACTCACTGAGCCCTGTTGCCCTCCTCTGAACTGTCTGTACAGTGTGCCTCCTCCTTCCTCTTCACTAGCCAGATGCTGCAAGAGTTCCTTAAACAGTGGCTGAGAGCCTCTTTTTTTTTTGAGAAAAATTATCTTGTTTAAGCCCAAAATTCTTAACAAGTGCCCAGCTTTTCACACAGCCCAACTTTCTAACCAGACCAAAGTCTATCCTGGTCAGGGTCTGACACAGCCCAACACTTCTCACTTCTTCCTTTTCCAGGTGTCACCTAATTTCTCTGGTAATGACCTGGCTGGTGTCCATAGTCCCAGTGGGTGAACACCACCTCTGCATCTCCCACTTCATCTTTATTCCCCCCAGCGAGTTCAAGCATCCAGGTCACTCCTAGTGCCAGGCTGTCTTCCCTGCTTTGGTAGGGGAAGGAGCTGCTGATTTGGCTCTCCTCCAAAGATCCTGAGACCACTGCTGACCATGGTGGCAGGCACTGGGCCAGTGGCCTCAGCAGCCTTGGACCCTGCATAGGTCCCAAGGGACCTTTCCATTCCAATGCAATCTCCTTACTGTCTGTTTTTCAATGTTCTCTACAATTTTGGCCTCCAACCTTCATATAAGCTGGGATTCTGTTGGCTGTTCATTCTCTTCCTCAGAAGATTGGTTAGGTGTTCCAGCACGGTGCAGGGGGAAGTGGGCTCCACCTCTACCTACTTCACCACCATGAATTATCACCTATAGTTTTATTATAAAGGCTACACATAGAACAAGATCTGGAGGGGTATTAGACTCACAGCTTCCATGCCTTCTTCCCTTGGGTTCAGGGCAAATCACCCTTCATGGATATCAGTGTGTTTACCAAACTAGGAAGCTCCACAAAGCCCTGAGTTTTCATTGGGGATTCCTTACATATGCATGATTAAATCACTGGCCACCTAATTTTACCAAAAATCCAGCCCTCCTTCCCTCTGTGGCCTAAAGTTCCAACTCCTATTATGATTGGTCCTTCTAGTGACCAGCCCACATCATGAAGCTATTTCAGGGCCAACCATAAGTCAGTTCATTAGCATTACAGAGATACTCCTATCACCAAAGAATTCCAAAGGTTTTTTTGAAGGTCTGTGCCAGAAACCAGAGACAAAGTTTAGATATATTCTTTCTACACCACACCATGTTTGAGATATTCTCTTTTGTCAAACTCAAAAAACACAGACACAGGCCAGAGACAAGAATTTAAGCAAAAAGACCATAATCTGAAAATTGGCCCCAATACTTATATTACCATATTGCTGGAGAGTGGAGGAAAGAGGATAATAAAGGAGGCACTGTAAGAGAGAATGAGGTAGTACTAGGCCTCAAATCTCTGTAATTTTACCCCACATGTCCACTGCTCAATCCTAGCTTTTAAATGTAAACAAAAGGGCCTGAAGTAGTATTACAGCATAAATTTCAACTGTATACTGACAATACATATAAGGATATGAGTAGGCTTAGGGAAATTAATTGCTTCCTACTGACACTTTCCTAAACTGCCACAGTATCCAGTCTTGGAACATCAGCAGTTCCCATGAGCCCCTCAGGTTTGGGAATATTCTGTTAGAAAGAGGACACAAACTTATCAAGGTGAGGCAAAAGATAATCAGGAAACTCTGATTATCTTTTCAGAAGGAGGAAACTCTGGAGATGTCCCAGGGCTAAGATAAAGGACATCAATACAGGACAGAGACCTTGTTCTAAGACCGGTTGTTCCTGCTTTCTGGAAAAGCACTGAATCATGGTGAATCACGGTGAATCATGAATACACCTGAGCAGAAGATGCTACATGACCCCTGATTCACTATAATAGCATTATAATAAATTAACATTGTGTGACCTCCCTTCTCAGGTGGCCAATCAAGGAAAATCATGGGAGGTCGCATGCGCAGTAGCTTTAAAGTAATATAACTACTTGTACATGTGCAATAAAAGCCTGCCTAAACTAGCCAGGAAATATCTGCCCTATATGAATAGAATTCCTCCAGTACCAGAGGGCAATCTCTGCTTGGAGTTGGCCTGCTCCCATGTTCTGTGGAGTGTACTATCAATTAATAAATCTGCTCTCTCTCTTTCTGCTATAAACTCTCTGTGTTTGGTTCTTTGTCTGCAGTCACCAAGAACCTGGTTACCTGTGCCCACCTGTGACAAAGGGATGCTAGCTGGGATGAGCGAGGCCAAAGGAACAAGTCCTAAAAAGTGGACAGAGAGCAGAACAGGTGGAAGACATCAAAGTGTCTGCAGAGGGGAACCCATGGGACCATCCACTAAGCAGTTTCTGCAGATGTTTCCCAGGAAGATCCTACTCTGAGGCCCAGGACTGTAAATGGAGGGAATCTCAGATGAAGCAGCAACTTTTGTATTCCCAGATGGGATGGACCTGCTGCCTGGGGCTGATATCCAGAGATTCTCTAGGGTGTTGAAAAGCTTGGCATTATCCCAATGACAAATCCTCTGTCAGGGGCCAAAAGTACCTAGGTTCCCTCCTCTTGAGTCTGTCTCCCAACCCCCTTCCCTAGAGCTGCTCAAATTGGGATTCATTCTTCTCTTTCATCTCCAGGCACCTGGAGCCTTGGAACATTAGTTACATGTTTCCCCACCCCTTCTCTTCCACCCCCTCCTAACTTTGAGCTGGTCTCAGTAATTCCCATCCTCTGGAAAATACACACAGAAAATAGAGTAAGTAGCAAATAGGTGGGAGGACAGAGTTCCCATCCTAACATCCGCTTTTCCAGAGCCAGCATCAATAAAGTATACAAATTGTGTGTTCATGAATTATCACTTCACAATTTCCTTTCTCTGGGATCCCCTGATGCCAACTCCCTCCATGTGTCCACTTCCCCCACCCACAAAAAGAAACACAGAATCACACAGCATTGGGCAGGGAGCATGGGGGAAGGTGTTCATTGGACAGGTGTTCAGGAGGCAGGGGGAGCAGGAAGGTCCCAGGCACCTCCTGTACTAGGATCCAGTCTCAACCACCATCTGCAGAAGCCACTTCTGAGCCTCACACCCACCTCCTCCTTACTCATCTCCTCCACCAGCAACCACCATTTCTCTCCATGTGTGCCTCCCACAGGATGACTTTCTGCTTCTTGAGCTCTTGGACAAAAGATAGACCCAGCTAAGATGCTTGCGATTGCCTGCAGTATCGTTTCCTCTACCAATAAATGCTATAATTCTGGTCACCTGAGACTAGTTTTCAGACTAGTGTAGCACAGGGAGACAGCCACCCACCCACCCACCCTAACATCCTACCATTCATTCCTCAGCAGTCTGTCAATCATTAGGTGTGCATGTACTTCCCCATCTCTTTGTCTCTTTTTGTCCCTTTTCTTTTTTTAACTTTTTAAAGAATTTTTTAAGATTCAATCCATTTATTTTTTAGAGAGGGAAGGGAGGGAGAAAGAGAGAGAGAAAAAAAAATATCAATGTGCGGATGCTGGGAGCCATGGCCTGCAACCTAGGCATGTGCCCTGACTGGGAATCAAACCTGCGATGCTTTGATTCACAGCCCACGCTCAATCCACTGAGCTACGCCAGCCAGGGACTTTTGTCCCATTTCCATGGGATACACCTCTGGGCCAGCCCAAGGGTGAGCATGGTCACATGACCCACTGTCTGCCTGCACAGGACCATGCAGTCAGCTCGTTGGCCACATTCCTGAAGCACCAAAGAGCAGAATTTTCTGCCTCTGGGGTTGAGTTGCTTGCTAGCAGAACCTGCAGCTCCATACCAAGGTGAAGATAGGGAGCTGAAGGAAGGCTGGATTTGTAGCCAAAGCATCCAGCCCAAGGCCTGGGCCTTGTTCTGTGGGAGCCCAGGGCTGACAGGGAACACTGAACCAGGAGTTTGGAGACGAAGTGACATTGCACATTCTGTCTAAAACTCAGAGTGACATGTTAAACATACACACAGGATGTGTCCTGAAAAATATTGCTAGGCAAAATAGACATTCAAATTCCAGTTTCCACCATCAGCGTGATTCCTGTTAACACTGTAGTTGGTTTTTGAAGGGAGGCAAAACTGCCATTTTGCCCTATTTCCATAACCCAGCTATTTTCAACTGGCGTGCCACAAGAATTTTTAAAGCATACAATACCTGCCTATTTAGTCAGGGGCACCAACTATTTTCCTAGATTGTCAAAGAAAAAATGACAACAGCCAACTCAATAGCTGTCTGGTGTGAATGAATCAAAATTATACCTATTTTTTTGTCAGATCAGCAAAAAAGATATTTTTGGTGTGCTGCAGAATTTTAGTAATTAGTTTATGTGTGCCATGAGATGAAAAAGGTTGAAAATTGCTGCCATAAACCTTGCATATTATAATGAGAAAAAAGCATGTTGCACTGTCAGAAAAATTACTCAAAACTTGAGTAAAGGCAATATAGGTCACTGGATATTATTTCAGTGCAGAGCTAGGCTTCTCTTTCTTTTGATTGAGCAAGTTTTCCATTCTGAGAGGCTGATGTTAACCTATATTTTGTGCAATAGATATGAAATTGATTTCCACCCAGTGAAACAGATAACATCAATGGCTATAATTTATTGCCCTTAAGATACTATCATTTTGTATTTAACCCAGCAATGTTATCCTAACATTTTCTATGCATGTATGAAATTTAACATACTGCTTTGTTATTATATTGTATACACACATCTCATTTACATACTCTTAGCAGTTTTTCATTGTGCTGAGAAATCTTTCATGTGTTCATTTCTAATTTATAAGTCATGATTTAATTTTTTCAAAAATTAACATCATCCTCAGACAAAAAAAACATTTCTACCATAACTAAAAATAATAAAACATATTTCTCACAAGTCTGGACTCCCTGTCCAAACCAATTGTGTCCCTGACTTCTGCAATTTCTATCTGAAGGTATGGTATAACTTTTTTTCAGTTATTATTGTGGAAAATACACATTACATAAAATCATTTTTTAGTGAATAACTCAGTGGCATTAAGTATACTCACAATATTGTGCAACCATCATGGCAATCTATTTCCAGAACTTTGTTGTCACTCCAAAAGGAAATGCTCTTTTGAATGTAAGCCATGTAAAAAGTTGCAACCCTCCCTGACTGGTGTGGCTCAGTGGATTGAGTTCCAGACTGCCAAGTAATGGGTTGCTAGTTTGATTCCCTAAGATACAGGCCTGGGTTAGGTGCCAGGTCCCCAGTAGGGGGCGCGCTAGTGGCAGTCACACATTGTTTCTTTCCCTTTCTCCCTCCTCTCCCCCTTTTTTTCTTTTTAAAAAAAGAAACATCAATGTGTGGTTGCTGGGGGTCATGGCCTGCAACCCAGGCATGTACCCTGACTGGGAATCGAACCTGCAACACTTTGGTTCGCAGCCCGTGCTCAATCCACTGAGCTACACCAGCCAGGGCTTCTCCCTCCCTTTTCATCCTTAAAAAATAAAATCTTTTTAAAAATGTTGCAATCTTTGTACTGTCAAGAGACTAATATAAACTTAGAAACCTTGATAACTTATTTTTCTTTAAAGCATTTCAATTAAAAAGCTAGTTTTTCTTAAATCTCACTGGGGCCCACTTTTCTTTCCAACTTACTCTAAGTGATTTTATCTCTAAAAATTTCTTGTAACACATATAGTTTATTCATTTATATAACTATCTTTTCCAACATGTCTACCTGTAACTTAAGGCATTAGAAAAATATTTTATTTTGGCCCTGGCTGGCATAGCTCAGTGGATTGAGCACGGGCTGCAAACCAAAGTGTCACAGGTTCGATTCCCAGTCAGGGTACATACCTGGGTTGCAGGCCATGACCCCAGCAACCACGCGCACACTGATGTCTCTCTCTCTCTGTCTCCCTCCCTTCACTCTCTAAAAATAAATAAATAAAATCTTTAAAAAAAAAGAAAAATATTTTATTTTAAAAATCCCTGTCTTGTTTCCCTGATGTCTGTCTCTGAAATGTTTTTTGCATTGTAGTTTTTATTCCAGACTATGTAATATATGAAATTTCTTAAAAAGTCATTTTAAAGCCCTGGCTGGAGTAGCTCAGTGGATTGAGCGCAGGCTGGGAACCAAAGTGTCCAGGTTCGATTCCCAGCCAGGGTACATTCTTGGGTTGCAGGCCATGACCCCCAGCAACCGTACATTGATGTTTCTCTCTCTATCTCCCTCCCTTCCCTCTCTAAAAAATAAATAAATAAAATATTTTTTAAAAAAGTCATTTTAAAATTTCATAGAAGTTTTTTACTCACAAATTTTAAAATGGTATCAATTTTTCTTTTTTCTTTTTTAAAAAAGATTTTATGTATTTTTAGAGAAAAGGAAGGGAGAGAGGGAGAGAAACATCAATGTGTGGTTGCCTCTCAAGTGCCCCCCCCCACTGGGGACCTGGCCCACAACTGGGAATAGAACATATGACCCTATGGTTCACAGGCTGGCACTCAGTCCATGGTCCACACCAGCCAGGCCTCAATTTTTCCATAGATAATATTCTTCTCTACTTTACCAGACATAAAAGCATGTGTCATTTCATGCCAATAGGTCATTTTTAATAGATGCATACTATTTCTTTAATACTTGCCTTGGACTAGGATCACAAAAAAAATCTTATTTCTGACTCCATTTAATTGTTATGCTACCCTATTATTTCATTCTTTTGGTGGCACTGAAGCAACACCTGTACTTCGAGTTGTAAAACTCGATTTGCAGATTTGGCTGATTTAGTTCTCCAAACTGCCCTCGTTCTAACCACATCCCTCAATAAACTTGTTTCACCTACTCCAGGCAGACAGGATACATCCAGGCTACTAAACAGGTTTTCCAATTACACACTTTTTTTCACACTACTGCTACTCACAAGAATGACCTAGTGGTTTGTCTTATCCTACCCTTCAGTGACCAATTTAAGTGGGTCCCTCTTCTCTAAAACATTTTTCAAGTACCACAACCCTCAGTAATCTCTTTAAGCTCCAGGAATGGAATTTTCCAATGAGGGTATGCTTACCATACTTCTAATTATCTATGTTGGTTAAGTGTGCATAATGAATCTGCACCTGGATTTTAAACTGAAGGGTCACTTCTGCCAATTGTCACACAGAACTTTATTGAAAATACACTCAAATACAGAACCACATGTTTAAACAACAAATAGCAGTGTAGTTTACATAGGTGACTCAGTTCATTGGACGCTCAATACTGAAAAATACTGCAATCTGGACAGCAAGACAAATATGAACAAATGTGTTCAGCTCTAATATTCATTTGGCATCCACAAAATGACCAGCTCAAGTCAAGAATTGGACAAAGTTTACATCAGCATAAAAATATAAGTTACAACATACAGTCAAACTGAAAACCAAAGCACTACTCAGGTTAGGGGAACATAAGGCTGATCACAGACAGGTCAAACATATTAGTTTGGTTGCCCCCCCTCAGGATCGTTTTGGTTGTCTATTTGGGTTTGTAGTTCCTTAGCCAAGCTCTCAAATTCGTGGAATGCAGAAATAAGTGGCTCAAGACTGAACTCATCATCAATTGAGGCCATTGTTCCATTACTTATAATATTACTGATATTTTGAAACATTTTAATAACAATTTGAATATTATCATGTGACTCTTCCAAGTTAAAAAGACCCACAAATACTGATAGAGCTTTAGCACTGAATAGCTTCTTTGCCACCATAGGATTTTCAGACAAGTTCAACAGTACTTTCAGAATGCAAAACTTTGTTGTTGCATCCCCTGTAACTAATAGGGTGAGAAACCCAGACATAAAATTGGCAACCAGTGTGTGATAGTCAGTAGTCATAGTGAGGTGCCTCAGCAGCCTTAATCCAAGCAGCTGCTCAGGGGAATCCACACTTTGTGCAAGGGTTTCCTCACACACTTGACATATGAATGTCTCAATCATGTTTAGATTTGGATAAGGTGGAGCCATGAGAATCATATTTTCCAAAAACCTTGTCCGAACTCGGGAAGAAGGATAATTGAGCAAGGTTTCAATAAGTGAGACAACACCTGAATCCCGAATGAAATCTCGGGTAAATTGAGAAGCACTTCTCATACCCATTGCAATTTTAAATATTTCCTGAATAAAAGGATCTCGAACTTTTTCCATTAACAGAAGGAGTTCCTCAAACTCTCCAGAACTGATTTTAAGCTCACACTGTATACAGCTGCAGGACCAACTCTCAGGCTGTGCACTGTCCCTGGTCCTAAGATGATCCCGAATTTCCCTGACTGACCGGTAGGATGGTTCATACTGAAATGTGAATTGAGGTTCAGGCTGATTGGCCTCATCTTCACCTTCTGATGTAAATTCTGCATTTTGGGGCTTTCCCTCAAACATTTCAGCAAATGCAGAGGATGCTTCTTCAGGAATTCTAAAGGAGCTTGGGGATGGGAAGCCAATCCTATGACAAGGACCAGGTTTGAATTCAACAGTGACCTCTTCCCAGGTTTTGGGCCTGGATGATGCCTTAATTTCCTCCTCAGCTGAATCTCTGAACCTGGAACTAGCCCTGTACACAGGATTGGGATTTAGGTCAAAGCAGGCCTCATCCCTGTCCCAGAACCAAGACCCAAATATGGCTTCTTCTTCAGATTCCTGTCTGGTCTCTTCTCTGGCTACAGCCCCCAAATTGGACTCAGGTTCCTCAGTCCAGAACAAGGATCCACCAATGGCCCCTTCCTCAGCCTCTGGAGTGGATTCACAGATGGCTGAAGCCCCAGTCTCCACACCAGCCTCTTTCTCTGCCCAGAACCAGGACCCAATGATGATGTCCTCCTCAAACCTGGGGTCTGGTTTGACTCTATCACTGTTATTAACATCTTTTTGGGCCCTGGGCTTCAAGTCAGTATTAGGCTCCTCCTGATCTCTTGGCCTGAATCTACTATTGGCCTCTTCTCCAGGCAAAAACCAGGACTCCTTATAGTATTCATCTTCAGACTCAGACTCAAAAAAATCCTCTCTCTTTGTCCCGAGTTTGGACCTAATATTTGTCTCATCCCTGACTCTGGGTCTGAACAAGTTATTGGTATTTTCTCCAGGCCACAAACAGAATGGGTTGCTAGACTCCTCCTCAGACCCTGACCAGGAATCAATATAGGGATCTTGCTTGGATCCAGGCCTGGACCGGAGGTTAGGCTGATGTTTAGCCCTGTGCCTGGACCTGGTATTGGCCTCTTCCCTGGGCCATGATCTGACACTGGCCTCTTCTCCAGCCCAGAGAGAAGAAATAGTAGAGGTCTCATCTGCTGACCAGAATCCAGATTCGTTAGAGGCTTCCTCTCTGGCCCTGAGCCTGGGATAACACCAAGACCCTGTATTAGTTTCATCCCCTGATCCAAACCAGGATTGAATTCCTGACTGAACCTGCGAGCCAGGAAAGGTCTCAACATCCACATTTACCAGTTCTCTATCTATAGACATGGCCACAGGTTTATCAACTGATTCAGATTCAGTACTGACCAGTGGCCAGGCTGCTGCACTGGTCTGGGGCATACCCTCTGTTTGGGACATTGCCTCGGCCCCAAGCTCAGCCTGTGCCGAAGCCTGGGCTTCATCTTTGGGCCTTGCCCCAGGGATTGCCTTGGCCTCAGTTTTAGGGCATGCCCCACCTATTGCCCTGGCCTCGGATTTAGGCCTTGCCCTAGCCATTGCCTGGAACTCAGTTTTGGGCCTTGCCCCAGCTATTGCCTGGGCCTCAGTTCTGGGCCTTGCCCCAGCCATTACTTGGAAATCAGTTTTGGGCCTTGCCCCAGCCATTGCCTGGGCCTCAGTTCTGGGCCTTGCCCCATTCATAGCTTTTGACTCGGTTTTGGGCCTTGCCCTAGGCACAGCCTGGGCCTGGGCCCTAACTTTGGGTCTAACCACCATCGGAATGTCATTCTCTCTCTCAGCCCCACCTCCAGCCTCTTCTCCAGCCTTCTTTCCAGGTTTGGCCTGGGCACCAGGTTCAACCTCAGCCCCAGTCATAGTACCAGTTACAGAAAAGACACAGTTAAACACCAGTAACACAGTCTCAGCCTCTACCACTGAAGTGTCACAGTTTTGTATCTTCACACTCTGAGCTTTCAATGATTCAGACAATACAGTTGGAAAATAGTCAATCACCAGTCCAGCAGTTAATTAGCCTCTGTCCCAAGACCAGCCTCAGCCAATATTACAGGCAGAATGCAGAAGAGGCTGGAGGAGGATGGATGGTTCCCAGGTGGGTGTTGATCTGTTGAGGGTGGAGGTTAACAGCAACCGCAACACCACCAGAGCTGCCACTAGAGGTGGATCTAAGGAGAGAGAATGGTATGGGGCTTTGAGTTTCTTCCAATTGTGTTACTCCAAGTCGATACCCACACAGAGACTGGAACTTGAATTCTTGGTAGGACTGTAGGGCTGTTAGAAAGTATGTCACCTTTATTTACCCAGAGCTGCTACACACTTGGTCTAACACAAAATAGGTATAAGATTGGTGGGAAAGCACGTTGGCAATGGGGCTAAGGAGCCCCCAGATTAGACCCTAATCACTCTTGGACCTGTGTTAGTCTCCATTATTCCACCCTAGTTTGTGCCCACTCCCATACCAACCTGCTCTGACGTGGTACAATATCGCCCTCCTTGCTTTGTTCCAGTTGTATTAAGCCCTACAGCAGAGAGCAGGCTGTCCTATGGATAAGTTAACATACAAGAGAAAATGGAGTCTGAGTACTTAGTTGACAGACAGGCAGATGCCCTGATCTTTGATGCAAACATCTTTCTGTTTAAGGGTCAAATTTTTCTAATGTTTCCTGTCTCCTGGTTCCTGACCTCAGGTTTGCTCCCATTTACAGCCCAATTCACACCTACACAAATATTTCTAATACCTCCTGCAACAAATGGATAAGAGAGGCTGGTGCAATGTGCAAATCCGGCAGAGCAGGAGAGGCAGATCACAAAGACTTGCTATGATCTTACTCTGTAACTGTCCCCTGCATTGTCCCTCTTTGCACCAACCTGCAGAAAATTGATCCCGTTTCTTTCTCCTCTCCTTCCTTGCAAAAGTGACCAGCCTTAAAGTAAGCCTACAAACACACAGACAAAAAGATAAAACAATCAGGAGACCATTGTAGCAAACTGACCACTTAGTGGACAGACCAACACCAATGATGGGAGTCCAGAGTCTTCTTGGTTGAATATTCTCGTTTAATTAAGGCCTTCTGTGTGGGGATTCCAGATAATCATATCTTTTCTTGACGTCATAATCTTCCCATTACTCCCTTCTCTAATTCTGAGTATTCACCACTAGGTGCACCTCATCCCTTCGCCTTCTGCAGAACTTGGGGGATGGGTGCCCACATACTCTAGAAAACAGGTTGTGCAGTGGTGCTTC
The DNA here is from genome assembly GCF_004126475.2 of Phyllostomus discolor. Lineage (NCBI taxonomy): Eukaryota > Metazoa > Chordata > Mammalia > Chiroptera > Phyllostomidae > Phyllostomus > Phyllostomus discolor. The sequence goes on along the minus strand of NC_050198.1, from coordinate 59,436,781 downwards.
TAATTATGAATCTGTTTCACCCTTGCCTCTGAACCCATCTTTTCCTACCCGCAATTTTGGTTGGAAATAAGGCAAGAGAGCAAGGGAATTGCCTAGAAGCTGATACACAGGGAAATTTTACGATTCCTGGATGCTTGACATGCTATGGTCTCAATCACCCCCCTACTGGGGTCTCCAGTCAATGGTTGCTGCCCACCAACCCCCATCCCCACACACCTCCAGAAATCCACGCTATTTTCCTGCTCAACTTTTTCTCAAGCCGCTCCTCTTACAGATGCATCCTGCCGCCTGAAATCGCCAGACCTACTGCGCAGACAGGAGACTTGGGCATCAACGAGGTGCCTGTTGGAAGAGAGCACCCAGGACGCGGGGCCCAACAGGCCAAGCGCCCTTTCCAGAAATCAGAGGCCAGAGTAGCCCAACACCCCCTCCCCGGCATGCCCCTCCAGCCCAGCTCCCGCTCCGCCATTTCTCCCGCAGCAGCCTCCCTCCCCCACAGCCTTCTCCCAGTAGACACCATCAAAGGCAGGATGCGGGCGCCGGGAAAGATGGCTGGGGAGCAGCCTGCGTGATTCGCTTCCGCAGGACCACTGGGAGCCTCTCTGGCCACACCAGCGCCCTGGGCCCGGCCCCCGCCAGTCGCCGCCTCCTCCTCGCCAGGCTCCCCCGGCGCTGCGCACCTCTCTAACAAACCAGCTCCGACCGGCCGGGTCGCCTCCTCCATGCCAGGCTGCCAGGGCCTGGGCGCGGGCTGTAAGCTGGTGCGGGGTGGGGCACCACCCACGGCCCCCACCATACCCCCACTTGCCTTTACAGGCTCACGGCCGGGTGGTCGTCTCCCCTCCTCTAGGAGCTCCTCAGTCAGCTTTCCACCTCTCTCCGTGCACTCCGAACTGCAAAGAGGCGTCCCACCTCCCCACCAACCTCTCCCGCGGACCGCTGCACCAAAACGGGAAAGGATTGCGCAGAATGCGACACAAACTGCTGGCAGTGAGGGTGTCGGGAAGAGGGGCGGAGGGATATGGCACGAATGGGCTGACGCCCCCTCGCAGCCCACTGTAGTTCCGACCGGGAGGAGGCGGGGCCGGGGCCCAGGCCGGGGGCGGGAGGAACCCCAGCCTGCCTTTGAGGACCTACGAACCCCTCTACTAGGCGACCACCCTCACATTCCCGGCACTACAGTCTATGGGACCGGCGGGCCGGGGCCGGGATGCGGGATGCGGGATCGGGAGGTCAGAAGCAGCTGCGCTGGAAGCAGCAGCGGATGGATACAAACCGTTCCTTGGTGCCTGTGAATCGCTAGACTTCTCCCTCTGCCTACCTCCCCCTCCCCCATCCCACCAGCCAACCCTTCCAGGACGCAGATGGGGGAGGGCAAGTGAGAACTGCGGGCTGGGAGAGGAGAGGCGATCCGAAGCCAGAGCACCCCAGACGTCATTGGGGTAGCCCCCAAGGTTTTCTTTTATTGTTCACAAGTGAGGGAGGGGAGAAAGTCTGGAGGGGGCTTCCATGGAGACCTCACCATTTGGAGGGCAGACCTAGATCTCTAACTCTGGGAAACAGTCCACTGCTCTGCGCCCAGAGTCATCCTTTCTGCCACACTGCGTTTTCTCTCGTTCGGAGTGGTTACCCATGTTGCCATTTTGCGGTCCCCACAGTTGTCCAAGAGTTCCTTTCTCTGTCAGGACCCACACTGGTCCTGCAATCCTCCCTGTCTGTCGCCCGACAGCCAAGTGTCAAACACCAGATAGGACAGGTCCTGGCTTCTCCTCCTTTGTTCTGTCAAGTCTTCTCCTCCTCTGTTCTGTCAAGTCTTCTCCTGCAGTCACATCCAAGCTCTCATGATGTTTGGCAGTCTGGAAATGTGGCAGGGATTAGAACCAGCTTGGACCTCAGCACTTCCCATAGGCACCTGTCTAGTTTGCCCAGTTATTCTTTGGGGAAGGTCCCTGCGGGGTCACACTTCCCAAGAGAGAAACCTGGCAGTTCTTGAATCCTTTGGTTCCTTCGCCCCTACATTCTAACTCTAGTCTTGAGTCCTACTATTCTGTGCCATGGGCAAACAGCACAATCGTGGTTAGGCACACCTGTGGTTGAACACAAACTTGTTGGCACTGTTCTCCTTTTAAAACCCAATTAAACAGCACCCCCACTGTGATAAATTGAATGAAGGTCCTCCAAAAGTGTCCACATCTAAATCTCTAGAATCTGTAAATATATGATGTGACAATGCAAAGGGCAGTTAAGGTTGCTGAGGGAATTAAGATTACTATATAGTCAAATTTAAAGATTAAGGATATGCTGGATTATCCTGGCCAATGTGATTGCAAAGGTACTTTAAATGTGGAAGAGTCAGGCAAAAGAGTCAGTGTCACAGGGAAGTATCAGGAGAAAGACTACAGTCCAACAGGCCCTTGCTGGTTTTGAAGATGAAAGGAAGCCAGAGGCCAAGGAATACAGCCAGCTCCAGGAAGATGGAAAAGCAGGGAGACAGATTGTCCCTATAACCCCTTGGAGGAATGAACTCTGATATCACCTTTATTTTAGACCAGTAAGACCTTTTGGTATTTCCAAACACCAGAACTGTAAGATAATGAATTTTTGTTATTTTTAAGACACTGAGGCTGTGGTAATTTGATACAGCTGCAGAAGGAGCCAAATTCACTGACCATCCTGATAAAGTCTATTTCCCTTGACTTTCTTTTCTTGGGCTTCAGCCTTGGGAGGATCAGTTTTGAGGCTTACCTCTTACCACTGTAACTGCCCTTTCCAGCAATTCCCTTCACTTTGTTTTCTAAAAAAGATAAATTTTTGCAAGGGTTTTTGAGGCTCATGTTGCAGAAAATCCCTGTTTGCTAAAAATTAGTGATGTTTCCCAGGATGAAAAGGGAAGCATATTCTTACCATGAAACTTCATAGCAGCTTTTATTTGTTATTTATTATAACTGCAGTGTTTAGGTAACAGCAGGAAAAATCTGGAGATGATTGTATATATAGTATTTGGAGACAATCGATGTGAATTATCAGAGGACAGCCACTTTTTGTTAGAAATGCTCGAGAAATAGAGGCAAGAGGAACCGGGTGATCTGATCCAAGTGCCTTTATTTGATGCTGTGCTTACAGCAGGCTGAGTCAGGATCAACTCCAGCATGGGGGAAGGGAGAAGGCAGGAGTGAGGTTTTTAAAAGAAAAAGGGCTGGGTCTGTGAAGATAGGGGAGGGGTTAGTCTTTTGTTCTTCATGGGCAGGTACCTTGGGCATTTCAGGATGTGAGCCAGGACAATGGGTTAGGTAAAGGGTGGGCTGTTCCCAGGTACAGGAGGGTCAGTCTGACCACAGGCCATTGTGACTGGTGCTGGATGTCTATTGTGAGAGGTGGGAGACAGTTTCGATTAAGCCTCGGGCTATCGGTTGAGTTGGGATAACTGAGTCCTGGGCAGTCCAGTGGGGTTGGAAAACTGGCCTGACCTTTTAACTTTTACTGTGCAGTTTTAATGGCTTTAGGTGAATAGTGGATTTTTCTTTGTTCTGCAGCATACTCTCTTGGTGAATACTAGGCTTTAAGAAGGGACTCTGAGTGAGGCAGATTAGTAAGAAGCTAAGAAAATTCCTCAGCAAGTGGAGTGGGGAAACTGAGACAGATAGTTAAACAGTCGATGAATTTACAGCCAGATAATAAATTGCTCGGTCTTATCTTCCCTAACCAAGGACAATTAGGAGTAAATGATTTACACATTCCCGACTGTGCTAGGGGCAAACCCACCTTAGTCTGGGTTCTTTTCTGGTGATTTAAGCACCGCTGGGATCTGTGGGTGTGTGTGAATCTGTTTGACTCCCTAAACTGCTCCTTCTCTTTCTTAAAGTTACTTTTGTCTTTCACTCATTCTACAATTATATATTGAGTATATACTTTGTTATAGACACTGGGGATGCAGTGTAAACAAAACAAAAAGAAATTCCAGTTCTTATTGAGCTTACATTCACTTGTGGTTTCTATTTTATTTGATTTCCTAACTAAAAGTTTACAATCATATCAGCATAATGTATCAGGTAATTCTCAAGGTGCTGGAATATTGATTCCAAGACATTTACTGACAGAGGAGTGGATCTGCAAAAAATTATTTCACTGTGAGATTTTGAAATATCTCTTGTGCAATTTGTTCTCAGTTCATTTATAGAACAGGCATTGTATGCTGATTAACATTTATTGAACTGGGAAAAGTCCTATTATAATCTCTATGTGTTAGCTCTTTATGTGTATATACCAGGTAAGTTAATTATCATCTTTAAAATCAGAGAGCAAAGAAAAGATGGAAACAGGATGCAAATGACTAAAGTGGGTCTGACTGTTAGTTAATATTCTATTTATTTTTTCCTAAAAATGGATTCTGGTGTGATTGCAACAGACATTGTTCCACTCCCTATTGTCTCTACTAGCAGATATGTAAATCTGACTAGCCTCTGGCATTTAAAATACTTCAGTCTAAGTGTTGATGGGAGAGGCCTGGTTCTTCTTGCTGACGCATGTAAAGAATTACAGATCAGCAAATCTATTCATGTGTAATCAGTTTATTAGTGACCCATTCCCATGGAAGAGAATGGGATTGGGTAGAGCAGGGGGTGAAAGGCAAAGTTTCAGGGCAGAGCAGGGCAGCAAAAGTAAGAGTGGCTGAAGACTAGGATAGCAAGCCCTCAGGCAGCCTGAGGCCCAGTGGCCCAGAAGCCAAGAGTGCCCTGAGGCCCTGAGAGAAAGAGAGAGCAGGTCCTTTGTTCTGATGACTTATATAGTTGGTGGAATAGGAGGGAAAAAAGTTACATATTGATTAACAGGTAAATGTGGTGCCAGCTTTCCTGGGGGAATGTGACTACCCAAACTTAGGTATGTGTGGGGGTCTGTCAGCCTGAATCCTTATCTTGCTCCAGACTCCATTTGTTCATCTTGTTATAAAATAAATATGTGACAGGAGGCAGTTAATTAAAATTGGGGCACTTTCCCAAGTTATTTATGGGCTCTTTCTGTGAGCATCAGGAACTCACTCATAAAACAGATAGTGACCAGAGGTAGACAATTAACCAAAGTTGTTTTATGGGCTTCTTTGGGCACTGTGGACTCTCTCCTGCATTCCAGGCCTTGGGATGAAAGCACAGTTTCAAGGCTTTCTCTCCCAGATAGTGGAAATGCTACATAGAATTTCAAGGACTTCCCTTCTTTCTTGCTAACGTAGTGTTTCTTGTGATATTGGAACACCTTGGCAATTTTATCAGACCAGGCTAAGGACTGCTGAGTTAGTGTGTGAGACCTATGCCCTTCCTCCTCCCTACATCGGTTTACTGTTTATTCTACCTAATTGGTAAAAGGCATTTTTTGGCAACCAGGATGCTAGATGCTGGCCGGTAACAGTATTGCAGTCTAACAGTTCTTCCTATGCTGTCCCCTGCCTCATTAATACCTGACATTATGCCTTCTTATTATACTGTAAGTGCCTGACATTAATCTTTTTATTTCCAAGGTATCTATTTCAAAAGACATCCATCTTTAATAGACATTAACAGCTGTATGACACAGCTACTAGCAAAACAACTGGATAAGGAATGAGGTCACCCCATAAAAGATTTCTTTTTCAAAAAGTCCAGAGTAACCTCCATAAATGAGCCATTGCATGATCCCAATTTATCCTTCCTGCACCTTACTTCCTGCTCTTATACTTTAAATTAGCTAACACTAAAGCCTGTTGATCCCTAGGCTCCCCACCCTCCCACCCTAATAAAGCCAGAGCCCCAGATTTGTTGTTTCTCTCCTTTGCCCACCCCCGGGCATTCCTAACTGAGGGTACTACCATCAATAGTCTAAAGACCTATGGAACATTTTCATAATATTTTCATAACCAAATATTCTCCCAAGCATTAGTCCAGGATACAGAAACAGCTGTGCTGCTTCATCATATCTATAGGTCTGCCCACACCCCCGCTCACCTCCCACATAACATTCATGTGAAATTTCATATTAGAATATCACTTGCCTGTGCAACTCAGATTATCTCTTGTCCCTCTCAGTCATAGTGGCCATGGACTTGTTTATATGCCCACTTAGTTTAACTTACCTTTCTTCTCTCCTTCATATGCTTCAGGCAAACTCTCCTGGGGTCTCCCTTTTGTCCAAGGTTGAGTCAAACCCTGTGCATTCTTAGAATGTATCCATTCTTCTATCCCTGAGTTTCAGGAGCTTTAGACAGGAACTCAAGTCCCTTGCAGTTGGGACCAAAAAGACTAGGTTGGGTTCTTCTGATAAAATTGTCTCAACAGATGTATAGTTTCAGTAGAGGCTAAAGAGCCTCTTGGCCTGTGTCTACTACTTGAGACAAGGAACATTTGGAGAACTTGTGGGTAGGCTTGCCCCAACAATATTTTCAGGTTATTCTGAATTTGGGGTGGGTTCTGGTTTAAGAGAATGTATCCTGAGGGAAAACAAAACTGGGCACAATGACCTCAGCCCAGAAACAATGCCTTGTCATTAGGGGAGTATAACTATTCTAATTGCAGCCCTAGGATTAAGACTCCAATTTTTGTCTATTCTAACATACACCCTCAACTGTATGTCTGTCATAACAAAGTCAAATTCATAAAGTATCCCAGAAAGCACTGTTTTCAAATAAACTCTGTTATATTCTGGTGTGCAAATTCCATTTATAAAAGTGCAGCCTAAAGAGAGGAAAACATCCTTTTCCCCAACATAGCTTTAAAATGTGGACCAGCACTCAGCTCTGACATCATGAGGACTCTAGGTATGGACAGTGGTTGGGAAAATTAAAGGGAGCAGTTGGAGGGACATAAGTGTTTAACAATAAAGCTGAGTGTGTCAACAACACCTAGAAAAATCACGTGAAAGTCGATGAAATTCAGGACATAGAAAATACTCCTTGAAGACTGTTAGGTCTAAAAGGGCTGGTGAGGTGAGGTTATTAAATTTACAGGGAGAAGAAATCCTGAATTTCTACAATGCCAGCAAATACTGATATTTAATCGAATGTCAAATTACTTTTCAAAATAGAAAAAATAATGAAAAGTCCATAGTACATGTAACACAGGAGGTCAAGCCTGAGGATCTCAAATGCTAATTCACATCAGCCAGAAAAATCACAAGGAGGACCTCGTGGAACAGACATAGCCTTTACTACTCACATTACAGGGAGCACCAATGGTGGCAAAGTAGGACCACACCTCGCTGAGTCTGAGACTTGTTTTCTGGCAGGGGTGTCCAACCTTCAGCCTGAGGGCTGCATGCAGCTAAGGATGGCTATGAATGCAGCCCAACACAAAACTGTAAATTTACTTAAAACATTGAGGGATTTTTTGTGTGCGTGATTACGTGTTGCAATATATTTACTGTGTGGCCCAAGATAACTCCTCTTTTTCTAGTGTGGCTCAGAGACACCGAAAGGTTGGACACCCCTGTTTTAGGGGGTCCCACACAAACAAGACGTGTCTTACACATGACTCTAAACTATGTTACCTCAGTTTATACATGCAGAGGGGAAAGGTCAAAAAGCAGCCACAGAGGACAAGAAGCCACTCTTAAAAGGAAATAAGGAGGAAATTACAGTCCATTTCCAAAGCAATACCCATTCCTTCTGGCCAAGGACCCTCCAGCAAACCTTCCATTGTGGGATTTGGAAGATCCATGCCCAGCACAACTGTACAGTCCAGCCAAACATTGCTCTTCCACCTCACGTTTTTCACATTACATTCTTCCAATAGGGGATCTGTGTGGGGAGCATGTTGGCACATGGCATCCATATACCACAAATATAGTAAAGGCTGTACTCCAAGACCAACAATGCAAGACAAAACCCAAAGAGACCTAGGAGAAGGGAATGTCAGCAGGAACCTAGAGAATTCCACCAAGTTGTAAAGTGATCAGAGGCTATGGCCGATATATGTTTAATCTCAGCTGCTAGGGCAGCTAAAGCCTGATACACATTGTGGTGTATATGCAACAGCCTGTGCAGAATGGCACAGGTACCAGCCTGGGCAGCAGTGAATAAGTCTAGTGCCATTCTATTCTGCAGCACAACTTCCCTCATTTGATTTACCTCATCAACAACCAGGGCTATAGTGTATCTAGTGTGATTAAGAGCTATTGCAGTGTGATTTGCTAGGGCTTTAATGGCTTCATGGGTTATAATAGTACCTTCAGGGGGCACAAAAGTGTCTAGAGGACACAACCACCAGTCAGTGCTTGACTTGATAGTATGAGTCCCAATTTATAATGAGTCCCAATTTATAGGGATTTGATAGGATGAGTCCCAATTTATAGGGACATTTAGAAGAGTAACACTTGCCCTGGGGCATATGGTTTATCCCAGGTGCAACACCCAGTCCAGTTAAATGGGAGGTAAGCCAACCGTATTGGCCACAGGCCCACAGAGCTCCCCATGGGACTGAGTGGGCCTATGCCCTGCTAGTATATTGTCCCCAGTGGTCAGTAGCAGTCATTACTGTTGTCTTCTTGCATAGGACTGCTGATATGCACCCCATGAGCTGAACAGTCTCATTTATAGTACCATTTCTACATTCAATACATATGGACACAGGTTGTCACACCTCTATCTGTAATGCTGACAGCCATCCAACAATGTTCCAGATTGCATATAAAACCCATGGCTTGGTGCAGTTGGCCTGTTGTTCTCTCACAAGGGAAAATACCTTTTCATGTATCTTCTCAAAGAGGAGTCAGGAGCCTTCTAGCCTTGCCACCAGTCCCAAGGTGTCTGGTTCACAGGGCAGATCCACCATGGTAGGCCGGAGGAGGCAGCAGTGGGAAATTCAATGCAGACCCAGCAATCAGAGCAGTTGCTGATGGCTACTAGCCTACCGGCCCACTGTGGAAAGGAGTTTCCAGAGCAGAGCCTAAGGGTGATAAGAAAGATGTTTAATAGGAACTAGTAAAACTGGGTCTTGGCAGTCTGGCAATGTACATGCTACAGTCTGGTCTTTGGTTAATATGGCTACACTGACTGGTGTATGCCTTAGTTGTTGGTTGGTACCATGTCCTCTTTGGCCCTAGGCTAAGGATCTCCTGTGCTCAAAGGGCCAAGGGAGGTGTGTGTACCTGCCAAACTGAGGCTATGTAGGTTCCCTTAGGAACTGAGGTCTGCTGTGCATTGTAACAAACAAGGGTAAGGGGCCAAGAGGCTGTCACCATACATGCCAGCTGCAACCCCATGACAAGGCCCTCCCCCCAAGTAGCCACCAAGGAACACCAGCAGGACTCTACCTGCACTGGCCAGGTGAGGGTGCTTTTCCCTGGGAGTATGTTTTGGGGCACTAGCAAGAGCATGTTATTTTTGTTGTCTCAGCCCAGGGCCACCCAAGGTTTAGTGAGGACGGTGACAGGAGATCTTTTTCCTATTCCAGGCCATTTGTTCAAGGTTTGCAGGCAGTCAGAAAGGTGGGTCATCCACCCCTGGAATGAGCTAGAGTCAGTCTTCAAGGCATCTTTCAAAAGATTGTTGTACCTTTTGGTGAGGCAGGCTCCAGAGGGGTTGTATGGCAGATAGAATCTCAAATCTTTATTGAGGGTGTCTTCCCATTCTTGTACTTGATGTCCCATGAAATGGGTGCATTGGTGGCTTTTGATGATGTCTGGGCTTCCATAGGCAGCACAGAGCAGCTTTAGGCCTAAGATGGTGGCTCACTCTGTGACCTGCTGGCATAGGTCTGTTTGCAGCAAGAGAGTAGTTGTGTTCACACATGCCAAAGCACAGCATGAGCCTTCAGATAGTGACAGGGGGCCAATGTAGTTGACCTTCCAGCAGGTCAGTGGAGTATCCCCTCATCACAGGCCTCCCAGATCTTGGGGTAGCCAGTGAAAGTGTTTCTCTGTATGGTTGGTACATTGCTCACAGGCTGTGACTGCATTGAAGTAACAAAGCAGAAGGTCCCAAGCTTTTACCACTTCCCAGAAAGTCTTCTGTCCCACATGGCACATCTTTTGGTGGAACCACTCAACTGTGTCTACTGCTGGAGCCTCTTCCAACCAGCAGGTACATACTGGGTTATCACCCTCAGCATTGCCAGGGCTGTGGAGAGGTTGCTGCCCATTGACATAGTGAAGAATTATTAATGGACTGGCAAGATGGTGGGGGAGTGAATGGAAGTCACACTAACCTCCTTTCAGGACCAATCTGAAATTACAACTAAATTGTGGAGAAATCACCTGGAAGAAACAACTGAACAATAGTGAGAGAGAAGACATATAACCTTGGACAGACACAAGAATAAGCTTCAGCACAACCTCACTGGTAAGGAGTGCAGTGGAGACTTGAGAAGGCTGGCTGGATGCTCACAGATGGCAGCACCAGAGGGATAATTAAGCAATCAGTTGGATCCCCCTGAGAAAAGTGGGGTCTGAACCTTAGGCTGGGATCACCAGCCTAGAGCAGCAGGGCCCACAAAGTACATAGATAACAGCCAGCGGTGAAAAGCAGCTGGGTTTCTCTCTGCCAGAGATGGGTGGCTGGAGACACAAAGCACCATTTAAAGGGCCAGCACAAACATTTTCATCTGCAGCTACTTACCCTGCGCTCTGGCAAAGGGGGAGGTGGTGGACAGGGTGGGCCGGAGACACCTGAGAGACTGGGGACAGAAGCTTTGGGGAGAGAACTGACAGAGTAGCCGCCAGGGTCCCAGTGCTGAGTCATCCCCCATACTGAAGCAGCTGTCCTGCTTAGACAGATCACTCCCCTCTGAGCAGCAGCAGCCTGAGAAACCTAGTGGAAATAATAGCCCAAACTCCAGGAGGGATTTCTGCACTGCCCTATGTGGCTTAAGCCACACTGCTGAGTGCAGAGTGACTAGATGAACAACTGAAGGAGACAGCCACAGACAGTAGATCGCTGGTAGTCTCCAACAGACTGCCTAAGGTCAGAAGGGGTCAACATCTGACATCACCAGAGGCAGATCCAGAAACAAAAAAACAGTGGTAAATACTAGAGGCTACCGACAGAAAATCTACTGTGGTCTTCTCCACAATTTGTGATTATTTTCTTTCCTGCATAGCTTTTTAACATTCATATCTGGTCCATCAAGTTTGTGCATATTAAGTCACTAGATTTTATACTATAGTTTATTTCAACTCACATACTTTGCCCCTCCTTTCTCTTACCCCATTTTACCTTCTTTCTGCTCATTATTTTCATTTTAAATTTTGTTTTCACCCTTGCTACAACTCGTTTCCATGCCAAACTCTTATTATTTCTCCTCCATACAACCTCGCAAAACCAATTTTCTTGTCAAGGGTCATCTCATATCCATGCCCCCCAGCTCTTAAAATACCTACATTCTCTCCCCACCTTTAGCAATATTTCCTTGTTCATTGTGGATAGGGTAGTTGTTGTAGCATAATTTCAATTTTATCTCTAGATCTTCACTAGTATGGTATTTCCCATCTCAAATTTTACGGGTCCCTTTCCTACCTTTTTTTATCTCAATTTTTAAATTTTGCCCTGTCTTAGCCTGTTTGTTCTTTCTTTTTTTCCCCTTTCATCCTTCCCTTTACATACTTATTAATACAGGTTAAATTGCTGGTGATAGTGGGATTGCTGGGGTGAGTTGTTTATGTGGGTGTGGGTTTGTTTCTTGGGCTTTGTGGTTTTGTTCTGGCAGCACCTGCACAACAGCATACAATATTTAGTGGGTGCAATGAACCTCAGTCAACAAACTGGAGGGAAGGAACCACCAAAGAAAGACTAAACAACCACCAAAACCCAATTCTTTTCAGAGAGCCAATATAAACAGCATAGAGGGCATCCCAAGAGCATCAAGTTCAAGAGATCAAGGAGACTGCACCACTAAACCTCTCAGGTCTCCTACCATAGAAGTTCATACCATAAAACTGGGGAGTCAAAACACATCAATTTAAGAAGCTAAACAAAAAAAGAAGAGTCTCACAAAAAAAGGGAAGTCAAAGAAACAACCCCCAATCAAAAGGAAAGGAGGAATCCTCAGAAGAGTGCTAAATGAAGTAGAGGTAAGTTAACTATCAGATATTGAGCTCAATACAATTGTTATAAGGAAGCTCCATGAACTCAGTGAGAATTGCCAAAAACTATACGGAAACTTGCCGCAAACTATATTAGCATGAAAAATTACATAGAAACTATCAACCAAAGCCAAAAGGAAATGAAGAATACAATTTCTGGACTAAAGAACACAGTAGAAGGAATGAAAAGCAGGCTAGATGAAGCACAGGACAAATCAGCAAGCTGGAGGACAAGGTAGAAAAAAATACCCAGAAAGAGCATGAAAAGGAAAAAAAGACTCAAAAAGAATGAAGAGGGGTTAAGGCAACTGCAGGACAACATGAAATGTAATAATATCCATATAATAGGGATACAAGGAGAAGAAGAGGAAGGGATAGAAAACCTGTTTGAAAAGCAATGATGGAAAACTTCCCTAATTTGTTGAGGGAAAGTCATACAAGTCCAGGAAGCACAGCAGATCCCAAACAAGAGGAGCCCAAAGAGGCCCACTCCAAGACACATCATAATTAAAACTGCAAAATTCAAAGACCAAGAGAGAAACTTAAAGGGAGTGAGAGAAAAACAGATAATAACATACAAGGGAGCTCTGATAAAGCATGTAAACTCACTTATCAACAGAAAAACTATAAGCCAAAAGGGAATGGCAAGAAATATCCCAAGTAATGAAAACCAAAGGCCTGCAACCAAGACTACTCTACCCAGCTGAGCTCTCAATTAAAATGGAAGACAGATAATGAGTTTCCAAGAAAAAAAAAAAGTAGGCTAAATAAAAGAATACAGCTCCACCAAAGCAGCATTGCAAGATATACTAAAAGGACTGCTTTAAGAAGAGGAAGGAAACAATGAGAGAGAGGGGAACACAGGTACAAAGTGGAAAATGGCAATGAATAAGTAGCTCTCAATAATAACCTTAAATGTAAATGGATTAAATGCTCCCATCAAAAGACAGGGTAGCTGAATGTATAAGAAAACATGACCCACACATATGCTGCCTACAAGAGATCCACCTCAGAACAAAAGACCTACACAGACTGAAAGTAAAGGGCTAGAAACAAATATTCTAAGCAAACAGACAGGAAAAAAAACACACCAGGGTAACAATGCTTATCTGAGTCAAAATAGACTTCAAAACAAAGGCCATATGAAGAGACACAGAAGGACACTTCATAATACCCAAGGGAAGAATCCATCAAGAAGACATAAATTGTAAACATATATGCAGCCAACATAGGAACACCCAAATATATAAGAAAATCTTGGAGGACTTCAAGAAAGTTATAGACAGCAACATAATTATAGTAGGAGATTTTAACACCCCAATGTCAACAATAGATAGGTCTTCCAAACAAAATATCAACAAAGATATTATGGAATTCAATGACACATTAGATCAAATAGACGTAACGGATATATATATATATATATATATATATATATATATATATATATATATATAAAACATTTCATCCGGAAAAAGCAAAATACACATTCTTTTCAAATACACATGAAACATTTTCAAAGATATAACACATGATAGCACACAAAACAAGCCTCAAAAAATTCAAGAAGAGGTGACCATGGAGGCCCAAAAGCCAAGCTGGTCCCAAATATAACTCATGCAGGCTGGGCTGGCAGGGCCTAAGGAGATGCAAGCCTTCCCAGATGTTGTGGATCCAGACACAGAATCCCCACCTCTGTGGGGCTCAGGCAATGAATGGGAAAATGTTGGGGTGCACAGCAAGCCTCCATGGGCCAAGCAGGAAGTGTGAAAGCCAGTGGACTCGAAGGTCAGGAAGACATGCAGTGAATTAGAGTTTCTTCTGTTCCATATCCTCACCAGCATTTCATTTTCTCAGTGTTCTGGATTTTGGCCATTCTCACAAGGAGGATTGTGGCCAATCCAGTATACTGGACTGTGTATACCAGTATACCTGCTGAAAGAGAGAACACACCAACAAAGGAACCACCAACAGATGATAACTGAAAAAGGTGAAAGAGTGAGTGGAAGCCACACTAACCTCCACCCAGGACCAATCTGGAATTACAACTAAATGGTGGAGAAATTACCCAGAACAAAGAACTGAACAATAGTGAGAGTGTAGCCTCAAACCTCAGACAGACAGAAAAAACAGCTTCAACACAATGTATCCGCACCTGCACAAGAGCACACAAGGTGTGGTGGGCAGAGTGACCCTCAGTTAACCAGATGGAGGGAAGGACCCAACACAGAAAGAACCAACAACAATCAAAACTGAAAGACATCCAGAGAGCCAACATAAAAGACAGACCAAGAGCAGCAAGTTCAGGAGATCAAGGAGACCACTGAATCTCACAGGTCTTCTACCACAGAAGTTCACACAACAAACCCAGGAAGTCAGAACAGGTCAATTTAAGAAACAGAAGCAAACAACAATAGTCTCACAAACAATGGAAATATGAAGAAATGAACCCCAAATGAAAGGAAAGGATGAAGCCAAAGAAAGAATGCTAAATGAAATAGAGGCAAGTCAAATATCAAATACTGAGTTCAAAGTAATGGTAATAAGGAATCACAATGAGCTCACAGAGAATTACCAAAAACTACAGGGAAACTACAATGAACTCACTGCAAACTATATCAACATGAAACAGGAAATGGAAAATATCAAAAAGGACCAAGAGGAAATGAAAAACACAATTTCTGAATAGAAGGACACAGTAGAAGGAATCAAAATCAGGCCAGATGAAGCAGAGGATCAAATCAGCAAGCTGGAAGAAAAGGTAGAAAAAAACACCCAAAAAGAGCAAGAAAAAGGAAACAGTCTCAGAAAGAATGAAGAGGTGTAAAGGGAACTGCATGACAACATGAAACATAATAATATCTATCTGTCTAATAGGGATACCAGAAGAAGAACAAGAAGAAACAGGGATAGAAAACCTGTTTGAAAAAAGTAATGATGGAAAACTTCCCTAATTTGATGAGAGAAGAATTCACACAAATCCAGGAAACACAGAGAGTTCCAATCAAGATGAACCCAAAGAGGCCCACATCAAGACACATCATAATTAAAAGGGCAAAATTTAAAGAGAAAGAGAGTCTTAAAGGCAGCAGGGGAGAAACAGGAAGTAACATACAAGGGAGCTCCAATGAGGCCAGCAGCTAACTTCTCAATGGAAACTCTCCAAGTGAGAAGGGATTGGCGAGGGATATTCCAAGTAATGAAAAACAAAGGTCTGCAACCAAGACTGTTCTATCCAGCAAGGCTCTGAATTAAAATGGAAGGCCAAATAAGGAGTTTCCCAGATACGAGAAGGCTCAAAGAATACACTTCCTTCAAACCATCACTTCAAGAGATGCTAAAGGGTCTGCTTTAAGAAAAGGGGAGAAAAAGAGTGAGAGAGACAGAGAAAACAGGTAGGAAAAAATGGTAATGAATAAGTACCCATCAATAATAACCTTAAATGTAAAAGGATTAAATGCTCCAAACAAAAGACTTAAAATACCTAAATGAATAAGAAATTGTGACCCACTCATGTGCTGCCTGCAAGAGAACCACCTCAGAACAAAAGACCTACACAGACTTAAAGTGAAGGGTTGGAAAAAAAAACACTCCAAGCAAATAAACAGGGGGAAAAAAGCTGGGGTAGTAATACTTATATCAGAGAAAACAAACTTCAAAACAAGGGCCATAATAAGAGTTACAGAACGTCACTTCACAATAGCTTCAAAGGAAGAATCTATCAAGAAGACAGAAACATTGTAAATATATATGCACCCAACATAGGAGCACCAAATATATAAAGAAAATCTTGGAGAACTTCAGGAAAAAAATTGACAGCAACACAATATAGTAGGGGATTTCAACACCCCACTTTAAAAAAATGGATACATCTTCCAAACAAAATATCAGCAAAGATACAGCAGCGTTGAATAATGTCATAGATCAAGTGGACCTAACTGATATGTACTGATATGTGTATGTGTATGTATATAGGTATATGTATATATGTATATGTACACACACACACACACACACACACACACAGAGCACGCATTTCATCCCCCAAAAAGGAAAATATACATTCTTTTAGCATCTATGATGAACATAGATGCTAAAAACTACTCAACCTGATAAGTGAATTTCGCAAAACAGCAGCATTTAAAGTCAATATTCAGAAGTTGAAGGCATTTTTGAAACCGACAATGAAATAACAGAAACAGAAATCAGGAATGCACATGGGACATTTTCAAAGATTGACCACATGATAGGGCACAAAACAAGTCTCAACAAATTCAAGAAAACTGAAATCATATCAAGTGTTTTCTATGACCACAAGAGACTGAAAATAGAAACCAACCTCAAAGAAAAAAAAAACTCAAAAACACTCAAACTCATGAATGGGTCAAGAGTGAGATCAAGGAATAAATCAAAAAGTTTCTGAAAGCAAATGAAAATGAACTCACAACAAGCTAAAACTTATGGGAAGTGGCAAAGGCAGTCCTGAGAAGGAACGTTGTACTGATCCAGGCCTACCTAAAAAAGATAGGAATATTTCAAATAAACAACCTAACCTTACATATACACAAACTGGACAAACAACAACAAAGACAGCCTAGAGCAAGTGGAAGGAAGGAAATAACCAAGACTGGAGTAGAATTAAATGACGTAGAGACTAAAAGCACAATTCTAAGGATCTATAGAGCCAGGAGCTGGCACTTTGAAAAGATAAAAAAAATTGACAAGCCTTTAAGCAGACTCATTAAGAAAAAAAGAGAGAAGATTCAGACAAACAAACAGAAATGAAAGAGGAGAGATTACAACTGATACCACAGAAATACAAAGATTGTAAGAAATTATTATGAAGAATTTTATGCCAAGAAATTTGAAAACCTAGGTGAAATGGACAAATTTCTAAAAAAATATAATCTTCCAAAACTCAATGAAGAAGAAGCAGAAAGCCTGAACAGACAAATGACAGCTGACAAAATGGAAGCAGTAATCAAAAATCTCTCAACACACAAAAGCCCTGGACCGGAGAGTTTTAGAGGAGAATTCTACAACCATTTAAGGAAGAGCTAACCCCTATCCTTCACAGACTATTCCAAAAAATCCAAGAATATGGAAGACTCCCATACTCTTTTTATGAAGCCAGCATCACCCTAAACACAAAACCAGATAAAGACACAACAAAGAAAGAAAAATTCAGGGCAATATCGCTGATGAACATAGATGCTAAAATCCTCAACATAATATTGGCCAACTGCATCCAGCAATAAATTAAAAGGTCATATGCAATGATCAAGTCAGATTCATCCCAGGGATGCCAGGATGGTACAATATTTACAAGTGAATAAATGTAATGCATCACATAAAACAAAGGAAAGACAAAAATCACATGATCATATCAATAGATGAGGAAAAAGCATTTGATAAGGTACAGCATTCATTTATGATAAAAAACACTCAGCAAATGGGAGTAGAAGGAGCATACCACAATATAATAAAGGCCATATATGAGACATGTACAGCCAACATCATATTCAATGGGCAAAAATTAAAAGCTTTCCCACTAAGATCAGCAATAAGACAAGGATGCATGCTTTCTCCATTCCTATTCAACATAGTATTGGAAGTCTTAGCCACAGCAATCAGACAAGAAAAAAGAAATAAAAGGCATCTAAATTAGAAAGGAGGAAGCAAAACTGTCATTGTTTACAGAAGGCATGATAGTGTATGTAGAAAATCCTGTAGAGTCTACCAAAAAACTACTCAACCTGATAAGTGAATTTCGCAAAACAGCAGCATTTAAAGTCAATATTCAGAAGTTGAAGGCATTTTTGAAACCGACAATGAAATAACAGAAACAGAAATCAGGAAAAAATCCCATTTGATATAGCAACAAGAAAAATAAAGTACCTAGGGATAAACCTAACGAAGAATGTAAAAGACCTGTACTCAGAGAACATCACAAGACTGAAGAAAGAAGTTAAGGAAGACAGAAATAAATGGAAGCTTATTCCATGATTGGAAGAAGTAACATCATTAAAATGTTCATACTACCCAAAGGAATTTATAGATTCAAAACAATCCTTATTAAAATATCAATGACATATTTCAAGGATATAGAACAAACTTTTCAAAACTTTATATAGAATGATAAATGAGCCTGAATAGCGCACCAATATTGAGAAAGAACAAAGTAGGAGGGCTCACAATACCTGACATGAAGCTATTTTATAAGGCCATGGTAATTAGAACAGTCTGGTACTGGCATAAGAACAGTCACATAGACCAATGGAACAGAATAGAGACTTCAGAAGTAAACCCATGTCTCTATGGTCAATTAATATTCAACAAAGGGGAAAGGAGCATGAAATGGAATAAAAACAGCCCCTTCAACAAACGGTGTTGGGAAACCTAGACAGCTACATGCAAAAAAATGACACTTGACCACCAACTGACACCATGCACAAAAATGAACTTGAAATGGATAAAAGACTTAAATACAAGTCATGACACCATAAAAGTCCTAGAGGAGAACATAGGCAGGAAAATCTCAGATATTCCACATAGCAATATTTTCACCAATATGTCCCCTACAGCAAAGGACATAAAGGAAAGAATAAACAAATGGGATGTCATCAAAATAAAAAGCTTCTGCATGGCTAAATCAAACTTCTGCAAAATGAAAAGGGAGCCACCTGTGTGGGAAAATATATTTGCCAATGATACCTCAGACAAGGGTTTGATCTCCAAAATATATAATGAACTCACATAACTCCACTCCAGGAACAAACAACCCAATTAAAAAATGGGCAAAGGCTTTTGACCTGGCAATTCCACTGCTAGGGTTATATCCTAAGAACCCTGAAACACCAGTCCATAAGTACCTATGCATTCTGATGTTCATAGCAGCACAATTTACAATAGCCAAGAGCTGGAAGCAATGTAAGTGACCATTAGTAAATGGATGGATCAAAATACTATGGTACATTTACACAATGGGATACTACAAAGCAGAAAGAAAGAAGGAGCTCTTCCCTTTTGGAACAGCATGGATGAAACTGGAGAACATTATGCTAAGTGAAATAACCCAGGTGGTCAAAGAAAATTAACATGTGATCTCACCTATAAGTGGAACCTAATAAACAAAACAAATAGACAATCAAAATAAAAACAGAGACATTGAAATTAAAAACAATCTGACAGCAACCAGAGGGGAGGTGGGAGGAAAATCGGGGGAAAGTTGAAAGGATTTTGAGGAACAGCTATAAAGGACACATGGACACAACTAAGGTAGGTGGAATCAGGGGAGGGAGGTGGCGATGGCTTGGGTGGGGGGTAGTGGAGGAGGGTAAATGCAGACAACTGTACTTAAACAACAATAAAATCATTTAAAAAATGTGCAAAGGACCTGAACACGTACTTTTCCAAGGAGGATATATGGAGGGCCCAGAGACCTATGAAAAGATGTGCAACAATCACTAGCCATCAGACAGTTGCAAATTTAAACCACAATGCGATACCACTTCACACCAGTTAGAATGGACATCATTAACAAATCAAGAAACAAGAAGTGCTGGCAAGGTTGTGGAGAAAAGAGAACCCTAGTGCACTTGGTGGAAATGTGGAGTGGGGCAGCCACTGTGGAGAACACTATGGAATTTCCTCTAAAATCCAAAAGTGGAAGTGCCTTTTGACCTGGCAATTCCACTGCTGGGAATATACCTAAGAACCCTGAAACACTCATTCAGAAGAACGTATGCACCCCAATGTTCATAGGAGCTTTATTTGTAATAGCCAAGTGCCAGAACCAACCTAAGTTACCATCAGTAAATGAGTGGATCAAAAAAGTATGGTACATTTATACAGTGGAATACTATGCAGCAGAAAGAAAGAAGGAGCTCCTCTCTTTCACAACAGCATGGATGGATCTGGAGAGCATAATGCTAAGTGAAATAAGCCAGGTGGTGAAAGAGACATACCGTATGATCTCTCCTGGAAGTGGAACATAATCAACAACAACAACAACAACAACAACAAAAACAAGCAAACAGAGTATAACCAAAGACATTGAAATAAAGAATAAATGAACAGTATCCAGAGGGGAAGTGGAGGGGGCATAATGGTAGAAAGAAGAGGAAGTGAGTATAAAGGAAGAAGAGAAACATGTATAAAGGACCCATGGTCAAAGCCAAATGTGGGAATGATTGAGGGTGGAAGTTGTATGGGTGGGGAAGGGGAAAGTGGTGGTGGTATATATGAGACCATTCTGTTTGGCGTGGCCCCAGCTCCCAGTGGAAAGGGAGGTCCGATGCACAGGACCCATGCCCACGGATAGGTTCTCCCATGGGGAATCAGGCCTCCATTGCACCTTGGCTGCTTTGAGATTTGCTTTTTGCTAAAACTCCCTCACCCTGAATTGAGGCAGTGAACGTTTACTGCATATCTTTAAAGTAACTTCCTAAAATCTATGCTAAACCTTCCAAGGATGAGTGTAACCAGTTCAGCCACTTTTCCCTTTGCATTTGCAAATATCCTTCTTCTGTGATGTGATTAGCGGCATCCTCTCTTTTCTTTACTGTAAAAGGTAACCACCTAAAGCGAGCCTGTGCATAGTAAATGAGGACCATCATGTAATGTGCCCAGAAAAGCAATAAAAGCTTGTCAAAGCAAGGGTCGGGGTGCTGTCCCCTTGAGAGAGTGGCCAAGCTGCTCCAAGGCTTTTCCTCCTCTTGAGAGAGAAGCCATGCCATCCCTTTTCCTCCACAGAACTTGGTAGTCCATGTGAATTTGTCTCATATCTCATCCACAATGTGGCGGACCCCACAAGCCAGGGTCCGCATCAGTGGTAAAATGTAGACAACTGTACTTGAATGATAGAAAAAAGAGTTATTAACTTCTAGAGTATGTTCATCAATGTCCATCTATGATTCCTGCCCTCATAGGAGTTTTCAAGCCTCTTGCCAATCATTTTGCCACTAATGGGGCAGCCACAAAGTCAGTCCTCTTTATATTGCCCAGCTATTTGTGCAGAAGGTCTCTGGCCCAGGTTTTTGGGTTGACTATATAGACAGCTCTCAACTCAGCCCATTGACTACTTTGTCCTCAGCCATCTGGCATCCATATTCTGTCCATGCTGGTCTTGTAGGCCACTACCCTCCAGGTGGGTGGCTGCCCCCATCAGGAGCCATCAGTGTAACAGGTTTCCTCAGGCACAGAGGCTCAACCATCTTTAATTGTAGGCTCAGGGATGGGTCGAGGAGCAGGAACCTCCATGCCCACATCTTGGTAAGTAACTGGGCCCATTAGCTGCTGCAATTCTTGACTCAGCAAATTGGCACCTTGGTG
The DNA here is from genome assembly GCF_004126475.2 of Phyllostomus discolor. Taxonomy (NCBI): domain Eukaryota; kingdom Metazoa; phylum Chordata; class Mammalia; order Chiroptera; family Phyllostomidae; genus Phyllostomus; species Phyllostomus discolor. The sequence continues at coordinate 59,415,409 of NC_050198.1, read as the reverse complement.
TATCTCTGCTATTGCCAGAGGCACCAGGCATACCCTTCAGGGGTGATGTAGATGTGTAAATCATGTGCCTGAGATTGACCCATGACCCCCACTGCTTGTATGGTCCTCATCACTTGCTTAGCAGTCTTAAAGGCCTGGTCATGCTTTTGCCCCAAATCCCAGTTGGCTCCTTTGTAGACAAGGTGATAAAGAGGGCACACTAACTGAGCTAAGTGTGGTATAAAATCCTGCCAGTATTCCAACAACCCTAAAAATTCTTGTAATTGCTTCAGCTTCTGCGGGATGGGGAAAGCCTGAATCTTAACTATCATGGCAGCAGACATCACCTTTGTCTTACCTGACCAAACAACACCCAAGAATTTGACAGGCAACCCAGGTCCCTGGATTTTGTTGGAATTGACTGCCCATCCTCAACCCTGGAGGTAAGTCAACAGCTGAGGGGTGGTAGGCTCTGACTTTGTAAGAGAATCAGAGGTCAGCATGATATCATCAATACATAGTACTGATGATCAACACATAGTACATATTAGTATAATCTCACAGAGGATGGTACAGTCCATGCAGTTAAGTCTTCAGCCACAAGGCTGTGGCAGACAGTAAGGTGGTGCAGAACAGTGAATGTTCACTGGCAGGTTTCCCAGGTGAAGGCAAACTGATCTTGACTCAAAATCAATATCAGTAGAGAAAAAAACATTAGGTAAATCTAATATATAATGGTATGTGTCCAGCTCATGGCTGAGCTGGTGCAGGAGGCTAGCTATATTAGGCTCAACTGAAAAGAGGGGGGAATTACCTTGATTGGTTCTCTATAATCTAAATCATGCACTAAGTTCCATCCTGCTTTCAGACAGGCCACACAAGTAAGTGAGTTGTAGGGGTTGTGGGCCAGTCTGATGATGTTCACCTTAGCCAATTCTATGGTTTCCCCAATCTCCTTATGGCTACCTGGAAGGCAGTATTGTTTCTTGGCCACTGTTCTATGGGGAGTGGGAAGTGACACAGGGGGTTGTCTGGCATGCCCCCTCAAAATGGCTTTCACAACCCATATTCAGAGGTGAAATTCCCCCATGGTGGTCTCCAGGTACATGCCAGCTAGAATGTTAGTTCCCAGGATATACTAAGGAATAGGGGAAACATACACCTTATAGGGGTGTGGTGGTAAACACCCTATTCTGAGAGTCAGTGTCACAACCTGCAACAGAATGGATATTCTCCGTAGCCATCGGTGGCAGTTATGGACACCCTAAGTCTCTCTGGGATACCATAAATAAAAGAACATTCTGAACCAGTATCAGCTAAAGCCAACATTCTTTGGGAACAAGTAAATAGCAAGTTCTACATGTGGTTTCAAGTCCCCACTGGGTCTTCATAAGTGAGTACCTTGGCCATCCCCTCATGCAAAGACTCTCCCCATGAATTGTCCTATGGATGGCCCAGAGGCCACTCCACAAGCAGGGCAGCCATGAAGTCAGACAAGCAGGGTGTCAGCTCTGGGAACACTGATGGGACCTTTCCAGTTGACAGTGTCCATTCTAATGTTCAACAATAGATGTTATTATGGACTACAACTGTTGCTCAGATTGCAGTTGTGGCCACAGCCTTACAAATATGTGGTTACACTTTTTGTCCATCTTATCTTTATCTACCCCAGCCTTTACCAGATCATTCCATAGTTGTTTGCAGGTTACTTTCACTGGGACTTTTTGCTTATATTTCACAGTTAGATTCTCTCCCTTTTCCCTTCCTTGTTCTTCTTTTCTACCTGTCTTATTCCTTTCTTTTGTCTCAGTAGCTCTACTTTCTCTAGACTGGTGACTCTCTGTGCCTCTTGTACAAAATTGCCCACCTTGGTGGACAAAATAGCTATAAAGGCACTGAAGTAAGCCAGGGGTGCTGTTTGCACAACCCAATCCCTCATTCCCACAGTAAATCTTTCCATATCTGGCCCATTAGACTATAGGTTATAGATGGCATGTTTCATGCCTAGCTCCTGGATGAACTGCTGGAGTTCTAGTAAACTGGTCCAGCATGGGTTAGAGGAGGGTAAATTCCCCTAATCAGGCCACACCACCCTATAGCCAGCCATTAGCCACATAAGGAACATAGTTGTGTGACCGCCTTGTGCTCTGGCCCTCTGAATTCTTTGTCTCAGAGAGGGGTGGGTGGTGACAGAAGACATATGCTTTAATTCATCCCCCATAAGCAAAATGCCATCAGCCCCTATATCCCCCAGCCACAATAGCCATCCTGTGATGGATTTGAACCCTTTCTGTCTGAACTTAGCAGTCAGCTCTACTCTCTCAGCAGAGGTGAAGGGGTGCACTGTATTATGTGAGGTCTGCTTGGGAGACAGTACTGGAATGCCCTGCAGCTCCTGTAGCTGTTTGGTCTTAATCTTTTGAGCTATAATCAAACGAACCATAAGTGTCCCTTCTTCTATCTATATGGCCTCCCTGCTCTCATCTATTATGATTTCTCCATCTGAGTCACTTTCACTTTCAGCCACAGGATCCCATTTACGAGGATTCCATTCACACTGTGCCACAATTGCCCATATAATGGGTGGATGCTAGTTGCCTTCTCTGTATCTTCTCAAAGTGGCACACCAGTCTGTTCTAATCAGCTCCCCAAGGCATCCATATTGTCTGCTGTTAGGAAACACATGTTTCTTTCTGGTTTCAGTTTCTCTTCTAAGCAAACAGTGCATGCCTCTGCCACTGTTTCTCAATTATCTTTTGCAGCACTGGTAACATTAACCAGCCCACAGGACAAAAAAGTGGCAGAGGTCTTTCTTTGTCCCTAGGGTGCACCACTCTCACACATGCTGCAAGGCTCATAAGAGGACAATGGGAGTTTCAGGGGCATCCCCTTAATCCTGTGGCAGTCCTCATGTATCAAGAAGGTTTGCCATCTCGTATCACATATAATTTGCTGGCCAACCCAGGATTTCTCCCGGCCAATCAATAAATGGTGATTGAATTCACTCCCACTTGGCATAACATCGTCCACAGTTGACTGAACTTGGGGGGTGTTCAGGGTATTTGAATACTGCTGACAATTACACCAACTGTAACCACAAGAGGATGAACCCAGGGACCTCAACTGCTCATTCAGATAAGCCAAAAAACCACAAGAAGGATTGGATGAAGTAGACATAGCATTTATTACTCACATTGCAGGGAGCAGATCGGGAAAGCAGGATCACACCTCCCTGAGTCCAAAATTTACTTTAAGGGGTCCCACACAAAGGGAGCATGTGTCTTGCACATAACTCTAAACTACATTACCTCAGTGTGTACATGTGGAGGGAAAAGGTCAAGAAGCAGTCACACAGGACACCAAGCTGCTCCCAAAAGGAGATGAGGAGGTAATTACGATACATTTCCAAAGCAATACATATTCCTTCTGGCCAGGGGACCTCTGGCCAACTTTCCATTATGGGGTTTGGAAGAGCAATGTCCAGCACAATGCCACAGTGCCTTCAGTAATGTTTCTCATTACTTAACCATCACTTACTTATTCCATCTCTATCATGGGACATCATCACAGCCTGTGTCCAGCCAACAAAGTGGGGAAAAAAAGTGAAGGTAGTCTACCTACCTCTTGAAATCCTTAGTCAAGAAATTCCCACATCATTTTCACTCACATTCCACTGACTGGAATTCAATCACCATTTACTGAAAATCCTGACTCCCAGTCATGATGGCAGTGGAGGACTACATAGCTTGCCTCTTCACTCAACCACATCAAAATTACAACTAAAGTATAGAACAATGAGCACTTGGACCCATCAGAAATCAAGTTGAATGAAGGTCTGACAACTACAGAATTTAAAAAATCACACCCATCCAGATTGGTAGGAGGGGTAAAGATGTAGAACAGGTTAGTCCCACAACTATGTGAGGTGGATGAAATTCAGGAGGGACATCTCAGGAGCCAAGAGTCCCAGCCCCACACTAGTCTTCCAAGTCCAGGGTTCCAATACCAGGAAGATAAGTGCCCACAACTTCTGGCTGTAAAAACCAGAGGGCATTGAGTTGGTGGAAAAAAACTCTGGAGCCCTAGTCAGTTCCTCTTAAAGAACCCACACACAGACTCATCTACTCAGACTCACTTCCACTGAGCTCCAGCACTGGAGTAGCACCATGAAAGATACCAGTGGCATACTGGGAGAAACTGAAGTTTCTGGCATCAAGGTGAGCAGAGGCTACTGTCTCTTTTCTAAACCCTCCCCCCACAGAACCACAAAGGTGGCAAACTGGTGCCACATATGAGACTCCATCAACCTGGCTAACACTATTTGACCCACCTTGAAGATCCCCAGAGACTCTGCCCCACCCAAACTATAGGCCCACCCAAGCTGCTTTTCCATATGCGTGACTGGTCTTAGCTCATGCTTCACAACTTCCTAAATACTCTCAACCAAGCAATAGCTGGCCTTAGTGAGCCCCAGGCCTAGTACTAGCAGCAGCCGGCTCAGATTCACAGCTTGGCTTCACCTGGGATCTGCAATCCCAGCAAAATTAGCAATCATCTCAGATTCCTTTATAACTCAGACTGGGTGGCCCAGGGCAAAACACAGGTAGGGGCTGACCTTGGTCTGCACCACTTGGGAAACCTAGGGCCAGCACACCCAGTGGACAGCTATAGACCACATTGGAGCACCACCCTACTCCTGCAGAGAGGATCCACCATGGATGGTGGACATTGGTGGTAAGTGGTCACACCCAATTCTTGCAGCTGACTGGCCTGGGTAAATACCTCCCATTGAACTGCCAACAACAGCCAAGACTTAACTACAAGAGGAAGGTGTACTCAATCCACACAAAGGGCTCACATCAAGTCCCCAGTTTGGGTGATAGGGGAGACCGTGCCACTGGACCCTACAAGACACCTACTACATTAGGCCTAATTACCAAGACACAGAGTCAAAGCAGTTCTACCTAATACACAGAAAGAAACACAGGGAGGCTGCCAAAATGAGTAGACAATGAAATGTGGCCCAAATGAAAGAACGCATCAAAACTCCAGAAAAGGAGCTAAACTAAATGGAGATAAGCAACCTATCAGATGCAGAGTTCAAAACACTGGTAATAAGGATGCTCAAGGAACTTAGTGAGGACCTCAGCAGCATAAAAAGTTTGAGTCAGAAATGAAAGATACACTAATTGAAATAAAGAGCAATTTACAGGGAAACAGCAGTGGAGTAGATGAAGCCAAGAATCAAATCAATGATTTGGTACATAAAGAAGAAAAATACATTCAGTCAGAACAAACAGAAGAAAAAGGAATTTAAAAAAACTGAGGATAAGCTAAGGAGCTTCTGGATATTTCCAAACGTACCAACATTCAAATCATAAGGCTGACAGGAGGAGAAGAGGAAGAGGAAGAAATTGAAAAAAAAATTTGAAAAAACAATGAAAAAAACTTCCCTAATATGGTTAAGCAAATAGAAATGCAAGTCCAGGAGACACAGAGAGTCCCAAACAAGATGGACCCAAAGATAACCACACCAAGTGATGTGGACTCTGACCAGTGGTGTATGCAGTATTGTGGATGTGACGAACAAATTTACATGGACTTCAGAAGTCCTGTGAAGAAAAAAGGATGGCATGGCCATTCTCTGAATAGGAGAGCACTCTGTCCCTTGCCTGGACAGGCTTTTATTGCTTTCTAATAGCATACAACAAAGAAAGTTCTCATTCATTATGCTCAGGTTTGCTTTAGGTGATTACCTTTTATAGATAACAAAGGAAAGGATGTTGCTGATTACTTCTTGCTGATTACTTCTTGCTGATTACTTCTTACTGATCAACAAAGGAAAAATGTTGCAAATGCAAGGGAACAATAAGAGTGATTGGTCTGGTTACACTCTGTCCTTGAGAGAATTAACACGGACTTTAGGAAGTTACTTTAAAGATATGCAGTAAACATTTGCTGCTTCAATTCAGCATGAGGGAGTTTTAGCAAAAGCAAGCCTCAAACCAGCCTAGGTACAATGCAGGCCTGGTTTCCCATGGGAAAGCTGATCTGGGGGTCTGGCCCATGTGTGCCACCCTGTGCCTTCCACTTCTGACAAGGCTGGGCTACATTTGCCATTGCCAAGCATATAACCAAGACACATCATAATTAAAATGACAAGGGTTAAAAATAAAGGGAATCCTAAAAGCAGCAAGAGAAAAGCAGATAGTTACCTACAAAGGAATCCTCATAAGTCTGTCAGCTGATTTTTCAAAAGAAACTTTGCAGGCTATACGGGACTGGCAAGAAGCATTCAAAGTGATAAAAGCAAGTATCTACAATCTAGATTACTCTCTCCAGTGAAGAAATCATTGCAGGGCAGATAAAGTGCTTCCCAGAAAAGGTAAAGTTAAAGGAGTTCATCATCACCAAACCATTATTATATGAAATGTTAAAGTAACTTATTTAAGAAAAAGATGATCAAAACTGTGTACATTATAATGGAAATAAATTCACAACTATCAACAATTGCATCTAAAAAAAAAAACAAACTAAGCAAACAAGCAGGACAGAAACAGAATCATAGATACAGAGATCATTTGGAGGGTTATCACTTGGGAGGTGGAAGGGGGGGATTTTAGAAAAGGTGCTGGTATTAAGAAGTACAAATTTATAGGTACAAAATAGACAGCAATGTTAAGAACATTATAGGCAATCGAGTAGCCAAATAAATTATATGCATGACCCATGGACATGAACTAATGGGAGGTTTGCTGGAGGGAATGGGGGTATCAGGTGGAGGAGGGCAAAGGGCAGGGAAATTCCAACTGTAATAGCATAATCAATAAAATATATTTTAAAAAATAAGAAATGAAAGAGGTACTGACATGACTAAACACCATTATGAGCAACTCTATGCCTATAAATTTGACAACCAAGTTAAAAAGGACCAATTCCTGGACACCATACATCAAAACACACGCAAAGGAAATAGATAATTTAAATAGAACTTTATTTATTAAATAAATTGAATCAAAAATTGATAAACTTCCAAAATAAAGAGTGTGAGACTCAGATATTTTCACTGATGAATTCTATCAAATATTTCAGTAAGAATTATATACTGACTCTCCATAAATGAAAGTAAAGAGAATGCTTCCTAACTCATTCTAGGATGCCAGCATTATCCTCACATGAAAATCGGATAAAGACATTGAAGTTAAAGTACTGGTAAATTATAACATAAAGCAAGATACAAAAATCCTCAACAAAATATTAGAAAATTAACTCTAACAATATATAGAACATATATCATAACTAAGTGGCATTTATCCCAGGTATACAAAGCTCATTCTGCATTTGGAAATCTATTAATGTAACAAGTCACATCAACAAGGTAAAAAAGAAATCAAATGATCACATCAATACATTCAGTAAAAGCATTTGACAAAACTCGACACCTATTCATGATAAAAAAAGAAAAAGAAACCTCTCAGCAACTTAGAGTGAGAGTAATTTCCTCAACTTAATAGATAGAACATACATTTTTTTTTCAGCCAACAGCAGACTTCATGGTGAGAAAGTAGATACTTTCATCCTAATATCAAGAACTAAGCAAGAATGGTTCTTCTTTTTTTTTTTAAAGATTTTATTTATTTATTTTTAGAGAGGGAAGGGAGGGAGAAAGAGAGAGAGAGAGAAACATCAATGTGCGGTTGCTGGGGGTCATGGCCTGCAACCCAGGCATGTACCCTGACTGGGAATTGAACCTGCGACACTTTGGTTCGCAGCCCGCGCTCAATCCACTGAGCTACACCAGCCAGGGTAAGAATGGCTCTTCTTAACTCACCTAATCTACATCATATTGGAAGTCCCAACTAATGGAATAAGACGGTAAAATAAAAAGTACACAGATTAGAAAAGAAGAAACAAAGCTATTTTTGTTCTCAGGTCGTATTGTCTATGTACAAATCTCAAAAAAATCAACCAAAAATACTCATGGAACTAATAAGCAATTATAACAAGGTATCAGGATACAAGTTTAACATAGAAAAATTATTTTTCTGTATTCCAGTAATAAAATTGAAATTTGAAAGTAAAAGCAGAATAACATTTACATCTGCATCTAAAAATGAAATACTTAGGTATAAATATAGCAAAGTATGTACACTACCTAAGAAACACTACATGAACTACAAAACAATGATAAAAGCAATCAAAGATAAAAATAAATGGAGAGGCATTCCATGTTTATAGATAAATAGATTTAGTATTGTTAAGACATCAATCAGTTCCTGCCCTGGCTGGTGTGGTTCAGTGAATTGCATGCCAGCCTGTGAACTAAAGTGTCACTGGTTCAATTCCCAGTCAGGGTACCTGCTTGGGTTGTGGGCCAGGTCCTCAGTTGGGGGCAGGCAAGAGGCAACCACACATTGATGTTTCTCTGTCTCTCTTTCTCCCTGTTTTTCTCCCTCCCTTCTCCTCTCTCTAGAAATAAGTAAATAAAATTTATTTAAAAAAAGACATCAGTTCCTCCCAACTTGATGGACAGAGTCAACCAATTCCAACAAAAATCGAAGCAAATTGCTTTATGGATCTTGAAAAAGTAGTCAAAAGCTTATATGAAGGGGAACCCCCCCCACAAACGGAATTTCTTTATAAAAAATTGTATATTCTTCCATGCTTAAAGTTCAGTCATCTTCAGAGTGCTCTCCATTTTGATGCAATACACCTATTGAGATGTCTTTTCCACTGCTCAAAAGAGTTTATGAACTCAATTTTGATGCCTTTTAGTGCATCTGCATTTTTTTGTTTCACCTTTTCCACATTGACAAAACGTTTCCCTTTGAGGACTTTTTTCACCTGGAGAAACAACAAAATAAAAAGTCTCTTAGGGTGAATAGGCAGATGAGGTATGGAAAGTATGACATTTTTTGGTCAAAAAGTGCTGAACACTCAGTGCAGTGTGCTGAGGTGTGCTTGTAAATCACCCATTGTGAAATGGGCAAACCCTTTGAAAGAATCTTTAAAAAATTCACTGAAGCCAAATGCAGCCTCTCACAAAAATGGCTACTGATAGACTGATACAGATGGGTTCCTAGAACACTCACCTAGCAGGGGAAACCTGTACTACAAGGGACCTGTCCTCCAGAATGGAACTGCGATTTGAGGGGTGAAGTAACCCTTGTATGGAAATGCAAAAAATAAAAAGAGCCAACAAAACATTGAGAGACAAGAATAGACTTCTGTTGAAGATGGTGGCATAGGTAAAGGTGGTACTTGCCTCGTCCCACAATCACATCAAAATTACAACTGAATTACAGAACAACCATAACCCAGAACCACCTGAAATCTGGCTGAATGGAAGTAATATGATTAAGGAAATAAAGAAGCCATATTGAGACTGGTAGGAGAGGTGGAGACACAGAAAAAAATTAAATGGGCTGGTTCCACAACCACAGGTGGTGGATAAAAAATTGGGAGGGATATCTTGGCTACAGAAGTGCCTCCTGAGGAGTGAGGGGTTCCAGTCCCACACCAACCTCCCCAGCCCAGGGTTTCAGTACAAGGAAGGGAAGTTCTCATAAGTTCTGGCTAGAAAGCCAGCAGGGAATGAGGCTGAGGGAGATGGAAGGATTCTAGAGTTCCAGGTTGTTCCTCTGAGGGGCCCATGTGGAGACTTACTTGGACTCATTCCCTCTGAGCTCTAGTGCTGGGACAGTAGCTTGAAAGCACAAGAGATATATAGAGAGGAAGTGAATTATCTGGCTTCAAGGTGATGGCTGAGGGCAGCTTTCTCCCAGACAGAAGTGATTACAAAGGCCATTGGTCCACTGATGGACCACTGATGGACCAAAGGCCATTGGTCCACCGATTGGTCCAAGAGCTTGCAAGTGGGCACCATATTGTAGACTCCATCAAACTGGCTGACACAGTTTGTCCACCCTGGTGATTCCCTGAGGCCCTGCCCCGCCTAACTTTCAGGTCCACTGAAGCTGTTTCTGGTGGCTTTCCATACAAATGTCCTGTCTTGGCTCATGCTTCAAATTTACCTAAAATCTCTTGAGCAGAATTTGGCCTCAGTATGCACCAAAGCTCTTGCTAAGTGGCCCTAGGCCTGGCACTAGCAACATCCAGCTCTGGTTCACAGGTTGTCCTTTCCTGGGCAACTCCAAGCCTAGCACAAGTAGCAGCCATCTGAATATTGCTTTGTAGCTTATGCCAAGTGGCTCTGTGCCAGAACACAGGTGGTAGTTGACCTTGGCCTGCACCTCCCAGGAGGCCCCAGAGCTAGTGCACCCAGTGGACAGCTTCATTTTGAAGCATCACCACCCAACCAACTCCATAAGTGACACACTGAAGATGCATACTTAGAAGGCACCAGAGCCATGCCAAAGTAAGTCTTTCACAGTGTGGTGGGCCCCTGCACAGCTGATCCTCCTTGGTGGTTGGTGGTCAGTGGTTGCAGCCAGTCCTTGCAGTTGATTTGCCTGGGGATAAATACCTCTTATTGACATGCCAATAGCAGTCAAGGCTCAACTACAAGAAAAGTGCGTGCACAGCCCACAAGGGGGAACACCTTGATTGCCCAACTTGGGTGATTGGGGAGGCAGTGCCACTGGAACATACAGGACACCTACTACATTAGGCCAGACTACCAAGAAAGAAGGTCATAATGGCTCTACCTAATACATAGAAACAAACAGAGGGAGGCTGCCAAAATCAGGAGACAGAAAATTATGTCCCAAATGAAAAAAGAGAACAAAACCCTAGAAAAAGAACTATATAAAATGGACACAAGTGATCTACTACATGCAGTTTAAAATACTAGTTATAAGGATGCTCAATGAACTTAGAACTTCAATAAAATAAAAAAAAAAACTACTCAGAAGTGAAGGATACACTAAGTGAAAAAAAGAATAATTTACAGGAAATCAACTGCAGAGTAGAAGGGGCAAGATTTAAATCAGCGATTTGGAAATAAGAAAGCAAAAACCACATAATCATAATCAGAACAACAAAAAGAAAAAAGAATCTAAAGAAATATGGACAGTATAAGAAGGCTCTGAGACAACTTCTAGCATACACACATTTGCATCCTCGGGGGTTCCAGAAGAGAAGACAGAATGCAATAAATTGAAAACCTATTTAAAAAATAATAATAGAAAACTTCCCTAACTTGGTGAAGGAAATAGACATACAAGTACAAGCAACACACAGCCTCAAACAAGATGAACCCAAAGAGGCCCACACCAAGACACATCATAATTCAAATGCAAAAGTTTAAAGACAAAGAGAGAATTTAGAGCCCTGGCTGGTGTAGCTCAGTGGATTGAGTGCAGGCTGGGAACCAAAGTGTCCCAGGTTCGATTCCCAGCCAGGGTACATTCCTGGGTTGCAGGCCATGACCCCCAGCAACCGCACATTGATGTTTCTCTCTCTCTCTTTATCTCCCTTCCTCCCCTCTCTAAAAATAAATAAATAAAATCTTAAAAAAAAAAAGAGAGAGAATTTAAAAGCAGCAAGAGAAAAGCAGTTAGTTATCTACAGGGGAGCTCCCATAAGACTGTCAGCTGATTTCTTAACAGAAACTTTGCAGGCCAGAAGTGGCAAGAAATATTCAAAGTGATAAAAAGCAAGGATGTACAACCAAGGTTATTCTGCCCAGCAAAGCTATCATTTACAATCAAAAGACAGATAAAGAGTTTCCCAGACAATAAAAAGCTAAAGGAGTTCATCACCACCAAACCAGTATTACATGAAATGTTAAAGTGTCTCCCTTAAGAAGAAAAAAAAAGATTAAAAATATGAAGAATAAAATGACAATAAATAGATGTCTATCAACAACTTAATCTAAAAAACAAAATAAACAAGCAAATAGAACAGACACAGACTTCTAGAAACAGAGAACATTTTGACAGTTGCCACATAAAAGGGGGTTTGGGGAGATGGGTGAAAAGGTGAAGGGATTAAAAAGTACAAATTGGTTGTTATGGAATAGTCATGGGATGTAAAGTACAGCATATAGACTACAGTCAATAATATTCTAATAACTATGTATGGTGTCAAATGGGTGAGAGAGTCATTGAAATGATCACTTAATAAGATATGTAATGTATAATCACTGGGCGGTGTACCGGAAACTAATATAATAATGTATGTCACCTGTAATTGAAAAATAAAAATGATTTTAAAATGGGAAAAATGAAAGACAAGAATAAAGTCAAAAACTGACACTACCTGACAGCAAAACTTACTGAAAAGCTATAGTGAATAAAACAATGTGGCATAGGTGAAATAATAGACAAATAGGTCAATGGAACAGATTACAGAGCCCAGAAATAAACATACACAATATGGACAACTGATCTTTGACAAAGATGAAAAGAATTCATTGGAGAAAAGACATTGAACAATCATGTATAACAAAGGAACAACCATGGGTAAAAAAAAAAAGAATATAGATAGAGCTTATATTTCAAACAAATGAACAAAAAGTGAGTCATAGACCTAAATGTAAACACAAAAGTATGAAACTTTTAGAAAACAATGTAAGAGAAAATCCAAATGACCTTGGGTTTGAAGGTGAATTTTTTCCAGCTTTACTGGTATATAATTGAAATGTAATATTGTGTAAGTTTAAGGTGTAAAATGTGATGACGTGAGGCACATATGCAGGGTAGCGCAAAAGTTGGTTTATTGTCATGAGTACACAAAACAGAGTTTATTCTTGGATTATTATTTATTAATTATTTATTATTTCCACATGTACAAACTGTAAACCTACTTTTGCTCTGCTCTGTTTTGTGAAATGATTACCATAGTGGGGTTAGTTAACACCTCTATCACCTGACATAATTACCATTTCATTTTTTGTAGTGAGAACATTTAAGTTCTACTTTGTTAGCAACTTTCAAGAATATAATACAATATTCTTAATAATAGTCACCATGCAGTCCATTAGATTCTTATAGCTCATTAATCTTATGATTGGAAGTCTATACCCTTTGACTGACATCTCTCCATATCCCCCAAACCCCAGCCACTGGCAACCACCAATCTACTCATTCTTTCTGAGTTCAACTTTTTAAATTCCACTATGGCCTGACCAGTGTGGCTCAGTTGACTGGGTGTCATCCTGCAAAGCAAAAGGTCACCAGTTTGATTCCTGGTAGAGGGACATGCCTGGGTTGTGGGCTAAGTCCTCAGTTGGGGTGTGTACAAGAGGCAACCAATTGGTATTTCTTTCTCAATTTCATGTTTCTCTCCCTCTTTCTCCCTGCCTTCCCCTCTCTCTAAAAACAAGCAAATAAAATCTTTAATTCCACATATAAACGAGATCATATAGTGTTTGTCATTCTCTAACTTATTTCACTTAGCATATGTTCTGAAGGTCCATTCACATTGTTACAAATGGCAGGATTTCCTCCTTTCTCATGGCTGAATAATATTCTCTTGTGTGTGTGTGAGCACCATATTGTTTTGTCCATTCATCCGTTGATGGACACTTAGTTTTTTCTCCCCCCATATCTTGGTTATTGTGAGTAATGTTGACATGAACATGGGGGTGGAGGATCTCTTTGAGATCCTAATTACATTTCCTTTGAAGATATACCTATAAGAAAGATTATTGGGTCATATGGTGGTTCATATTGTGCTTCATATGTTGGTTCATATTGCTGGATCAGATGGTGGTTCTATTTTTACTTTTTCAAGGAATCTCCATAATAGCTATACCAATTTACATTCTCATAAAAAAATCACCAAAGTTCCTTTTTCTCTACATCCTCATCAACAAATGCTATCTCTTCTGTTTTTGATAGCTGTCATTCTGACAGGTGTGAGGTGATATATCATGATGGTTTTGATTTCCAATTTCCTGATGATTAGTGATGCTGAACATCCTTTTATGGACCTGTTGGCCATCTGTATCTCATCTGTGGAAAACTTTCTACTCAAATGCCTTGTTAATTTTTAATTAGATTATCATTATTTTTACTCTTCAGTTGTATGATTTTTGTACATTTTTGATATTTACTCCTTTTCAGATATATGGTTAGCAAATATTTCTTCCCATTCTGTAAAATGTTTTTTCATTTGGTTGACTGATTCTTTTGATGTGCAGAAGCTTTTTAGCTTAATGTAGTTTACCTCTTAGTTTAATTTTACTTTTGCTCCTTGTGATTTTGGTGTCATGTCCAAAAAAGGTGTTGCCAAGACCAATGTGAAGGAGCTTTTCAGTATACAGATTGTTCACATCCTAGGTTAAGTTTATTTTTATTTCTTTCTTGTTTTTGCTGCTACTAGAATGAAACGAAATATCAATAACAGAAGGGCATTGGAAGCTTCACAAATATGTGAAAATTAAATGATACACTCTTCAGCCAACAGGTCAAAGAAGTAATCAAAAGGAAATTATAAAATAACTTGAAACAAATGAGAATTAAAATAAAATAACTGCTGCTTGAACCTGAGTCTCAACTTCTTGCCTTCCTTCCTGAACAACATGAGCTTCAGTATCTGCTCCAGCTTTTCCATCAACTACCAGATCCTGGGACCCATGCAGTTGCCCAGCCACCAGGTTCTACTCCACCAGCATGTAGGGCAGCTGGGTATCTGACAGCTTGGCTGTGGGGATAGCCAGGGGTCTGGTGGGCAGAGGCATCATCCAGAGTGAGAAAGAGACTAAAATGTCTGAATGACTGCCTGGCTTTCTACCTTAAGAAGGTGAGAAGCCTGAAAGCTGATAATCAGAGACTGAAGAGCAAAATCCAGGAACACTTGGAAAAGAAAGGACTCCAGGTGAGAGACTGGAGGCATTATTTCGAGGCCATCATGTACTCGAGGGCTCAGATCTTTGTAAGTTCTGTGGACAACTCCAACATTGTTTTGAAGATTGGCAATGCTTGTCTTGCTCCTGATGACTTCAGAGTATGTGGTGGAGCTTGCCATGCACCAGTCTGTGGAAAGTGACATTAATGAACTCTGAAATGTCACTGATGACCAAAATATCACTTGGCTGTAGCTGGAGACAGAGATCAAGGCTCACAAGGAGGAGCTGCTGTTCATAAACAAGAACCACTAGGAGGAAATAAATGGTCTACAAAACCACATTCTTAATTCTGAGTTGACTGTGGAGTTATATGCCCCCAAATTTCAGGACCTCAGCAAGATCATGGCAGACATCCAGGCCCAGTATGACAAGCTGGCTTGGAAGAAACAAGAGGATCTTGACAAGTACTTACTTGTCCAAGCAGATTGAGGAGAACACTACAGCGGTCACCTTGCAGACATCTGAGAAAGGAGCTGCTAAGGTGACATAGAGCTGAGACAAACTGTCCAGTCCTTGGAGGTAGACCTGGACTTGATGAGAAATCTGAAGGCTATCTTGGAGAACAGCCTGAAGGAAGTGGAGACACACAATGCCATGCATACAGAACAGTTCAGCAGAGTCCTCCTGCACCTGGAGTCACAGCTGGTCAGACCTGGGCAGAGGGGTAGCATGAGGCTCAGGAGTAGGATGTCTTGTTGAACATCAGGGTCAAGATAGAGGCTTACATAGCCTCCTAGTGCTACCTGCTGGAAGAAGGGGAGGATTTCAATCTTGGTGACACCCTGGACAACAGCCATTCCATACAATCCATCCAAAAGACCACCACCAGCAACAGAGTGGACAGAAAAGTGATGTCTGAGGTCAATAACACTAAAGTACTGAGGTGTTAAAGGCAGCAGAAGTGGGGCACCCTTGGCAGGGGCAGGGAGCCAATAAAAAGTTCAGAGATCATTGAACATTAAAACAAAAATTAAAACAGACTTCTGGCCAAGATACAGGCATAGGTAGACACACTGTGCCTCCATGCACAACCAAAAGAAAGACAACACATTTAAAAACAAAAAAACAACCAGAGCCACCAGAAAATCAAACTGTATGGAAGTCTGACAACCAAGGTAAAAAACAAAAACAAAAACAAAACAAAACAAAAAAAACATTTATCCAGACCAGTAGAAGGGGTGAAGACTGGAGGCCAGGGCAGAGAGGACTTGCAGCAAGGCAGTGGTTGGAGGACTGGGCAAGTGAGGCAGCGACTGGTAGAATAAGTGGTCCCACATTTGCATGTGGATAAACCAGGAGGATCAACTGGGGAGAGAGGCAGACCATGCAACTCAGGGTTCTAGAATGAGGAAATAAAGCCTCAAAACCTCTGACTGAAAAAATCTTGGGGGGTTGTGGCAGTGGAAGAAACCCCCAGCCTCACAGGAGAGTTCATTAGAAAGACCCACAGGGTCCTAGAATGTACACAAACCCACCTGCCCAGGAATCAGCACAAGAAGGGCCCAATTTGCTTGTGAGTAGTGGAGGGAGTGTCTGAAAGCCAGCTGAGAGCCCAGCAAGCAACATTGTACACTTTTGGACCCCTCTCACACATACAGCACCACAATACAGCTATGTGTGTTGCCCCTCCCTGGCAAATACCTAAGGTTCTGCCCCTTACTAGGTAATAGGCATGCTGAGACAGAAAAAAAATTTCCCCAAAATGAAAGAACAAATGAAAGCTCCACAAAATATAAAACTAAGCGATGAAGAGATAGCCAACCTATCAGATGCAAAGTTCAAAACACTGGTAATCAGAATGCTCACAGAAATGGTTGAGTATGGTCACAAAATAGAGGAAAGAGTGAAAACTATGAAAAGTGAATTAAAGGAAAATATACAGGGAACCAACAGTGACAGGGAGGAAACTGGGACTCAAAGCAACAGTTTGGAGAAGAAGGAAGAAAGAAACATTCGACCAGAACAGAATGAAGAAACAAGAATTCACAAATATGAGGAGAGGCTCAGGAGCCTCTGGGACAACTTTAAACATTCCAACATCCAAATCATAAGGCTGCCAGGAGAAGAGGAAGAGCAAGAAATGGAAAACTTATTTGAAAACATAATGAAGGATAAATTCCTTAATCTGGCAAAGGAAATAGACTTTCAGGAAGTCCAGGTAGCTCAGAGAATCCCAAAGAAGTTGGACTCAAGGAAACACACACCAAGGCACATCATAATTACACTACCCAAGGTTAAAGATAAGCAGAAAATCTTCAAAGCAGCAAGGGAAAAGGAGATAGTTACCTACAAAGGAGTTCCCATAAGACTATCAGCTGATTTCTCAAAAGAAACCTTACAGGCATGAAGGGCCTGGAAAGAAGTATTCAAAGTCATGAAAGGCAAGGACCTACATTCAAGATTACTCTATCCAGAAAAAATATAATTTAGAACGGGAAGGCAGATAAAGTGCTTCCCATATAAGGTCAAGTTAAAGGAGTCCATCATCATCAAGCCCTTATTATATGAAATGTTAAAAGGACTTATCTAAGGAAAAGAAGATCAAAAACTATGAACAGTAAAATGACAACAAACTCAGAAGTATCAGTAGCCAAACCAAAACAAACAAACAAACAAAAGCAACAAAAAACAAACAGGCAAACAACTAGAACAGAACAGAGTCACAGAGGTGGAGATCCCACAGAGGTTTGTCACCAGGACAGGGGTTGGGGGAGAGTAGGGGAAAAGGTGCAGGGAATGGAAAGCATAAATATTGGATACAAAATGGACAAGAGGAGGTTAAGAATAGTGTGGGAAATGTAGAAGCCAAAGAACTTATATGTATGACCCATGGACATGAACTAAGGGGTGGGGGTAATGCGGGTGGGAGGGGGAGTGCAGGGTGGTGGAGAATAAGGGGGGAAATGGGACAACTGTAAAAGCATAATCAATAAAATAGATTAAAAATAAAAAACTAACACAAAATGTACCAATACATATAAGATGCAGCAAAAGCAGTGCTATAGTTCTAATTGTGTACATAAAAAAAAGAAAGATCTGAAACCAGCAACTAAACTATGTATCTCAAGGAATTAGAAAGAGAAGAATAAACTAATCCAGAGGCAGTAGATGGAAGAAAATAGAAAACATTAGAGTTGAGATACACACAGAATATAAGAAGAACAGATAAATAAAACCAAAAGTTAGTTTTTCAAAAGATCAACAAATTTGACAAAACTATAGCTAAATTCACTCAAAAAAGAAGATTCAAATTACTAAAATCATAAATGAAAATAGAAACCTTACCAATTTTACAGAAATAAAAAGCATAGTGGAATACTATGAACAATTCCACACTAACAAATTGGATATCTTAGAGCAGTGATTTTCATGCTTTAAAAAAAAAAAATCTTATGGCACATAAACTAATTACTAAAATTCTGCAGTACAGCAGAAATATATTATACTTTTTGCCAATCTGCCAAAAGATAGATATTATTTTGATTTATTCACACCAAAGGCTATTGTTGTGTTGGGTGTTGTGATTTTTTATTTGAAAATATAAGGGAAAATAAGTCAGTGCCTCTGACTAAATAGTCAGCTATCACATGTTTTAAACATTCTTGCAGTACACTGGATGAACATAGCTGACCTAGAGGAAATGTACACACTCATACAAATACACAACCTACAATGATTGGAGAAGAGAGTCCCAGCCAAGATGGAGACACAGGCAGAAATGCTTCACATCCTCCTACAACCAAAAGAAGGATAACAACCAATATAAAAACAAAGGACAACCAGAACTGCCAGAAAATCATTTGGAAAATGATTAGCAGAAAAAAAAATTAGGAGAGGCTTTGGAACCTTTAGAACAACTTTGAGTTTTCCAACATCTGAATCATAGGGGCAACAGAAGAAGAGGAAGAGCAAGAAATTGAAAACTTATTTGAAAAAATAATGAAGGAAAACTTTCCTAATCTGGCAAAGGAAATAGACTTCCAGGAATTCCAGGAAACTCAGAGAGTCCCAAAGAAGTTGCAACCAAGGAAGCACACACCAAGGCATGTCGTAATTACATTACTGAAGACTAAAGATAAGGAGAGAATGTTAAAAGCAGCAAAACAAAAGGAGTTCCCATAAGACTATCAACTGATTTCTACAAAGAAACCTTACAAGGAAGAAAGGGCTGGAAAGAAATATTTGAAGTCATGGAAGGCAATGACCTACAACCTAGATTACTCTATCCAACAAAGCTATCATTTAGAATGGAAGGGCAGATAAAGTGCTTCCCATATAAGGTCAAGTTAAAGGAGTTCATCACCACCAACTTATTATATGAAGTGTTAAAGGGACTTATCTAAGAAAAAGAAGATCAAAACTATGAACAGCAAAATGACAACAAACTCACAACTGTTGACAACTGAACCTAAAAAACAAAACCAAACTAAGGAAACAACTAGAACAGGAACAGAATCACAGAAATGGAAATCACTTGGAGGGTTATCAGTGGGAAGGGGAAGGAAGAGAATGGGGGGAAAGGTACAGGGAATAAGAAACATAATTAGTAGGCACAAAATAGACAGGGGAAGGTTAGCAATAGTATAGGAAATGGAGAAGCCAAAGAACTTATATGTACAAGCCATGGACATTAACTAAGGAGAGGGGGAAATGATGGAAGGTTGGGGGGTGGTGCAACGAGGAAGGGGACAAAGGAGAGAAAAAAAAACTTTGGGACAACTGTAATAGTATAATCAATAAAATATACTTTAAAAATATACAAACTACAATGATTGAGTCATGAAGAAATAGAAAATATGAATAGACTTATATTTAGTAAATAGAAAAAGCTTGAACCACATGACTTCACATGTGAATTATAACAGACAGTAAAGGGAGAATTACAGCAAGCCTTCCTAAAATCTTCCCCAAAAAATGGAGGAGGGGGAACACTTTCTAACATTCCAATAGGGCAGCATTAGCCCAATACCAATGTCAAAGACACCACAAGAAAATAAAATTACAGTCAAGTATACTTTATGTATATTAATGCAAAATTCACAAAACAAATTCCTAAGAAACAAAATTCAGCATCATATTTGAGGACTTATGCACCATGATCAATTGGCATTTACTTCTTAAATCTAAGAATGGTTCAACACACAAAAATCAATCATAATAATCACATTGACAGGACAAAGAAAAAACATATCTTTTTAATCCAGGTAGAAGAAATAGCACTTGACAAAATCCAGCACCCTTTCATCAAAACACTCAACAATCTATGAATAGAAAGAAACTTCCTCAACATAATAAATGCCATAAATGAAAAGCCCACATCTATACATCACATCATATACATGAATAAAAAACTGAAAGTGTTTTCCTTACGAGAGAGAACAAGACAAGGATGTACACATTCCCCCATCTATTCAATGTAGTATTGGAAGTTTCAGTTTGAGCAATAAAGAGAAAGAAACAAAAGGCATCTAACTCAGAATGGAAGAAATAAGATTATCTGCACTCAAGGATGACATGCCACATATATAGAAATTGCCAAAGATTCCACACAGAAAAAGAATCCTTGTGGAGCTAAGAAGCAAGTTCAGCAAAGTTGCAGGATGCAAAATCAACTTGTAAAATGGGTTGCATTTCTATATAATAACAGTGAACAATTGAAAAATACTTAAGAAAACCATTTCATTACAACAGCATCAAAAGAATAAAATAGTTAATCATACATTTAACTAAGTAGGTAAAAAACTTGTATACTGAAATCTACAAAACATTACTGAAGTAAACTTTAAAAGACCTAAATATTTGGAAACTCTTCTTGTGTTCATCAGTTGGGAGATTTAACATTGTCAAGATGTCAATACTTTCCAAAGGAATCTAAAGATCCAATGCAATTTCTATCAAAATCCCAACAATATATTTTGCAGAAATAGAAAAACCTATCTTAAAATTCTTATGGAATCTCCAGGCATGCCAAATAGACAAAACAATTTCATTTTTTTAAAGATTTTATTTATTTTTAGAGAGAGGGGAAGGGAGAGAGAAAGAGGGAGAGAAAGATTAATGTGTGGTTGCCTCTTACATGCCCCCTATTGGGGACTTGGCCCACAACCCAGGCATGTGTCCTGACTGGGAATTGAACCAACAACCCCTTGGTTCACAGGACAGTACTCAATCCACTGAGGCACACCAACCAGAGCTAACAATTCCCTTTCTGTATTGGTTTCAGGCTTACAGCTTAGTGGTTACACAATTATATACATTCCACACTGTTCCCCTCTATATTTCCAGTAAAGCAACAGGTGTCATACATAGTTTCACAATATTATTGATGATATTTCCTATGCTTTACTTCCCTGTGACTATTTTTTAACTACTGGTTTCCACTTAATCCCTTCACCCTTTTCACCCAGTCCCCCAACCCCTGTCCCAGCTGGCAACCACCAGTTTGCTTTCTGTGTCTGAGTTTTTTCCAATTTTGTTTGTCTGTAATTTTGAAAAAGAAAAAAGCTTGCATTCACTCTTCCTAATTTCAAAGTGAGGATGTTTTGGGTACCAATTTCAGTGTGTGTTTGTGTGTGTGTGTGTGTGTAGTTCCCACACCATCAAGCTATTCTTAGGCACCAGCAATTATTGAACTCAACTCAATTCTAATACTACCTTCCTAGAGGTACAATCATATCCCATAGGTTAAGGGTTCAGTCCTACACGACTGCCCCCTCCTCCACCTTCAGATGCCAATTTCAAGTCCAGGTTTTATCTATGCTTCTGAGTGGCTGGATATACATGGGAAGTTCCAATGACCACCTCCTTAGGTCTGACTAATTTTCTAGTGGCTCACAGAACTCAGAGAAACATTTTATGAATACTAGGTTACTGGTTTGTTATCAAAGAATATAACTCAGGAAAATCCAGATGGAAGATATATGGCAAGGTATGGGAAAAGGGGGCAGAGCTTCCATGCTCTCTCCCAGCACTCTGCTATCCCAGAATCTCCATGTTTTCACAAACCCAAAAGCTCTCCAAGCCCCACACTTTTGGATTTTTTATGTAGGCTTTATTATATAAGCACTATTGATTAAATCATTGGACACCAGTAATTGATTCAACCTCCAGCCTCTCTACTTTCCCAGGAGGTGGTGGTAGGTGGTTGGATTGAAAATTTCAACCCTGTAATCACCTAGTTGGTTTCCCAGCCAACTGGCTATCATCTTTAGATGCTTTCTAAAGGTCACCTCATTAATGTAAATCTAGTTAGTTTGGAAAGGGGCTTGTTATAAATAACGAGACACCCATTTCACCTTAATGGCTCTGTAGTGAATTTCAGTTGTCACAAACTGTGGATAAAGATAAATTATATATGAGAAGTATATTGTGGTCATCTGAATGACCAAATATATGTATATTTCTTACAAATCACAATATCACATAAAAATTGTTAAAATAACTATGGTGATCTAAACATTATGATACTGGCAAAAAATAGACAATAAATCATTGAAATAGTATAGATCAGAAATAATCCCTTGCGTATATGGCCAAATAATTTTTGACAAGAGTACCAATAACTTCAGTGGGAAATGAACATTCTTTTCAAGAAATGGTGTTGGGACAATTGGATATTAACATGTGAAAGAATAAATTAAGGCTTTTACCTTATACTATACATAAAAATTAACTCAAAATGCACCCAAGATAAACTTAAAGGCTAAAACTTTGAAGCTCTTAAAATAAAACATAGGGAAGAACTATATGGCATTGGGTCTGCAATAATGTCTTAGGTATGGCACTGAAAACATAAGAAAAATAGATAAATTGAACTTCATCAAAAACCCTTTCAAGAAAGTGAAAAGTAAGTCCCACAGAATAAGAGAAAATACTTGTAAATCATATATATATAACGAGGGCTTAATATCAACAGAATATAACGAACTCCTAAAGCTCATCAGCAACAAAAGCCCAAACAACGATATTTGTGAAGGTTTAGGGCAAATGCCATAAGTAGATATTTTATTTCTTATTTTTATGTTGTAACATTTTATTTTCATTATTATTTTTATTGTTGTTCATGTAAAGCTTTCTGCCTTTTCACCCCACACATCCCCACCATCCTAGGCGTCCCCACCTCCTTCCGGTTTCCACACCCCCTTGTTATTGTCCATGGGTCCTTTAGAGTTGTTCCTGTAAACTCTTCCCCTTCCCCTCATTATACCCTCCCTCCTCCCCTCTAGTCGCTGTCAGTCTGATCTCAATTTCAATGTCCTTGGATACATTTTGCTTGCTTGTTCGTTTTGTTAATTAGGTTTAAGTTAAATGTGAGATTATATGGTATTTGTCTTTCACCACTTAGCTTATTTCACTTAGCATAATGCTCTCCAGTTCCATCCATGCTGTCGTAAAGGGTAGAAGCTCCTTCTTTCTTCCTGCTATGCAGAATTCCATTGTGCAAATGTACCATAGTTTTTTGATCCACTCATTTACTGAAGGGCACTTAGGTTGCTTCTGGAACTTGGCTATTATAAATTGTGCTGCTATGAGCATTGGGGTGTATAAGTTCTTTTGGACTGGTACTTCAGGGTTCTTAGTGTATAATCCTAGCAGTGGAATTGCTGGGCCAAAGGCAGTTCCATTTTTAGTTTTCTGAGGAAATTCCATACTGTTTTTCATAGTGGTTGCACCAGTCTTCAATCCCACCAACAGTGCAGTAGGGATCCCTTTTCATCACGACCTCTCCACCACTTGCTGTTTGTTGCTTTCTTTATGATGACCATTATGACCAGTGTGAAGTGGTATCTCACTGCGGTTTTAAGTTGCATCTCTCTGATGGCTAGTGATACTTAACATCTTTTCTTATATCTCTAGACCCTCTAGATGTCCTCCTCTGAGAAGTGTCTGTTCAGATCCTTTGCCCACTTTTTAATTGGGTTGCTTGTTTTCTTAGAGTGGAGTTGTGTGAGTTCTTTATATATTTTGGAGAGCAAACCCTTGTTTGAGGTATCAATGGAAAATATGTTTTCCCATATGTTTGGTTCTCTTTTCATTTTAATGCTGTTTTCTTTAACTACACAGAAGCTTTTTATTTTGATAATATCCCATTTGTTTCCCCTTTCTCTTATTTCCCTTGCTATAGGAGTCATATCAGTGAAAATATTGCTCCATGGAATATCTGTGATTTACCTGCCAATGTTCTCATCTAGAACTTTTATGGTGTCATAACTTATATTTAAGTCTTTTATCCACCTTGAATTTATGTTTCTGTGTGGTGTAAGTTGGTGCTTGAGTTTCACTTTTTGGCATGTAGCTGTCCAGGCGCCCAACACCATTTGTTGAAAAGGCTATTTTTCTCCATTTTATGCTGCTGCCACCTTTGTCGAATATTAATTCATCATAGAGACTTGGGTTTATTTCTAGGGTCTCTATTCTGTTCCATTGGTCCTTGTGTCTGTTCCTACGTCAGTACCATACTGTTATGATTACAGTAGCCTTGTAATACAAATTGGTATCAGGCATTATGATCCCTCTTACCTTGCTCTTCTTTCTCAAAATTGCTGCAGGTATTCAGAGTTGTTTATGGTTCCATATAAATTTCCGAAGTATTTGTTATATATCTGTAAAATATGCCATTTTTACTTTAATAGGTATTGTATTGAATCTATAAATTGCTTTGGGCAGTATGGACATTTTGATGATGTTAATTCTTCCAATCCTTGAACATGGTTTATGTGTCCAGTTGTTTCTGTCACCCTTAATTTCTTTCTTCAGTGTAGTGTAGTGTTCTGAGTACAGGTCTTTTACCTCCTTGGTTAGATTTATTCCTCAGTATTTTATTTTATTTTTTTTTTGGTTGCTAAATCAAACGGGAATCTTTTCAGATTTCTGTTTCTGATATTTCATTGTTGGTATACAAAAATGTCTTTGATTTCTGAAAATGACTTTGTATCCTGCTGTTTTGCCAAATTCATTTATTACATCAAGCAGTTTTTTGGCGGAGCCTAAAGGATTTTCTATGTACGCTATCATGTCATCTGCAAGTAATGGCAGTTTTGCTTGCTTTTTTCCAATTTTTATGCCTTTTACTTCCTTTTATTGTCTGATTACTGTGGCTAGGTCTTCCAATACTATGTTGAATAGAAGTAGTGAAAGTGGACAACCTTGATTTGTTCTTGATCTTAGTGGGAAAGCTTTTAGTTTTTTCCCACTGAGTATAATGTTGGTTGTAGGTCTCTCGCACATGGCTCTTATTATATTGAGGAATGCTGCTCTATTCCCACTTTGCTGAGTGTTTTTATCACAAATGGGTGCTGTACCTTATCAAATGCTTTTTCTGCATATATTGATATGATCATGTGATTTTTGTCTTCCCTTTTGTTTATGTGATGTTTTAGGTTTATTGATTTGTGAATATTGTAATGTCCTTGCATCCCTGGGATGAATCCCACTTGGTCATGGTGTTTGATCCTTTTGATGTATTGCTGGATGAGCTTTTCCAATATTTTGTTGAGGATTTTAGTGTCTATGTTCATTAGCAATATTGGACTGAAGTTTTCTTTCTTTGTTGTGTCTTTATCTGGTTTTGGGTTTAAGATGATGCTGGCTTCATAAAAAGAGTTTGGTAGTTTTTCATCTTCTTGAATTTTTTGGAACACTTTGTAAAGGATATGGGTTAGCTCTTCCTTATATGCTTTGTAGAATTCTAATGTGAAACCATCCAGGCCAGGGCTTTGTGTGTTTGGAATTTTTAATTTACTACTTCAATTTTGTCAACTGTTATTGGTCTGTTCAGGCTTTCTACTTCTTCATTCCATTTGGGAAGATTATACTTTTCTAGACATTTGTCCATTTCACCTAGGGTTTCAAAGTTCTTGGCATATAGTTCTTCATAGTAATGTCTTACAATCCTTTGTATTTCTGTGGTATTAATTGTAATCTCTCCTCTTTCATTTATGATTATGTTAATTTGGGTGCTCCCTCTCTTTTTCTTGATGAGCTTGCTTAAAGGCTTGTCGATTTTGTTTATTTTTTCAAAGAACCAGCTTCTGGATACATTGATGCTTAGAATTGTGCTTTTGGTCTCTATGTCATTTAATTCATCTCTGATCTTGGTTATTTCCTTCTACTTGCTCTGGGCTGTCTTTGTTGTTGTTCCTTAAGTTCTTGTAGGCATAGGTTTAGGTTGTTTATTTGAAATGTTTCTATCTTTTTTAGGTAGGCCTTTATTGCAGTGACATTCCCTCTCAGGACTGCTTTTGCTGTGTCCCTTAAGTTTGGATTTTTTTTAGTTCATTTTCGTGTGTTTCCAGAAACATTTTTATTTCTACCCTAATCTCATTTTTCATTGTTTAATAGCATGCCATAAATTCTCCATAAGTTTGAGTGTTTTTTGAATTTTTTCCTTGAGGTTGGTTTCTAGTTTCAATTCATAGTGGTTTGAGAAAATGCTTGATATGATTTCAGTTTTCTTGAATTTGTTGAGGCTTGTTTTGTGTCCTATGATGTGGTCTATCTTTGAAAATGTTCCATGTGCATTTGAAAAGAATGTGTATTTTCCTTCTAGGGGATGAAGAGCTTTATATATATATCAGTTAAGTCCATTTTATCTAGGGCGTTGTTCAATGCCACAATATCTTTGCTGATATTTCATGTAGAAGATCTGTCCATTTTTGAAAGTGGCGTATTACAATCCCCTACTGCAATTGTGTTGCTGTCAATATCTTTCTTGAAGTCCTTCAAGATTTACTTTATGTACTTGGATGCTCCTTTATTGGGTGCATATATATTTACTTTGTTTATGTCTTCTTGATGGATTCTTCCCTTGAGTATTATGAAGTGAACTTCTGGGCCTCTTTTTATGACGCTTTTTTTTTGCAGACTATTTTGTCTGATATGAGTATTACTACCTCAGCTATGTTTTTCCTATTTGCTTGGAAATTTGTTTCCAGCCCTTCGCTTTCAGCCTGTGGAGGTCTTTTGTTCTAAAGTGCATCTCCTGAAGGCAGCATACATTTGAGTCATGTTTTCTTATCCATTGTGCTATTCTGTGTCCTTTGATTGGGGCATTTAATCCATTTACATTTAAGGTTATTATTGATAGGTACTTATGCATTGCCATTTTCTCATACCTGTGTTCCTCTCACTTTCACTGTTTTTCTTCCTGTTCTTAAAGCAAACCCTTTAGCATCTGTTGCAGAGCTGGTTTGGAGAGGTATATGCTTTGAGGATTCTTTTGTCTGGGAAGCTCCTTATTTGACCTTCCATTTTAATTGAGAGCCTTGCTGGATAAAGAAGTCTTGGTTGCAGGCCTCTGGTTCTCATTACTTGGAATATTTCTTGCCATTCTCTTCTGTATTGGAGCCTTTCCATTGAGAAGTCAGCTGCTAGCCTTATTGGGGCTCCCTTGTATGTTACTTCCTGTTTTTCCCTTGCTGCCTTTAAGATTCTCTCTTTACTGTGGAATTTTGCCATTTTAATTATTATGTGTGTTGAAGTGGGCCTCTTTGGATTCCTCTTGATTGGGACTTTCTGTGTTTCCTGGATTTGTCTTAGTTTTTCCCTCATCAAATTAGGGAAGTTTTCCATCATTACTTTTTCAAATAAGTTTTCTATCCCTTGCTCTTCTTCTTCTCCTTCTGGTATCCCTATTATACAGATATTATTATGTTTCATGTTGTCCTGCATTTCCCTTAATTCCTCTTCTTTCTTTCTGAGCCTCTTTTCCTTTTCTTGCTCATTTGGGTGGTTTTTTTTCCTATGTTGTCCTTCAGCTCACTGATCCCATGCTCTGCTTCATCGATTCTGCTTTTGATTCCTTCTACTGTGTTCTTCAGGTCAGAAATTGTATTTTTCATTTCCTCTTGTAACTTTTGGATAGTTTCTATTTCCTTTTTTATTTTGATATAGTTTTCAGTGAGTTCATTGTAGTTTCCCTGTAGTTTTTGGTCATTCTCTGTGAGCTCACTGAGCTTCCTGATAATCACTGTTTTGAACTCAATATCTGATAGTTTACTTGCCTCTATTTCATTTAGCATTCTTTCTGAGGCTTTCTCCTTTCCTTTAATTTGGGGATTTTTTTCTTTGTCTCCCTATTGTTTATGAGACTCTGTGTTAGCTGCTGCTTCTTGCATTGATCTGTTCTGACTCCTTGTGTTTATGGTGTGAACTTCTGTGGTAGAATACCTGAGATTCAGTGGCACAGCCTCCTTGATCTCTCAAGCTCACTGGTCTTAGGCTGTCATTTTTGTTGGCTGTGTGTATGTATTTGTGTTTTGATTGTTGTTGGGTCTTTCTTTGGTGGGTCCTTCCCACCAGTTGGTTAAGTAAGGGTCACTCTGTCCACCACCTCTTGTATTCTGTTGTGCAGGTGTGGGCAGGTTGTGTTGAAGCAGGTCCTTCCATGTGTACAAGGTTTTGAGGATTCTCTCTTGCTATTGTTCAGTTGTTTGTTCTAAGTAATTTCTTCAGTATTTAGTTGTATTTCCAGATAGGTCCTCAGTTGAGTTAGTGTGCCTTCCACTCCCTTCTTCACCTTCTTCTGTTGTTATCTGTTGGTGGTTCCTTTGTTGTTGAGTTTCCTCTTCCAGCAGGTATCCTGCTGTTCAGTGCTTCTGCCTAAACTTTTTGTGATCAGTTGGAAAGGGAAGGAAAAATGGTTTAAGGCAGCAGTAAATATTTCTATGAGATTTACAGTAGCAGCCAGTAGAGAAGAGACAGGAGATCCTTTGTATATGTCTAGTGTTAACTGTGATATTTTACCCAACTAGCCCCTTTTTAGAAAGGGTGGAAAGAAGATAAGACTCTTATTGTGGGGGAAGGATTGTGAGTTGGATCTAGAAAGCAGTGAGCTTGTGGGGGGTCAGATGATGAGGTTAAGTGAGAGTAAAGGATAGAAAATAGGTGTAGTGTGTGGGAGAATAGAATTAACTACAACAGTAATAAAGTTCAGAAAACAGTGAAGTGTGCTAAGATCTTGTACGTGTGCTGTGTAGTGTTTACAATTGTATGGAATAGCTATTATTTATAATAATGGAGTGACAGTCATATGACACAATCTATGTGATCTGGATAAGTAGAATAGGAAGTGTAGGACCTAGAGTAGTGTGCTAATGTAACACAAGTGAAGTGAAAGATAGTAAATTAACAATACACTGTGAAAGAGAGAACAAGGGAAACCAGTCAAACAATGCACTTTAACCAGCCAAGGGAAGAAGAATAAACAGAAAGAAGAGAAATACAAAAATACTAGTAAAATGAAAGATAAAAGAATAATGAAAGAATAATAATACAAATACAATAACTTGCAAGTTCTCTGGAGTAGCAAAGTGAAATTTGTCTCACTGTCTCAGCTGTGGGTCCAACTTTGTGTTCCCCTCTTTGCGTCCAACTCTGGTCTTTTCACAGTTCGAGGATTTATTGTCTCACCTGCAGGAATTTAAAACAGAAGGAAGGAAGAAGAGATAGAAAGGGAAAGAAAGGAAGAGGGAATTAAACAAGAAAGAAGGAAAGAGAGGAAGAAGGCATTAAAAGAAAAAAATAAAAATAAAATAAAGAATTACTTAAAAAAATCTTCCTGCTGAGTTCAAATTGGACAAGCCAGTGTTGCTGGTCTTCCTGGCTGCAGCAGTCTGAGGGGGTATTGGTTTCACTTTTCTCCCTTCCTGATCCACACTTGGAAAGCCTCCAGCCCTGTTCTCCAGCAGCCTCCAGTCCTGTCATGCACATTCAGTCGTGCACTCTCCCCTGGGCTACAGGTGTGAGCTCTGGGCCTTCTGTGCCACACCAGGAATGTCATGGAGTTGGGTGGGGTGGAGGCTGGAGTGGCTGCTGCAGAATTCCAAGAGAAGCCGCTGAGTATCTCTTTTTTTTCCTTTTTCTTTTTGAGAAATTCCTTCTGCTCAAGCCTGTCACTCCATACAAGGAAGAGGCTGTCCTCCCACATGGCCCACCTCTCCAACTAGACCCTGGGCTATCCAAGTCAGGACCACTCACAACCCAACTCTCAACTCTCCCCAGCCAGTGTCCACAGTCTCCTTGGGTGCTCCCAGCCCCTGTGTGTTTGCCACTTCATCCTTATTCCACTCTCTGCAACTTCAAACAACCAGGTTTCTCTTGGTGCTGCTCAAACCTTGTTTGGCAGGGGAGGGAGCCATTGACCCGGCTCTCTACCAAGAACCCTGTGGCAGACCCAGTGGGTGCCAGGCCTGAGACTGCAGCCATCCTCACCCCAGGGACTTTATTGTCCTGAAGCACTCTCCTTACCATCTGGTTTTCCAATGTCTGCTACAATTTTTTGGTCTCCTATCTTCATATATGTTGGGGTACTGTTGGCTGTTGACTCTGTTCCTCACTAGATTGGCTAGGTGTTTCACTCATGTGCCAGGGGAAGTGGAAACCACTCCCACCTATCTCGCTGCCATGTTAGAGTGTCTTGGACTTTTCTTTCTTTATTTTTCCCTCTATTCCCAGACCACCTATATTAATTTTAGCTTGTTTGTTATTGATACTACTTGGTGGATCTTTCTCTCCAATTTTGCTTCTATATTTTTATTAATTATTTACTGTTTTTCCTTTCTTTCACTTTATTTTATTTTATACTATTTTAATTTCTGTTTAAACTTAATATTATATACTTCCCTTCTCATATTGCATTCCACAACCTTCATTCCCTTTTTTATTCATGAGGTAAATTTTACCATCCCTTTTTCTATTCCTCCAGCTCCCAGTTCTTATTAGTGCTCCTCTAACTTCCAAAAGTCATTTTTTTTTCAGTAAGTCATCTCACATCTGCCCTCCTTTCTTATAATAAACTTAATATCATTAAACCCTTGTTAATACTGGTTCATTTGCTGTTGAAAGTGGGATTGTGGGCAGGGGGAATTATATTTGCAGGTGTGTATTTATTTCTTGAGCTTTCTGGTTTTGTTCTGGTAGCACCTGCCCAACAACACACAAGATGTTGTGGTCAGAGTCACCCTCAGTAAACCAGTTCGAGGGAAGGAACCACCAAAAAATAACCCAAAAACAATCAAAACTCAATTACATACAGAGAACCAGCATAAAAGGCATAAAGGGAATCTCAAGAGCATCAAGTTCAGGTGATCAAGGAGACTGCACCACTAAATCTCACAGGCCTCCTATCACAAAAGTTCACACCACAAAGTCAGAAAGTCAAAACACATCAACATAAGAAACAGAAGCAAACAAGAAGGGTCTCACAAATAATGGGAAGACAAAGAAACCACACTCAATCAAGAGGAAAGGGGGAATCCTCAGAAAGAATGCTAAATGAAATAGAGGCAAGTCAACTATCCAATATTGAGTTCAAAACAATGCTTATAAGGAAGCACAGTGAGCTCAGTGATATATACCCAAAACTACAGGGAAACTATGAGGAACTTACTGCAAACTATATCAACATAAAAAAGGACATAGAAACAATCAAGAAGGGCAAAGAAGAAACAAATAATACAATTTCTGAATTAAAGAACTCAGCTGAGGAACTTACTGCAAACTATATCAACATAAAAAAGGACATAGAAACAATCAAGAAGGGCAAAGAAGAAACAAATAATACAATTTCTGAATTAAAGAACTCAGCATAAGGAATCAAAAGCAGGCCTGATGAAGAAGAGGATCGAATCAGTGAGCTGAAGGACAAAGTAGTAAAAAACTCCTCAAAACAGCAAGAAAGGAAAAAAAAACTCAAAAAGAATGAAGAAGGGTTAAGGGAAATGCAGGATTATGTGTCAAGAATAATATCCATATAATAGGGATATCAGAAATAAAAGAAGATGAGCAAGGAATAGAAAACCTGTTTGAAAAAGTAATGATGGAAAACTTTGCTAATTCGATGAGAGAAAAAGCTACAGAATTCCACAAAGTCAAGAGGGTCCCAATCAAGAAGAACTCAAAGAGGATGACTGCAACAAACATCATACTGAAAATGGCAAAATTCAAAGAAAAGAGAGAATCTTAAAGGCAGCAAGGCAGCAACAGGAAGTAACATACAAGGGAGCTATGATAAGATGAGTAGCTGACTTCTCAGTGGAAATACTACAGCCAGAAGGGACTGGTAAGAAATATTCTAAGTAATGACAATCAAGGGCCTGCAACTGAGACTACTTTATGCATCAAGGCTGTCAATTAAAATTGAAGAAGAGGAAATAAATAGAAGAAGACCAAATGAAGAGCTTCCCTGACAAAAGAAGGCTGAAAGAATATACCACCCCCAAAACAGTGTTGCAACATATGCTACAAGGATGGCTTTAAGAAGAGGAATAAAAACAGTGAGAGAGAAAAGGAACAAAGGTACAAAGGGAGTAAAATGGCAATGAGTAAGGACCTATCAATAATACTCTTAAATTAAAATTGATTAAAAGCTCCAATCAAAAGATATAGGGTAACTGAATGGATAAGAAAACATGACCCACACATATGCTGCCTACAAGAGACCACCTGAGAACAAAAGACATACACGGACTGAAACTAAAGGGTTGGAAGAAAATATTCCAAGCAAGTAGACAAGAAAGAAAAGTTAGCGTACCAATACTCATATCTGACAAAAATAGACTTCAAAACAAAGGCTATAAGATGAGAACTAGAAGGATACTTCATAATACTCAAGGGAAGAATCCATCAGGAAGACATAAACATTATAAGCATATATGCACCCAACATTGGAGCACCCAAATATATAAGGAAAATCTTCGAGGACTTCAAGAAAGATATAGACAGCAACACACTTATGCTCAGGGAATTTAACACCTCACTGTCAAAAATGGATAGATCTTCCAAACAAAATATCAACAAATATATTTCAGCTTTGAACAATGGGCTTAATATATGTATATGTATATGTATATGTATACGTATATGTGTATATAGAGAGAATCTTTCATCCCAAAGAAGCGAAACACACATTCTTTTCAAATGCACATAGAACATTTTCAAAGATAGACCACATGAAAGAACACAAAACAAACCTCAACAAATTCAAGAAAATTCAAATCACATTAAACTAGATGACAAGAGCCTGAAACTAGAAACCAACCTCAAGGAAAAAACTCAAAAGCACTCAAAGTCATGGAGATTGAATAGCATGCTATTAAATAATGAATGAATTAACAATTAGATTGAGGAAAAAATTAAAAAAAATTGGAATCAAATACAAATGAACTCAAAATAAACCAAACTTATGGGACACAGCAAAGGCAGTTCTGAGAAGGAAGTTCATAGTGATGCAGGGCTACCTCAAATACATAGAAACATTTCAAACAAACAACCTAGCCCTACATCTGGGAGAACTGGAGGGAAAACAACAAAGACAGCCCAGAACAAGTAGAAGGAAAGAAATAACCAATATCAGACCAGAATTAAATGACATTGACACTAAAAGCACAATTCTAAGGATTGACAAATCCAGAAACTGCTTCCTTGGAAAGATAAACTAAACTGACAAGCCTTTAAGCAGACTCATCAAGAAAAAATACAGGACACAAATAAACATAATCAGAAATAAAAGAGGAGAGATTACAACTGATACCACATAAATACAAATGATTGTAAAAAATTACAGTGAAGAACTATATGCCAAGAAATTTGAAACACTAGGTGAAATGGACAAATTTCTAGGAAAATATAGTCTTCTAAGCCTAAATGAAGAAGAAGCAGAAAGCTTGAACAGACCAATAACAGCTGATGAAATTGAAGTAGTAATCAAAAAACTCCTGACACACAAAAGCCCTGGACCAGATGGTTTCACAGGAGAATTCTACAAAGCATTTAAGGAAGAGCTAACCCCTATCCTTCTTACACTATTCCAAAACATCCAAGAATAGGGAAGACTCCCAAACTTTTTTGAAGCCAGCATCATCCTAATCCCCAAACCAGACAAAGACACTACAAAGAAAGGAAACTACAGGCCAATCTTGCTGATGAACACAGATGCTAAAATCCTCCACAAAATATTGGCAAACCGCATCCAATAATACATTGAAAAGATCATACATCATGACTAGGTGGAATTCATCCCAGGGATGCCAGGATGGTACAATATTGACAAATCAGAAAATGTAATACATCACATAAACAAAAGCAAAGGCGGAAATCACATGACCATATCAATAGATGTGGGAAAAGCATTTGATAAGTTATAGCACCCATTTATGATAAAAACACTCAGCAAAGTGGGAATAGAATTCCTCAACATAATAAAGGCCATAGATGAGAGACCTACAGCCAACATCATACTCAATGGGAAAACTCTGAAAACTTTCCCACTAAGATCACGAACAAGAAAAGGTTGTCCAATTTCACCACTTCTATTCAACATAGAATAATAAGTTCTAGCCACACCTATCAGAGAAGAAAAAGAAGTAAAAAGTGTCCAAATTGCAAAAGAGGAAACAAACTCTCATTCTTTGAAGATGACATGATAGTGTACATAGAAAACCCTATAGATTCCACCAAAAAAAGTGATCAACTGATGAGGTCACCAGCAAGCAGTGTCCACAACATTGTGGTTGAGACACGAGAAAAATTCACACAGACTGCCAAGTCCTGTGCAGGAAAAGGGAAACCTCGGCCTCTCTTTCAAGAGGAGAGCACCTCGGAGCACCTTGGTCACTCTCTCAAGGGGAAAGTATGCCCACCCTTGCCTTGACAAGCTTTTATTGCTTTTCTGGGCACATTATATGATGGTCCTCAGTTACTATGCACAGGTTCACTCTAGGTGGTTACCTTTTACAGAAAACAAAGGAGAGGATGCTGCTAATTACTTCAAAGAGAAGGATGTAGCAGAC
Organism: Phyllostomus discolor; assembly: GCF_004126475.2. Taxonomy (NCBI): domain Eukaryota; kingdom Metazoa; phylum Chordata; class Mammalia; order Chiroptera; family Phyllostomidae; genus Phyllostomus; species Phyllostomus discolor. Next base: position 59,380,828 of record NC_050198.1, on the reverse strand, counting down.
CAAGGCGAAAAGTGGTTGAAATGGTTAAACTCCATACTGGGGAGGTTTAGCACAGACTTTAGGAAGTTACAGTAAGCACTTGCTGCCTCAATTCAGGGTGAAGAAGTTTTAGCAAAAGAAAGTCTCATAGCAGTCTAGGTACAATGCTGGCCTGATTCACCATGGGAGAACCTATGCATGACCGTGGGTCCTGTGCATCATTTTGCTTTCCACTGGCCTTTCAGGTGGGAGTTGTGCCTATGCCACACAAAAGAGTCTCCTATACTCAGCCTAATAAATGAATTTGTCAAAAACAGTGGGATACAAACTCAATATCCAGAAATCAAAGGCATTTTTTATACCAAGAATGAAATATCAGAAACAGAAATCTGGAAAAACATCCAATTTGACTTAACAACAGGAAAAATAAAATACCTAGGAATAAACCTAACCAAGGAGGTTAAAGATCTGTACTCGGAAAACTACACAACACTGAGGAAAGAAATTAAGGAAGACACAAACAAATGGCAACATATGTCGTGTTCATGAATTGGAATAATTAACATTGTCATAATGTCCATACTACCCAGATCAATTTATAGATTTAATGCAAGTACCATTGGCATACTTCACAGATATAGAACAAACACTTCAAAAATTTATATGGAACCATCAACCACCCCCAAAGAGCTGCATCAACTTTGAGATAGAAAAGCAAAGTAGGAAGAATCACAATATCTCATATCAAACTGTATTACAAGACCACTGTAATAAAAAGAGCCTGGTATTGGCATAAGAACAGGCACATGGACTAGTGGAGTAGAATAGAGAGCCCAGAAATAAACCCAAGTCTCTATGGTCAATTAAAGGGGCAGCAGCATGAAATGGAGTAAAAATAGTCTCTTCAACAAATGGTGTTGTTTCAGCTGGACAGCTACATGCAAAAAAAAATGAGACTTGAGCACCAAGTTACACCATACACAAAAATAAATTCAAGGTGGATAAAAGATTTAAATATAAGTCATATAAAGTCCTAGAGGAGAACATAGGCAGGAAAATCTCAAATATTCCACACAGCAATATTTTCACTGATATGTACCCTACAGCAAGGGACATAAAGGAGAGAATAAACAAAGGGGATCTCATCAAAATAAAAAGCTTCTGCACTGCTAAAGAAACCAACATTAAAGCCCTGGCTGGCGTAGCTCAGTGGATTGAGCGCGGGCTGGGAACCAAAGTGTCCCAAGTTCAATTCTCAGCCAGGGTACATTCCTGGGTTGCAGGCCATAACCCCCAGCAACCGCATATTGATGTTTCTCTCTCTCTCTCTATCTCCCGCCCTTCCCTCTCTAAAAAAATAAAAAAATAAATAAATAAATAAATAAAATCTTTAAAAAAAGAAAGTACTACAATAACTAATAAATAATACAAGAGTAAATTCTTTGTTTAAAAAAAAAAGAAACCAACATTAAAATAAAAAGAGAACCAACCATATGGGAAAACATATTTGCCAATGATGTCTCAGACAAATGATTGATCTCCAAAATGTATAAAGAACTCATATGACTCCACTCTAAGAAGAGAAACAACTCAATTAAAAATGGAAAAATGACTTTAACAGACATTTCTCCAAGGAGGACATATAGAAGGTCCAGAGACATATGAAAGGATGTTCAGTATTGCTAGCCATCAGAGAGATGCAAATTAAAACAACAGTGCTATACCAGTTCACACCAGTCAGAGTGGCCCTCATAAACAAAGCAACAAAGAACAAATGTTGGAGATGGTGTGGAGAAAAGGGAACCCTAGTCACTATTGATGGGACTGCAGACTGGTGCAACCACTATGGAAAACCGTATGGAATTTCTTCAGAAAACTAAAAATGGAAGTGCCTATTGGCCTGACAATTCCACCACTAGGATTATATCCTAAGAACACTGAAACACCAATCCAAAGAATCTATGCACTCCAATGTTCATTGCAGCACAATTTACAATAGCCTAGTGCTGTACGCAATCCAAGTGCCCATCAGTAAATGAATGGATAAAAAACTATGGTACCTTTACACAATGGAATTCCACAAAGTAGAAGGAAAAAAGGAACTCCTACCCTTTGCAACAGCATGTTTGGAACTGGAGAGCATTATGCTAGGTGAAATTAGCCAGGCAATAAGGCATATACCATATGATCTCACCATTAACAGGAACGTAATCAACATAACAAACAAGCAAAGTATAGCCAAAGACACAAATTGAGAATAGGCTGACAGTGATCAGAAGGGATTGGGGAGGTGATAATGGGAGAAAAGGGTGAAGGGTTTACAGGAACAATTATAAAGGATATATGGACAATAACAAGGGGGTTGGGAATGGGGGAGGGAGACAGAGAGGCCTGGGGGTAAAGACAGAAAATTATACTTGCACAGCAATAAAAAAATGAAAAAAGAAAAAAAGAGGGAGAGGCCAAATAAAAACAATCAGAAATTAAAGAGTAGAGATTACAACTGATACCACAGAAATACAAAGGATTGTAAGAAATTACTATGAAGAAGTATATGCCAAAAAATTGACAACCTAGGTGAAATGCAGAAATTTCTAGAAAAGTATAATATTTTGAAACTGAATGAAGAAGTAGAAAGGCTTAACAGACTGAAAGCAGCTGATGAAACTGAAGCAATAATCAAAAAACTTATATCATACAAAGACCCTATTTGGACAGTTTCACAGGAGACCTTTACAAAACATTTAAGGAAGAGCTAACCCCTATATTTCCCAAACTGTTCCAAAAAATCCAAAAAGAGGAAAGACACCCAAACATTTTTTAGGAGGCCAGGACATCCTAATCCCCAAAGAGGTAAAGAGACAACAAAGAAAGAAAACTGTAGGCCAGTAATGCTTATGAATATAGATGCCAACATCCTCTACAAAGTACTGGCAAAGTGTATCCAGCAGTACATCAAAAAGATCATACAGCATGATCAAGTGGGATTTATCCCAAGGATGCAAGGATGGTACAATATTCACAAGTCAATGAACCTAATGCATCACTGAAACAAAAGTAAAGACAAAAATGGCATGATTATATCAATAGATGCAGAAAAAGCATTTGCTAAGGTATAGACCCATTTCTGATAAAAACACTCAGCAAAGTAGGAGTAGAAGGAGTATTCCTCAACATAATAAAGGCCATATACGAAAGACCTACTGCCAACATCATACTCAATGGGCAAAAACTACAAGCTTTTCGACTAAGATCAGGAACTGGACAAGAATGTCCACTACACCACATCTATTCAACATAGTATTGGAAGATCTAGCCGTAGCAATCAGCAAAGAAGAAGAAATAAAAGGGATACAAATGGGAAGGAGGAAGTAAAACTGTCATGGTTTGCCAATGACATGATATTGTATATATACTCCACCAAAAAACTACTCAGCCAAACAAATGAATTTGGCAAAACAATGTGATGTAAAGTCAATATTCAGAACTTGAAGGCATTTTTTTTTCACCAGCAACAAAATATTAGAAAGAGAAATCAAGGGAAAAAAAAACCCATTTGCTATAGCAATGAGAAAAATAAAGTTCCTAGGAATAAACTTAACCAAGGTGGTAGAAGACCTGTACTCAGAAAACAACACAAGACTGAAGAAAGTAATTAAGGAAGACACATAAATAGAAGCATATACCACATTCATGGATTGGAAGAAGTAACAGCATTAAAATGTATATACTACACAAAGGAATTTATAGATTCAACACAATCCCTATTAAAATATCATTGACAGGAGAGGAGGGAAGCTGGTAGCGTGGTAAGAGGGAGCAGATTCCGCTTTTCCCTACACACAGGAGAAAAACCTAGCTGATCTATGGAGGAACAGAGCAAACAGCCAACAGTACCACAGCATATATGAAAATAGGAGATCAAAAATTGTAGTGGACATTGAAAAAACAGATGGTAAGGAGAGTGCTTCAGGACAATAAGGGCACAGGGATCAGCGGGGGGACCAGGGAGGCTGCAGTCCCAGGCCTAGGGCTCTCCAGGTCTCCCAGAGTACTCTTGGGAGAACACTGGGTCAACCTCTCCCTCCCTGGCCAAACAACGATTGAGCAGCACTGGGGGAGGCCTGGTTGCTTGAAGGCACAGAGAGGGGAGTGAGGACTGAGTGGCAAACATACAGGGGTTGTGAACACCTATGCACAGCCCTGGGAAGAGTGCACACTGAAGCCTGTGCAACCGAGGGCGGCCTGGCTGTGCACCCGTGCCTGCAACCCAGGAAGAGTGTGCTTTGTGGAAGATGCGGAGCCCACAACTGTAAACCTGGGGGAAATGCATGCTCCAGAGGATCCCCAGAGAACACAACCATGGACCCAGGAGAAGTGCGTGCCCCTCAGGAGCCCCAAAGCCCACAACTGTGAACCCAGGGGAAGCACACTTAGGGGGCTCGGATCCCACACCCAGGGTCCTTAGGAGAGGCACCAGAGTGGCTCTAGAGAGAGCGAGTGACTGAGTGCTGAACAGGAAGAGGGAAAAGCAAAACCAACACCCCTCAGTCTGCTGCAGCCAGCAAGACTAGAAAAACTGGTTTGGCCAGTTTGAAACCAACAAGAGGTTTTTTTGTTTTGTTTCCTTTGATTTTGTTTCTTTAAGTAATTTTTTATTTTTTAATTTTTATTATTTTTATATCTTTCAATTCCTTTTGCTTGTCTTTCCTTCTTTCTAGTTTTATTCTTCCTTAATTTCTTTCCAATTTTATCCCTTATTTCTTTTTTCTGCCTTTTTTCTTTCTTTTGTATCCTTTTTCTTTTTTAATACCCATAACTGACACACACACACAAAAAGGGAACTGTGAAAAGACCAGAGTTGGACCCAAAGAGGGGACAACACAACAGCTGAAACAATGAGATGAATTTCGCATTGCTATTACAGAGAAACTGCAAGTTATTGCATATTTGTATTACTATTTTTTCATTATTCTAACATTTTTTATTTTAATAGTATTTTTGTATTTCTCTTCTTTCTGTATAGTCTTCTTTGCTTGGCTAGTTATATTGTTTCATTTGACAGGTTTCCCCTGTTATCTCATTCATAATGTATTGCTAATTTACTGTTCTTGACTTCATTTGTGTTCCATTAGTACACTACTCAAGGTTGTATACTCCCTATTCTTGTTATGTAGATCTCATAGATTCTGTCATATGATTATTGTTCTAATATCACTGTAAATAATAGCTATTCCATACAATTGTAAATACCACACAACACCACCACCCCAGATTTTAGCCCACTTCAGGGCTTACTGAAATCTATTACTGTAGTGGTTAACTCTATTCTCTCACACACTACACCTATTTACTATCCTTTACTCTCACCTTACCTCAGAATCTGACCTCCCACAACCTCACTGCTTTCTAGATCCAACTCACAACCCTTCCCTCCACAACAAGAGTCTTATCTTCTTTCAATCCTTTCTAAAAAGTGGCTACTTGGGTGGAAGATCACAGTTAACACTATATATAGTCAAAGGACTCCAATCTCTTCTCTACTGGCTGTTACTGTAAATATCATAGAATACTCTCTTGCTGTCTTAAACCATTTTGCCTTACCCCTCCAACTGATCACAGAAAAAGAGTAGGTGGAAGCTGTGAACACCAGAATACATGAAGGAGACTGCACCACTGAAGTTCACAGGTATTCTACCACAGAAGCTCACACCATAAATCCAGGGAGCAAGAACAGATCAATTTAAGAATAGAGGCTAACAAGAAGAATCTCACAAACAATGGGAAGACAAAGAAACAACCCAAAATGAAAGGAGAGGAGGAAGCCTCAGAAACAACGCTAAATGAAATAGAGGCAACTCAACTATCAGATATGGAGTTCAAAGAAATGATCATAAGGAAGCGCAACGAGCTCACAATGAGCTACCAGAAACTACAGGGAAACTACAATGAACTCACTGCAAACTATATCAACATGAAAAAGGAAATAGACAGTATCAACAAGGATCAAGAGGAAATGAAAAAAAATTCTGAACTGAAGAACAAAGTAGAAAGAATCAAAAGCAGGATCAATGAAGGAGAAGATTGGATCAGCAGATTGGAGGAAAAAGTAGAAAAAAACACCCAGAAAGAGCAAGAAAAGGAAAAGAGGCTCAGAAAGAATGAAGAGGGACTAAGAGAAATGCAAGACAATATGAAACATAATAATATCCATATAATAGGGATACCAGAAGGAGAAGAAGAAGAGCAAGGGATAGAAAACTTATTTGAAAAAGTAATGATGGAAAACTTCCCTAATTTGATGAAACAAAAACTAATACAAATCCAGGAAACACAGAGAGTCCCAATCAAGAAGAATCCAAAGAGGCCCACCTCAAGACACATCATAATTAAAATGGCAAAATTCCAAGACAAACAGAATCTTAAAGGGAACAAGGGAGAAACAGGAAGTAACATACAAGGGATCCCCAATAAGGCTAGCAGCTGACTTCTCAATGGAAAGGCTCCAATACAGAAGAGAATGGCAAGAAATATTCCAACTAATGGGAACCAGAGGTCTGCAACCAAGGCTCCTTTACCCAGCAAGGCTCTGAATCAAGATAGAAGGCCAAATGAGGAGCTTCCCAGACAAAAGAAGTTTAAAAGAATACACAGCCACTAAACCAGCTCTGCAAGAGATGCTGAAGGGCCTGCTATAAGGGAAGAAAGGAAAAGACAGAGAGAGAAAGAGAGAGAGAGAGAGAGAGAGGGGGGGGGAGGAACACAGGTACGAAAATGGCAATAAATAAGTATCTATCAATAATAACCTTAAATGTGAAATGATTGAATTCTCCAATCAAAAGACATAGAATAGGTGAATGATGAAGAAAGCATGACCCACAAATATGCTGTCTACAAGAGACCCACCTCAGGATAAAAGGCCTACACAGACTGAAAGTCAATGCTGGAAAGAAATTTGCCAAGCAGACGGACAGGAAAAAACAGCCAGGGTAACAATACTCATATCAGACAAAATAGACCTCAAAAAAAGGGCCATAAAGAGAGATCCAGAGGTCACTCCATAATACTCGAGGGAAGAATCCACCAAGAAGATGTAAATATTTTAAATATATGTGCACCCAACATAAGAGCACCCAAACACATACAGAAAATCGTATAGGACTTCAAGAAAGATATTGACAGCAACACACTTATAGTAGGGGATTTTAACACCCCACTGTCAAAAATGGACAGATCTTCCAAAGAAAACATCAAGAAAGATATTGTGGCATTGAGAAATGCCAAAGATGAAATGGACTTAACTGATATATACAGAGAGCCTTTCATCCCCAAAAAGTGAAATACACATTCTTTTCAAATGCACATGGAACATTTTCAAAGATAGACCGCATGATAGGACACAAAACAGCATCAACAAATTCAAGAAAATTGAAATCACATCAAGGATTTTCTCCAACCACATGGGATTAAAACTGGAAACCAACCTCAAGGAAAACATTAAAAAACCACTCAAACATATGGAGATTGAATAGCATGGTATTAAACAATGAATGGGTCAAAAATAAGATCAAGAAAGAAATTGAAAGCTTTTGGAAACAAATGAAATTGAACTCAAAATAAACCAAAACTTATGGAACACAACAAAGGCATTCCTGAGAGGGAAGTTCATAGTGATACAGGCCTTCCTAAAAAAGAAAGAAACATTTCAAATAAACAACCTAACCCTATGCCCACAAGAATTCAAGGAACAACAACAATGACAGCCCAGAGCAAGTAGAAGGAAGGAAAAACCAAGATCAGAGCAGAATTAAATGACATAGAGACTAAAAGTACAATTCAAAGGATCAATGAATCCAGGAGCTGCCTCTTTGAAAAGATAAACAAAACCGACAAGCCTTTAAGCAGACTCATCAAGATAAAAACACAGAAGACCCCAATAAACACAATCAGAAGTGAAAAAGGAGAGATTACAACTGATACCACAGAAAAACAAACAATTTTAAGAAATTACTATGGGGAACTGTATGCCAAGAAATTTGAAACCCTAGGTGAAATGGACAAATTTCTAGGAAAATATAATGTCCCAAAACTCAATGAAGAAGTAGAAAGCCTGAACAGACCAATAACAGCAGATGAAATTGAAGTAGTAATCAAAAAACTCCTGACACACAAAAGCCCTGGACCAGATGGTTTCACAGGAGAATTCTACAAAGCATTTAAGGAAGAGCTAACCCCTATCCTTCTTACACTATTCCAAAACATCCAAGAATAGGGAAGACTCCCAAACTTTTTTGAAGCCAGCATCATCCTAATCCCCAAACCAGACAAAGACACTACAAAGAAAGGAAACTACAGGCCAATATTGCTGATGAACACAGATGCTAAAATCCTCCCAAAATATTGGCACACCACATCCAATAATACATTGAAAAGATCATACATCATGACTAGGTGGAACTCATCCCAGGGATGCCAGGATGGTACAATATTGACAAATCAGAAAATGTAATGCATCACACAAACAAAAACAAAGGCAGAAATCACATGATCATATCAATAGATGCAGAAAAAGCATTTGATAAGTTGCAGACACATTTATGATAAAAACACTCAGCAAACTGGGAAGAGAGGGAACATTCCTCAACATAATAAGGGCCATATATGAGAGACCTACATCCAGCATCATACTCAATGGGCAAAAACTAAAATCTTTTCCACTAAGATCAGAAACAAGATAAGGTTGTCCATTCTCACCACTTCTATTCAATACAATACTGGAAGTTTTAGTCACAGTGATGACACAAGAAAAGGAAATAAAAGGAATCCAAATTGGAAAGGAGGAAACAAAACTGTCATTGTTTATAGATGACATGAGAGTGTACATAGAAAATCTTATACCCTCGCCAAAACACTGCTTGACCTAGTAAATGAATTTGGAAAAACAGTAGGATACGAAGTCAAGATCCAGAAATCAAAGGCATTTTTGTACACCAACAATGAAACAGCAGAAGCAGAAATCAAGAGAAATATCTCATTCAGTATAGCAAAAAGAAAAATAAAATACCTACGAATAAACCTAACCAAGGAGGTAAAAGACCTGTATTCAGAAAACTACACGACACTGAAGAAAGAAATCAAGGAAGACACAAATAAGTGGAAGCATATACTGTGTTCATGGATTAGAAGAATTAACATCCTCAAAATGTCCATACTACCCAAAGCGATTTACACATTTAATGCAATACCTATTAAAGTAACAATGGCATATTTCACAGACATAGAACAAACACTTCAAAAATTTATGTGAAACCATAAACAACCCCGAATAGCTACTGCAATTCTGAGAAAGAAGAATAAAGTAGGAGGGATCACAATAACTAATACTAAGCTGTATTAGAAGGCCACTGTAATCAAAAGAGCTTGATACTGGCATAAAAACAAGCACATGGACCAAAGGAACAAAACAGAGAGCCCAGAAATAAAACAAGTTTCCATGATCAATTAATATTTGACAAAGGGGGAGCAACACAAAACGGAGTAAAAATAGCCTCTTCAACAAATGGTGTTGGGAGAACTGGAAAGCTACGTGCAAAAAAATGAAACTCGAGCACCAGCTTACACCATACACAAAAATAAATTCAAGGTGGATAAAAGATTTAAATATAAACCGTGACACTATTAAAGTCCTAGAGGAGAACATCGGCAGGACAATCTCAGATATGTCACGTGGCAACACTTTTACTGACATGTCCCCCAGAGCAAGGGACATAAAGGAAAGAATAAACAAATGGGACCTCATCAAAATAAAAAGCTTCTGCACAGGTAAAGAAAACAGTATTAAAATAAAAAGAGAACCAACAGTATGGGAAAACATATTTGCCAATGATACCTCAGAGAAGGGTTTAATCTCCAAAATATATAAAGAACTGACATGACTCAACTCTAATAATACAAGCAATTCAATTATAAAATGGCAAAGGACTTGAACAGACACTTCTCCAAGGAGGATACACAGAGGACCCAGAGACACATGAAAAGATGCTCAATATCGCTAGCTATCAGAGAGAGGCAAATTAAAACCTCAATGAGATACCACTTCACACCAGTCAGAATGGCCATCATAAACAAGGCAACAAACAACAAGTGTTGGAGAGGTTGTGGAGAAAAAGGGACCCGATTGCACCTTTGGTGGGACTGCAGACTGGGACAACAACTATGGAAAATAGTATGGAACTTCCTCAGAAAACTAAAATTGGATCTACCTTTTGACCCAGCAATTCCACTGCTGGGATCATATCCTAAGAACCCTGAAACACCAATCAAAAAAACCTGTGCACTCCAGTGTTCATAGCAGCACATATTACAATAGCAAAGTGCTGGAAACATCTTAGGTGCCCATCAGTAAATGAATGGATCAAGAAGCTATGGTACATTTACACAATGGAATTCTATGTAGCAGAAAGAAAGAAGGAGCTCCTACCCTTTGCAGCAGCATGGAGGGTGCTGGAAAGGATTATGCTAAGCAAAATAAGCCAGGCAGTGAAAGACAAATACCATATGATCTCACCTTTAACAGGAACCTAAACAACAAAACAAACAAACAAGCTAAATATAGCCAAGGACACTGAAATAGAGAACAGGCTGACAGTGACCAGAGGGGAGAGGGGAGGGAATTTCAGGGGAATTTCAGGGGTGAATGGGAAGGGTTTGCAGGAACAAATGTAAAGGACACATTGACAAAAACTAAGGGGGGTGAAAATGGGAGGGATGTGGGGATGGATGAGTGGGTGGGCTCGGATGGGAGTAAAGGACAGAAAACTGTACTTGAGCAATGATTAAAATAAAATTCAAAAAAAAGTATGGAATTTCGTCAAAACTAAAAATGGACTTCCTTTTTAACTCAGCAATTCCACTGGTGGGATTATCCCTGAGGATCCTGAAATACTAATTCAAAAGAATGTATGCACCCCAATTTCATAGCAGCACAATTTACAATAGCCAAGCACTGGAAGCAGCCTAGGCTTTGTTCAGTAAATGAATGGATAAAAATACTGTGGCATATTTACACAATGGAACACTATGTCGGAGAAAGAAAGAAGGAACTCCTACCTTTCATGAACAGCATGTATGGATCTGGATAGCATTATGCTAAGTGAAGTAAGCCAGGCAGTAAAAGACTAATACCATATGATCTCACCCATGAATGGAACCTAATTAACAAACAATCAAGCAAAATATAACCACAGACATTGTAATTTAGAACAAACAAACAGTAAACAAAGGGGGTAGGGGAGGGCAATAACCGGGGAATGAAGGGATAGTGTTGTCAATGAATCTGTATAAAGACCCATGGAGAAAGTCAAAGAGGTTTAAGATGGAGAGTGGGAGGTAGGGGTGGATGGGGTGGGGGAAAGTGATGGTGGGAAAATGGAGACAACTTTATTTGAACATTAATAAAAATGATTTTGAAAAATGATGAATGATTAAACAAAATGTGATGAACACACACAAGAATTTTCTTCAGTCATAAAAAAGGAATAAAGTTCTTACACATGCTACAATACGAATAAACTTTAAAAAATATTTTATTTATTTATTTTTAGAGAGAGAGAAAGGGAGGGAGAAAGAAAGGGAGAGAAACATTAATGTGTGGTTGCCTCTCACATGGCCCCAAATGGGAACCTGGCCCACAACCCAGGCATGTGCAATGACTGGGAATCTAAGTGATGAACATTTGGACATGAATAAATTTGAAAATATGCTAAGTGAGAGAGTTCTGGCCAAGATGGAGGCATAGGTAGAAATAGTTCACTGCCTTGCACAACCAAATTAAGGATAACAACCAATTTAAAAATAATAAAACCACCAGAAGTGCCAGAAAATTAAACTGCATGGTACTCTGGCAACCAACGAGTTAAAGACATGTTCATCCAAACTGGTAGGAAGGGGAGAGTTGGTCAGCTGAGCGGAGAGGATCAGCAGCAAGTCAGGTGACCATGGGGGAGGTGGGACTGGCTGACCAGGAACCTAAATACTCAAAACCTTTAGTGGTAAAATCCTATGGGGGTTGCTAAGGTGGGAGAAATTCCAAATCTCACAGGAGAGTTCATTGGAGAGACCCACGGGATTTTAGAATGTACACAAATAAACCCACCTGGGAGAGAGTAATTCAAGATGTTGGCGAGGTACGTGGGAGCATGGTAGGAACTGCCCTGCCTGGTTTCAGAAACTATAACACCCCATGGGTAATGGTGAGTAAAAAGATGTTGAGACCATAAGCCACTAAGGAGACAAAACTTATCTTCCTGGCAGGGGCACAGCCTCTGCCTCCTTTACTTCACCCTGCTTGGCCCTGGGTGGATGACTAGTTAGCCAATGGCAGGTAAGATTTCTCAAGGGAGGGATGACCTAAGAAAGGCATGGTCATGATGGAGCCATCAGGGAAGGACTTGGGGGGCTCTAGAATAAAGGGGTGATGGACCCTCACCCCTTGGCTTTGGCATAGCCTGAGTTCTCATTCCATCTGTAAAAAGTCTCCTCATTTCTTGGGTGCCCACATCCCCCATCTGACATAAGCATAAAACAATGCCAGAGGCATGTGCTGCCCTGTGCTGGAAAGGGCAGTTTCCAGGGGTGATCAGGCCTAAGAAAAGAATACATAAAGTCCTGTGAAACCTGCTTTGCTAAGAATGACCTCAATTTAAATGATAAGGATCCAAGCATAAAATGAGATTGTTTTCCAAAGTTTTATGGCTCTTTAGCTATCTGACACTGACTCAGAATAAGCCCTCATAGTTCTTGGAATGCTGTCTGTTGTTTGATCATTACTGCCTGACAATGACTGATGAGATTTATGTATATGCCCTGCATTCCTATGCCAATTAAACCCGATAAAAGCCCATTCAGGAACAGGCCCAAGACCATTCTCCTTTGAGAGTTTGGCCACCTTTCTACACAGGCAGATCATATTCATCCATATTCTCATCCATAACTTATTCTCATCTGTAACGGACAAAGGGGTCTCTGCAGGTGAACCTACCCACAGGAGCAGAGCCCAGTGCTCCCTGTGCCCAGCTGGAACACCTAGAAAATCTACTGAGGAAAAGAGTGAAACAGAGGAAAGATATGGATAGCAACACAATTGTAGTAGGGGATTTCAACACCCAACTTTAAAAAATGGATAGATCTTCCAAACAAAATATCAACAAATATATTGTGTCATTGAACAATGTCCTAGGTCAAATTAACTTAACTGATATATACAGAGAGCCTTTCATCACAAAGAAGCAAAATACACATTCTTTTCAAATGCACATGGAACAGTTTCAAAGATAGACCCCATGATAGGACACAAAACAAGCATCAACAAATTCAACAAAATTGAAATCACATCAAGGATTTTCTCCAACCACATGGGATTAAAATTGGAAACCAACCTCAAGGAAAACATTCAAAAACACTCAAACATACGGAGATTGAATAGCATGATATTAAACAATGAATGGGTCAAAAATAAGATCAAAAGAGAAATCGATAAGTCTTTGGAAACAAATGAAAATGAACTCACAACAAACCAAAACATATGGGACACAGCAAAGGCAGTCCTGAGAGGGAAGTTCATAGTGATACAGGCCTACCTAAAAAAAACTAGAAACATTTCAAATAAACAACCTAGCCCTACATCTACAAGAGCTGGAGGAACAACAATAAACACAGCCCAGAGCAAACAGAAGGAAGGAAATAACCAAGATCAGAGCAGAATTAAGTGACATTGAGACTAAAAGCACAATTCAAAGGATCAATAAATTCAGGAGCTAGTTATTTGAAAAGATAAACAAAATTGACAAGCCTTTAAGCAGACTCATGAAGAAAAAAGAAGACCCAAATAAACACAGTCAGAAATGAAAGAGGAGAGATTACAACTGCTACCAAAGAAACACAAAGGATTGTGAGAAATCACTATGATGATCTATACTCCAAGAAATTTGGAAAACTAGGTGAAATGAACAAATTTCTAGAAAAAGATAATCTTCCAAAACTGAATGAAGGAGAAAGCCTGAACAGGCCAATAACAGCTAATGAAATTGAAGCAATAATCAAGAAACTCCCAACATGCAAAAGCCCTGGACTAGATGGTTTCACAGAATTCTACAAAGCATTTAAGGAAGAGCTAATCCCTATGTTTCACAGACTATTTAAAAAAATCCAAGAAGGAAGAGTCCCAGATGTTTTTTATGAAGCCAGCATCATCCTAATCCCCAAACCAGATAAAGACATAAAGAAGAAAGAAAACTTCAAGCCAATAATGCTGATTTACACAGACGCTAAAATCCTGAACAAAATATTGGCAAATCACATCCTACAATACATTAAAAATATCATACACCATGACCAAGTGGGATTCATCCCAGGGATGCAAGGATGGTACAATATTCACAAATCAATAAATGTAATACATCATATAAACAAAAAACAAAGACAAGAATCACATGATCATATCAATAGACGTGGAAAAAGCATTTGATAAGGTGGAGTACCCATTTATGATAAACACTTAACAAAGTGGGAATAGAGCAGCATTCCTCAACATAATAAAGACCATATATGAGAGACCTACAGCCAACATCACACTCAATGGGCAAAATCTGAAAACTTTCCCACTAAGATCAGGAAGAAGACAAGGATGTCTACTTTCACCACTTCTATTCAGCATAGTATTGGAAGTCATAGCCTCAGCAATCAGACAAGGAAAGGAAATAAAGGCATACAAATTGGAAAAGAGCAAACAAAACTGTCATTGTTTGCAGATGATACGATAGTATACACAGAAAATCCTACAGACTCCAGCAAAAAACTGCTCGACCTCATAAATGAATTTGGCAAAATGGTGGGATAAAAACTCAATATCCAGAAATAAAGGTATTTTTGTACACCAACAATGAAATATCAGAACAGAAATCTGGAAAAAATTCCATTTGATTTAGCAAAAAAACAAAACAAAACACCTAAGAATAAACCTAACCAAGGAGGTAAAAGACCTGAACTCAGAAATCTATACAACACTGAAGAAAGAAATGAAGGAAGACACAAACAAATGGGATCATATACTGTGTTCATGGATTGGAAGAATTAATGTCATCAAAATGTCTATATTAACTAAAGCAAGTTATAGATTCGATGCAATACCTATTAAGGTACCAATGGCATATTTCACAGATATAGAACAAACACTTCTAAAATTTGTATGGAACCATAAATGACCCTGTATAGCTCGAGCAATTTGAAGAAAGAAGAACAAAATAGGAGGGATCACATTGGTGAACAACATGAACATGCAAAATTAGGAAAAATACATGAAATATTCCAGTGTGTCTTAAATATATGAGGTCTGTCTGGAAAAAAATCTAACCATTGTTAACATAACAAGAATGATTTGCATGACATCAATGTAACCTGGCAGCCAGCAAGCATGAACTGGGATATGCATGCATCAATAATGATGACTTCACTGTACTAGTCAGTGGGGGTTGTAGAAGCTGTTGAGTGAGCATGTGTACTGTGTGGCCACCACATTCAAAATGACTGAGTGAGCAGAGTAACGAATCTGCATTAAATTCTGTGGTAAGCCTGAACGTTTCTCTAAGGAGATTATTCAGATGATTCAGAAGGCTGCAGCTGTGGGAAACTGGTGATTGATGGCTTCATCACCACATCACACTCGCTCATGCATCATGTCTTGTGCAGAGTTTTTTGGCAAAACATCAAATCACCTGGGTGACTCAGGCCCCCTACAGCCCAGATTTGGCCCCCTGTGACTTCTGGCTTTTCCAAAACTAAAATCAGCTTTGAAAGGGGAGAGATTTTAGACCTTTGATGAAAGTCAGGAAAATATGATAGGGCAGCTGATGGCAACTGTGAGAACTATGTGAGGCCCCAAGGTGCCTACTTTGAAGGTGACTGAGGCATCATCGTCCCATTTACAATTTTTCTTATATCTTGTATCTTCTTCAATAAATGCCTCTATTTTTCATAGTATATGGCTGGATACCTTCTGGACAGAACTTATAGATCACTTAGTGACATATAATGGGGAAAATGGAAAGGTGTTGAGGGATATAGAGTTTTGAAAGCCTTGTTAAGGAATTTAGTGATATTTTATAGATGAATTTACACTGAATGTCCCTCTTTTAATATTGAGCACATAGTAGAGGTTGATTGGGTGCTTACTGTCCCACTGTACTGAAGGATTACTTGCAAGATGAGAAATCCACACTGATTTTTACCCCCAGGTAGTAATATTTTAAGACAAGTAATGTCTTGATTAGCCCTGGTACTACATGGGTTTGCCTCAATTATTTTACCAGGAAAGGAGATGAAACAGAGATAAAGTTTTGACTTCAAGCACACTCCAAGAACAATTTAGTAAATGGCTCTGTCTCCCATAATTCCCACCCAAAAAAGACCATTATCAGTTTTGCTTTGATTCAATTACTCCACACCGCCATACCCTACACTCACCCTTCACTTTAGCCAATGGAAAATTCTATAGCCATGAACTGATTAAGTGTGTGTTTCATGGGGTATTTGAGAGAATATTCCACAGGGCCATGTCCAGTTGTATTGGGAAGATTCCCAACTCTGAAATCAGTACCTGCAGCTGGAATTCCAGGCTATGGGAGTTCTTTGCATTAAAAAGCAAGTTATAAAGAACTTCAAAAATCTTCTAAGTTGCGATTGCCCATTGCAAAAAGCCCATCTGCTTTTTTCAACTTTAATGCCCAAGTGTGGCTGGTTGGCCTTCATTTTAACTCCTAGATGTATGAAATATAAGTTCATATTTGACCTTAATAGATATTAAACTAGGGACAGCTCTGAATAGTGTGACTCAGTGGATTGGGCATTGTCCTGCAAACTGAGAGGCTGCCAGTCCGATTCCAAGGTCAGAAGATACACTTGGATTGAGGGCCAGGTCCCTGGTTGGGGGCATGCAAGAAGCAACTGATTGATGTTTCTCTAACACATCGATGTTTCTCTCCCTCTCTTCCCCCTCCCTTCCCCTCTAATACTAAATACATAAAATCTTAAAAAAAGAAATTAAACTAAGGGCAGCTACTGAAATATGACACCTTGATGAGATTTCTCAGTTTAAGCCTTCCCTCCAATACATATAAAAAGTTAAGAGAGAGAGAAAAAAACTTCAATAGGAAGACCAATATTTATACACTGATCCTAGTATCTGTATCTCCCAATTCTGGGTAGTATAGAAAAGAAGATAACAGCAAAGATTATGAAGTAGCAGAGGTGACCCCAGATCTCAATCTGTACTCTGGCATTATATCCCACAACCTCTAAGCCAGAACCTAACTTTAGTTAAGTCTGAACAGGAGGAGCTGAGGTAGTATAGACAACATGGCTTCAGCTCTGTAAACTGTACAAATGAACAGATAGGATAGTGGAATTAAGGGAACTAGTTTCTTCCTAACCACACACTCCTAAAGGACTTTGGTGTCTCATGACTGTCTCCCAGATCTGGACTCTGACCAAAAGGGATCAGTGAAAACAGGGACTGCTACCAAGGATAGGTGCATATCACCAAGTCCAAAGTATTGGTCAGCAAACAAAAGCAAGGATAAGAGTAGAGTCACCAAGGCAGAACAAATGAGATATCCATGAAGCATTTTTTATAGTTGGTGCCCAGAAATACCCTCCTCTGAGGTCCAGGACTACAGGGATAAGGAGTCTCAGATTAAGCAGTAAACCTGGTACCTCTAGACAGGTTACCTGGAATTTGAGGGCATAGTAGAGCTGTTGTTTCACAATCACACTTCCAATGCTTTGCTGAATGGGGGTGAGAACCAGGAATCCTATTGGGGTTTAAAGATTTTAAGGTATGCTGAGACATCCTATGTCAAAGGCTCAGCACAAGTTCTGGGACTGACTGAAATAAAACCACCTATGTTCCCTTTCTCCTAAGTTGGTGTCTTCATGCCTTTCCTCAGATCTGTCCAGATGTCAGCCAGTAGCACAATCATATCTTCTTGTATACAAAGTGAATCTATTCTTTGAACATGAAACTGAAGGGTCTGCCAATGTGAACTTGTTTTGTTTGTGTCCCCCTACATATACAGACAGTGCTGTTTATTACCTTTGTACTGGATGTACTTTATTCCTCTGACTAGACTTCAACTGAAGAGCTAGGACAATGTTTTCACCAGTTTTAGCATGCAACTTTATTATGTAAAAGAAGTCTCAAATGAATTCACTTACATCAATATAAAAAGCACATAAGTATAACTTACTCAAGATGAAGAGTTTCATTATCAGGTCTTGCTACAAAAGTATTTAAAATGTCTCAATTTATATAGCACAACAAAAATTAACAAATATTTCAGGCTCTCAAGATCATTTGGTAACCATAAAATTGCTTCCTTCAGTCAACACAAATAACATAAATACTGAACTTATAATATACATCAGTTTCATACTATGACACCAAAAAATTCTTCAAGGCTTTGTGAGAATACCTGGCTATTCAGAGTTTCAGTATTAATCTTATAACTTTATCTCTCACCTCAGGATCACTGTGCTCTGCTAAGTCTTGGAGTTTCTGACCAAACTCTTTTGCTTCCTGGAATATGGAAATAAGTTCAGATTTAGTGAACTCTTCCTTGGTAAATAGCTTCACCTTCTTTTTGAACTGGAAATTTATATTCTCAAAAATTTCAATGATATTAAGAATATTGGCCTTTGACTCGTTTTTGTTAAAGGGTGCAACCAATGATGACAGTACTTTAGCACTGATCAGTTCTCTTGTATTAGCTTGATTTTTAGACAAGCGCAAAAACACTTTTAAAACATAAAACTTGGTTTTGACACTCCCCTTGTTTAACAAGGTGAGGAAATCTGGAATATAACTGGCAATCATATGGTGATTCTCAAATTTCACACTCAAATGCTCCAACAATTTTAGTCCAGCAAGTTGCACATGGGAGTTCAAAGGATAAGAGATTATGTCCTTACAAACTTGATTTATGTATGACTCTTCTGTTTTTAGTTCTTCAGAAGACTCAGAATTGTCATCTACTTTAGCTCCAGGGTGGTCTTTAATATTGGGATTATTGACCAAGTTTTCAATCATAACAGTAATACCTACATCATGAACTATATCTTGGGTAAATGGGTAAGCAGGACTGATGCCCATTATCATCTTTGCTATTTCATGAATGAAAGGATCCTTAGTTAACTTAAGTAGGGCAACGAGTTTATCAAATTCTTTAGGCTCTAAAGTGAAGACACGTGATTTACAGCGGCAAGCTTTTGGATTGGGACCATACTTTTCCCTATACCTAATCTGTTCTTTGATCTCAGCTAAGGTCTGGAAGTAAGGTCCATTATAAGGTGGAATCTTGGTCAGAGGCCGAATCCCCAGAGGAGTTTCAATCAAGGTCTCAACCAGAGTCCAATTCCCTTCTGGAGGTAAGGATCGCTCCCCTCCCTCTACTGGGACTAGGACACTATACCTGGCCCTGGACCATGCTGCCACTTTTTGCTTTATAGTAAGTTCTGGTTTGAGTGTGGGCTTGGACTTTTCCTGGATCTTAGGTGGAGGCTTATAAACTTGATAAGGGGTCTCTTCTTCAGGCCAGAACCAGGATCCTAAACTAGGCTCTTCTCCAGTCCAGAACCAAGAGCAGATATTTTCTTCATCTTCATCATTGGACTCGATTATAATACCAGCTCTGTCCCCAGCTCTGAACTTGATGCTGACCTCTCTCCTTCTCTGGGGCTTGGATCCAATATTGGCTTTATTATCATCTTTAGAAAAAAACCTGATATTGGCTTCCCTTCCAACATCACCATTGACTTCATACTTGATCACAGCACCGGTCCTAGATGTAGCCATGGCCTTTGAATTGTTTTGGGGCACTATACCAGGTTCTACCAGGGGTTTTGCCTTAGTTTCAGCCATGACTGTAGTCATAGTCTTGGCTTCCATCTTGTTCACTTCCCTTGCCATAGCTGTGGCCTCATTATAGGTCACCATATGTGACCACTGCTCCATCACCAGCCTTGGCCTGAGTCACTGGTCCTGTTTTTCGTTTTGTCTCACCCACTGCCTTGGCGTGGATCCTAGCCTTGGCTGTGGTGTTGGCAGGGCCACTGATTCCAGTTTTCAAGCCAGGACCAGTCTCTCCCCTTCCCTTGACATGGCCTCAGAGCCAGTCATAACCCAAAATAAAGTCAAGGCCAATATATATACCTTCACTCCCCTCACAGCCTTGAGCAAAGGTCTGTTCCAGGTTGGTATTTTCATACAAAGTCCAGTAGTCACTCAACCCCCTTTCAAACTACAGGCTCTGCCAATGTTATAAACAAGGTGCAGAGAAAGCTCACTCAGGGAAGCGAAGAATGGCTGTGTGCCTGAGCTCAGTCCTGTGGAGTGTGGTGGTCTTCAGCCACTCCAAAGCCACCAGATCTGCTGCTGAAGTTGGACCTATGGGTGGAGGAAGGAAATGAGGTTTTGAGTCTCTTCCAATTTTTTCTCATTTTTATTAGCACAGAGAGACAGGAGAGTATAGAAACTCAGTGTTAAATGGGAGAGGTAGATAATTAGCAATCTCCCCCTTAAATTCACAGTCCCTTCAACTGCAGGTGCTACTAATCTTCTTTCAAGACACAAGATAGGAGTATGGAGATTGGGAAAGCTGGATGGGAGTAAGAGAGCCTGAGGAATCCCTAGACTGGCTCTTTACCCATACTGGACCCAAGGACATCTCCACTACTTCATCCTACAGGAATACTGAGGAAGTTTCCATACCAACCTGCACTAATCTGGAGTAACTGATCTTTTTCTCCTTTCCTTGCTTTCAATGATGATAAGTTCTACAGAAGATCTAAGGACAAATAAACAAACAGGAGGTTATGGAAACTGATCTCTTGGTAGACAGACCTTCGCCCCTGTTCCCTGTATTTATAGTTTTTCTAGTTTTTCCTTCCTTTTGGTTCCTTCCCCACATTGCCCCACTTCAGGGATTATTGTCCTCCTCCTTGCTACCCAGCACTTTCCTCTTCTGCAATTGCCCTGGCATTTCTCTAGTTCAGAATTGGGCTAGAGTGAAGCATATGGATAGGAAAATCAAGTGGGAAGTGAGAAAAGCAAATGTTACCCTTCTGTACTCCCAATGTTGATGAAGACTCTCAACTAAATCAGCAGTGGACCCAACAGGGGTTAGGAAACTGGCAAAATAGAAGGGATATAATTCTCTAGTTTCAATCATCCCCTGCCCCTCTACCATCATACCAATATTAACAGACATAGAGTACCTTTCTCTTCATCTTTTCCTAGCTTCAAGTTGTGTTACCATTTATAAACATTCACAACAACTGAGAGTTGCACAGACCTAGAGAACACACAGAGATTGACAAATACAGAGATAAATAAGCAGAGACACAGGGGACAATTAAGACTGAGTCCTTGGTAGAGAGAGCAGCACTTAGGAAACTAACCCCTTCTGGATACAGGTACTTGTTTGCCAAAATTTCCTACATACCCCTTTTCCTCTTTCTCCCAGATATCCAATTTCATCTACTGCATTCCCCAAATCTGACAATTCCCCTGCAGAGACAACTCAAACATCCCTGCATAATAGTGGTGGTGTCAACAGAGATGAAATGCTCAGCCATAGAACTTTTCTGGGAAATCAATGAAAAGTATTATTTCCAAATTTCATCTACGTTCTTATGTTTCCTTACTCTCCCAAAGTCTATCATTTTCAGCAACACAATGGAAGTAAAAAGGGACTGTTTGGAAAGCTAACAGAAAGGAGATCTGGAGTTTCCCCTAAACCCCTACCTGCTTTAGTCTTACATATCTACCACTTTCAAGCACTGCCCAATATGCAAAAATTTGTTTAACCCATCCCTTTGAGGTCCTCTACCTACTACAGATCCATACAAAAGAGTGGAGTACCGCAAATTTAGGAACAGGCCTACACATAGAAATGCATAATACACACGCCAACACCAAAAGAAACAACAGTGGGAGAGACTTGGTTATTAGTGGTCAGACTAGTAACCAGGGCATGAAACCTTTTTCTAATTCAGGGCCTTGATTATCAAACAGCCTGTTTTTACACTCTCCATTACAGGGCTCCCAGGCAACTGTTCTTACCCATAGCAGCAGCCCTTTATCCTGTTATATAATCTACCATTTCTCTGCTAAAAGCCGCTGTTATATTCCCTTCCCTTCTCAAACATGGTCGGAGGTGGGCCGAGGATCTGGAAATCACACTAGCAAGAGACATTTTAACTTTAGCTTCGTGTACCACTCATATTAACCTCCGTTCCTCTCTCTCACCGTCCGCACCTCATGATCAGGTCACATAATCCCACATTCATCTCCAATATCCATATTCACACTCCCAAACCATCCCCGCATTCTCACTGACCTGCTTTGCCTGGATCAGGGGCAGTTTTCTCATTTCCTTGCCTCAAGGGGTGCCATACCCTACAGAAAGAGGGAAGGACAGTCAGATGGACACAAGGACACGAAACGATGGCGGCGGTGACTGCATTTGAGGGGATTGGCCCCACATCTGGGACGAGATACCTGTTTTATCAGATAAAGGGCCGTAATTGCTAAACAACAGTCACTTTTGAGTATTCCCTTGTCCTTCCTATCCCGAGTTCTTCAGGGACCCGCTTTCAGTGACTAAATTAACAGCCACCTCTTCCTCTGCAGATTCTGCCTTGCCACTTCCCCAATACCAAAATCGACTGAGGGAGGAGCTAGTGTAGTTTAAATGGACTCTGCCAGGCAGAAGCGGACTGATACCAACCTTTGCAGAATGCCGCTTTGGTCGGTGAGTTACGTCCCGCCCACCTTAGCTGCTTCTGGTATTGGAATGGGTAGGGGCGGAATCACGGTATAGAGAAAGCAGCGCTGGACGGAGAAAAGCGGGCTCATATCAAAGTGTCTAGGTGTTAGTTTCTCTCTTTTAGGAGCTCCCTCCACCCCGCCCCCCGCACCAAGACTACGTCTCACCAAACTCCCTGTACTGAAATGTTCCTCGGGTTTTGGGCGGTGACGTCAGAGAATCAGCTCTGCCTGGACTAGGCGGACGGATACCGAAGTGTCATATTTTCACTTTCACGTCACCAAAGCCCCGTATTTACACGTTAACATCACCAAACCCTAGGCCCGCTGAAATGCGCGGGTTGGAGGAGGGGACCGATATGAGAAGGTTGGGAGAGAGGCTGAAGACTAAGAGAGGAGGTTAAACTCTAACCTATTTTAAAAACTGAGTGTCCCCTCTATGAGAGAAACCTTCCCAAGTACTCAATTTTCTACGGGAAATGGGGCGGGGCATCTGGAAAGCTGCTCTGAACTGATTTGTTGATCAATATAAAACCCCTTAGTCTTTCCTAGTTCCTCTCCCTATTGCCCACCAGATTTCCTGCACCAAAACAGTCAAGGTAAAGGAGGGATAAGGATACAGAGAAAGCAGAAGTGGAATAAAGATTATGAATATCAAACTACCTTTGTGTGTACATGTTCCTTTCTTATGACTTGCCTCCCCTCCTGATGGCCATGATATTTTCCTCACCTAAATTTATAGGGGCCTGAGCGTGGGCATGAGAAAAACAATTCTCTACTCATGGAAGAAGATTAATTGTCAAATACATTTGCGCCTGTAAATCACCCCCACATCCCTATATCACATAGTTTACTTGTCACCTGCAATGGAGAATGAAGGAGAACACAGATAAACAGCTTCTAAAGTAAGCAGGGATTAAATGCCAAACTATCCCATTATCCCATTGTGAGCCCCTTTTAGGCCTGACCCACCACATTTCTTGTACAAAAAGTCAGATGGGTAGAGGAAGTGTCAGGAAAGCAGGCTGAGAGAAGAAAGGCAATTTAAGGCCAGATCACCCTGCAGGTTCTGGGGTGGCCCTCCTCAGTTTTCCTTTCACTGTTCAGGGGACCACAGAGGGGAGGAAGACCGGAGGGGGCTGCCATGGGGGCCTCACTATTTTCTCCTTTTCTATAGGAGTACATATCTAGACTTCAAATGGTAGGGAACAATCCACTGCTCTGTGCCTAGGGTCATTCTTTCTGCCACACTGCTTTCCCCCCTCATTTGAAATGGTTACACACTTTGCCATTTCACAGTTCCCACAGTTGCCCAAGAAAGAGAACCTTTCCCTGTCAGGACCCATACCAGGTCATACAATCCTCCCTGTGTGTGGCCCCACAGCCAAGTGTCAGGCACTAGGTGGGCTGAATTCTGGCTCCTCTTACACTGTCTTCCCTAACAAAAAGGGACACTACCCATGCATGCACTTCTCAAGGCAGATCCTAGCTGCTCTCCCGAGTCCTCCTTTTCTCTCACCAACTACATCTTGCCTAATGAATGCATACATTCTTTCTCCCTGAATATGTAAAATTTTTTTGACTTTCCATTCCAAGCAGTGGCAGGAAAGAGTATGAATGAGACTCTAAGTTTCATGTAGGAAGGGCCCTTTTCTCAGTATTGTTCACCATTGTTTCCTCAATGCTACACATAGAAGACAAAGTAGTCAGTCAATCAGTAGTTGAAGGAAGTGAGGGACCATTGAGTTATGAGAATTCCATGGTATCTTTTATCAGCTACAGATTAATGCTTATCTACAGATAAGTCTTTGTCTTTGATGTGTGTGGCCCCAGGCCTTAGCCTAGAATCTGTCATGTAACAGATGCCCTCTATATAATTTTTCAATGGAAGAAGGTTGAAGGAATTTAAGAAATATTTTGAATAGAAACCTGGGGTATATTAATATCTCATATTGTAATGAATATTTGGGGGGATATATGTAATTTTGGTTTATATTAGTGATTCATTAGTTTTTCTTTTTCTGTATTTTTAAAAGATTTATTTATTTATTTATTTATTTTTAGAGGGGAAGAAAGGGAGAAAGAGGGAGAGAAACATCAATGTGGTTGGCTCTCATGAGCCCCCTGCTGGGGACTTGGCTCACAACCCAGCCACGTGCCCTGACTGGGAATCGAACCAGTGACCCTTTGGTTTGCAGACGGGCACTCAATCCACTGAGCCGCACTAGTCAGGGCTGTTTTTTCTATATTTTATTCATGCTTAAATATATACCTTACTAAGCTCTCTAAAGAAAAAGACCAATGACCAACAATCCAATAGAAAAACAAGCAAATGTATGAACATTGTTCGTAAAAAATAAATTAACATTTCTTTTTTTTTCTTATTTAAGTATTTATTTTATTTTGGTCTATGAGTATTTCTATTTATTTGAGTTGCTCACATAAATCCATTCCATCCACAAAGGAAATGTAAAGTGCTTCTAGCAGTGTAAGCACAGTTGGCATGGCCTACCCAAAGACCTTCCACCAGAGTCTACAGGAAATCTAAATGTAGTCAAACCACAGCTGGATGTTCTTTTTCTCTGGGCCCTAGGAGATTTTCAAAATCAGTTTAGTTTTTAAAAATCCACCAAATGTCAATCATGGCAGGGAAGACCACTAAGTTAATTTCTGATCACTAAGTATTGTTGTCACTAATCATGATTTATCCTAAATGATTACTGGCATCTGGAAGACCTTGGGGTAGGGACTCTTCATAAGTAAAACAAGCACCACTCACACAGGAACAACAGGCATCCCCAGAGCAGCTGTGTGCTATAGACTGCTTCCCTCCCCGTGGTACCTGGGCTGAGAGGATAACGTTAACTCACTGAAGGTATTCATGACAGGGGACCAGTGGAAGGAGTGTCATGAGGTACTAATTCATGAGGTACGATCTAAATACTAAAAATTATGATGAAATCTTGAGTACTTGAGCTTATTTGTATTAATTCACTCATGTTATTTTACATGTCTAGCCTCTTTCCTTTCTCACAGGATAGTTGGGAGAATTAATTGAGATAAAATACGTGACATACATACCCAGGAATTAATATTCTCATCCTCCTTCCCATACCAAATTAAAGAGGTTAGTCCTTGAATTTTGAAAGTACTTTATAAATAAGAATAAATTAGTTTTTCTGCCAACATCCTTGTCAGCAGGATTCTGAACTTCTCTCAAGAGTGCCTTCTCTTTTGTAAACATTTTATATTATTTGAAGAACACAGAAAGTTTCATTTTTGTTCAGTGCTCTTTACTTTCTACTGTGAAAAGTTATCTCTGAGGAACTAAAACCCCAGAAGGTAGCCACAAGAACATGTTAAATGTTTTTTTTTAATGATTCAAAGGCAGACTTGTAGAGAAGTCATAGTTAGGAGAGAGAAGGCAAATGCAGCCTTTGAAGGGAACTGTTCTAATTATTACCTAAAAAAGTAATATTATACAACTATATTCAAGGACACAAGACAAAGCACTACTTTAAAACTAGAATGACTGAATAGATAGGTTAAAAACACAGCTGAAATAGGAGGGGAAATGGACTCAAGAATAATTTGAATTGGGACAGTGAAACGTCAGTCCTAGATGCTTCTGTTATCTGAATATCTCAAATCACATTGTTTCACTTTTTACCTCCCACAGTATTCTCACTGAAATCTCAAAGCATTATTGTCACAGAACTAAATAATAGTTATCATTTTGTTAGGATTCAAAATTTCAATCCAGTAGCCATCAGGATCTTGAATAAATGCCAGGCCTTTCATTTTACCATCATCAGGTTTCTTCACAAATTTGATTCCCAGTTCTTCAAATCTTTTATAAGCACCATGTACATCAGAACAGAAATTCCAATGTGACCAAATCCTCAAGGGTCTGAATTGCCACTGTGGTAACTCTGGGTCTCATCATCCTCAGTGCCCCAATTATGTGTCAGTTTAAGCATAGCTTTTTTGGAGAATACCCATGCTACTTTTTCATCTTTATCTTTTGGGATGTCATTTTTATCCTCATAAGCTAAGAAATGGAGTGAAAACTTCATGGTGGGAAAATCTATTTTTTGGAATAGCATCATTCCAAGAACTCTAGTATAAAAATCTAGACTTCTTAGGATCCTTAATTCGCAGCATGGTCTGCTGCAACAGAAAATCCTTGGTGCTGGGGTCCGGGTCCAAGCAGCAACCAAGGGCAACCTGTTCGGTAAGGCTGCCAGACATGGGGCTGAAGTTCTGCCATGGCTGCACTGCTGTATCACAGACGATGGTCCTCAAGACTTGGCAGGTGCTCACACTCTGCCCAAACCCAGTGTTTGTTAAATGTATGAGAAAATGTTTTGTCTCACTGGTAATAATGGAAGTGCAAATTGTAAATACAGTGATATATTTTCTCATCTATCAATTGGCAAAGAACAAAATAATTGAAAGCAAATTGCATTGCAGAAGAGGCAGAAAAACTGACATTCTTATACATTGCCAGTGGGAACATAAATTGTCACTCTTTCTGTGAATGTAATTTGGCAATATTTATCAAAATACAAATGCACAAAGCCATTAACCAGCGATTGTATTTTAACAATGTATCTTAAAGTAATAGTACATTGCAAAATGCTGTGTGTAAAGATATTCACTACAGAATTTTTTAATGGTGAAAGACTGGAAATATTCTAAATAATTAGCAATAGGGGCAGGTTAAATTAATTATGGTCTATCTCTGTATCTCATGCAATACGCAGCTGTTAAAAAGAAATATATATGCATGTATGTGTATATATTCATGTGTATATACATATGTGTATGTATATAATATATGTATATATATATATATATATATATATATATATAATCTTCAGAAGACATCTTTAAGTGAAGAAGGCAAGGTACAGAACAATATTAGTGTCCTCTCATTAACTTAATAATACTTTGTTGTATGCATCTCTGTCTATATCAACAAGTAGTAACTGGTAATAGGTCTTGCCTTTTTTGGAGAGTAACCTATTGGCAGTCAAAGACAGGACGGAGATGTGGAGACATATTTGTATGAACTTTTATGCTTTTTGAATTTTCAAACCCATGTTTGTACTAACTATTCAAAATAAATTTCAATTTAAATAAAATATGCCTTAGAATCAGAGTATATTTAAAACATTTATCCCACATGTTTTTAGAAACACTCCAGAAAGGATTAAGCCATTTCCCAGCCCACCAGACTGCTCATAACCTAGTTAGGCCAGTCTTCCAACCTGCTGGATGGCTCATGACTCGGTTATCCTGACTCACTTGATAGCCTGTGGCTTAATCAAAACTTTCTCCCACCTTCCACAATAGACATCTGGCACCAGACACAATGGCCAGTGGTCAGATGGACCCTCCTGTACCTAGGAACAGCCGGGCCCTTTATCTAACCCCTTGTCCCAGCTCACATCCTGGAACCCTGCGGCACCTGCTTAGAAGAACAAGAGACTAACCCCTCCCCTATCCCCTCACAAACCCAGCACTTTTTCTTCTAAAAACCCCATTCCTGCCTCCCCCTGGGGCTGCATTCGATCCTGACTCAGCCTGCCTGTAAGTGCAGCATCAAATAAAAGCACTTAGATCAGATCATCCAGTTCCTCCCACCTCCATTTCTCATGCTTTTCTTACAGCTCCAACTCGACAGGCCTACACATCTGACTCTAAGCTGGGTCACCATGTTAGTAAAAGACAATGAGAGAGGCCCTTTTGTTAGTTTACAAATATTTCCAATTCCTAGAAATGGTATTAATGAGTGTAGATGGCTTACACTCTAGATTTGAAGGGCAAGCTTCCAAGAGTCACTTAACTTCACATTTCTCTTATGTGATCCATAATTTAGTTTACTAGGTAAGTTCATAATAAATTTTGTACTACTGCTACTATTAAAGATAATTTTGTTTTACAATCAGGAGATTGTATCTAAATCCATACAGAGGTGTGATATAAAACAGCATTCCTTTTTTAAAAAAATACTGAATTTATTGGGGTGAAATTTGTTAATAAAATTATATAGCTTTTAGGTATACATTTCTATAATATATCATTACCTAAATAATAAATAATATGTTCAGGTAGAAAAGGTAGTAATTAGAAGGAAATGAAAAAAGGTATTGCGTATTCTAACATTTTGGTATGTATCCTTCTAGGCTTTTTATCAATGTGAGTGTGCATGTGTGTACACATATATATTCATAAAGGAGATTTCATTATAATCAGTTATCTTTCTTGCAGCATAAAATATGCTGTTATTTCTCCCATTTTAAAAACATGCACTCTTGACCCCTCTTCCTGCAAAAGCTTGTACCTCTTTCACTTCTTGTTTCAACTATTTTTCTGTTTGTTTACTTGTAGTATATTCTAATTTGTTTTAAAAATGTCTTAATGTGTGTTCCAGCAAAGATGGAGGCATAGATAGATATGCTTCATGTCCTCGCACAACCAAAAGAAGGAAACAACCAATGTAAAAAATGACAATAACCAGAACTGCCAGAAAATCAAACTGTATGGAATTCTGACAACCAAGGAGTTAAATAAGAAACATTCATCCAGACCGGTAGGAGGGATGGAGATCGGCAGCCAGGGTGGAGAGGACAAGTGACAAGGTGTCAGTTGGTGGACAGGGTGGGTGATGGTGGTCCCATATTTGCTTGTGGGTAAACTGGGAAAAACTAATAGGGAGTGAGACAGACCATGTAACCCAGGATTCCACCTTGGGCAAGATAAGGACTCAGAACCTCTGGGTGTAAGAACCTGTAGGAAAAATTGCCAGTCTCTTGAAAGCAGGGTGAGAGCTGAGCCACCGGTATCATTCCTTCTATGACCACTCCCTCATACACAGAACCACCATGCAGTGAAGTGGGTTGCCCTGCCCTGGCAAATACCTAGGGCTCCACCTCTTACAACACAACAGGTGTGCCGAGACAAAGAAATATGGCCCAAAAGAAAGAACAGATCAAAACTCCGAAAAAAAATAACTAAGTGACACTGAGGTAGCCAACCTTTCAGATGCAGAGTTCAAAACACTGATAATCAGGATACTCACAGAAATGATTGAGTACAACTGCAAAATAAAGAATGAACTGAAGGCTATACAAAATGAAATAAAACAAAACATACAGGTAATCATCAGTGAAGGGAAGAAAACCAGGACTCAAATCAATGATGTGGAACAAAAGGAAGAAATACACATTCAAACAGAAAAGAATGAAGAAACAAAAATTTAAAAAAAAAATGAGGAGAGGCTTAGGACAACTTTAAACATTCCAACATCTGAATCATATGGGTGCCAGAAGGAAAGAGGAAGAACAAATTGTAAACTTAATTGAAACAATAATGAAAAAAAAAAAAAAAAAACCTCGCTAATTTGGTGAAGGAAATAGACATACAAGTCCAGAAAGCTCAGAGAGTCCCAAAGAAGTTGGACCGGACCTAAAGACAAAGCAGCCTCCCTGGCTGGCATAGCTCAGTGGATTGAGCGCAGGCTGTGAACCAAAGTGTTGCAGGTTCAATTCCCAGTCAGGGCACATGCCTGGGTTGCAGGCCACAGCCCCCAGCAACTGCACATTGATGTTTCTTTCTGTCCCTCTTTATCCCTCCCTTCCCTCTCTAAAAATAAATAAATAAAATCTTAAAAAAAGACAAAGTGGCAAGACACATCAAAATTAAACTACACAAGGCTATAGATAAGGAGAGAATCTTAAAAGTAGCAAGAGTAAAAAAGAGAGTTACCTACAAAAGAATTCTCATAAGACTATCGAATGATTTCTCAAAAGAAACCTTATAGGCAAGGAGAAGCTGGAAAGGCATATTCAAAGTCATGAAAAGCAAGGACCTGTATCCAAGATTACTCTATCCAGCACAGCTATCATTTAGAATGGAAGGGAATAAAGTGCTTCAAAGGTAAGGTAAAGTTAAAGGAGTTCATCATCACCAAGCCATTATAATATGAAATGTTAAAGGGACTTATCTAAGAAAAAGAATATCAAAAGTATGAACAGTAACATGACAATATATTCATAAGCATCAACAACTGACCTAAAAAAACAAACAAAAATAAACTAAGCAAACAAATATAACAGGAAAAGAATCACAGAAATGGAGATCACATGGAGAGTTATCAGTGGGGAGGGGGAGAGAGGAGAATGGGGGGAAAGGTATAGGGAATAAGAAGCATAATTGGTAGGTACAAAATAGACAGAGGTTAAGAATAGTATACGAAATGGAGAAGCCAAAGAACTTATGTGTATGACCCATGAATATGGACTAAAGGGAAAAATGCTGGTGTGAATGAGGGTACTGGGTGGAAGGGGATAGAGGGGAGAAAAAAAGAATAGGACAACTGTAATAGCATAATCAATGAAATGTACTTAAAAATAAAAATGTCTTGGAAGGTTTTAGTGACATAGGAAAGATTCCAAAGGAATGATGCCAAGTGAAAAACATACCCTCTGAAACAGTGTTATTCAGATGATAAGTTATATAAGGAAAGAGTATTGCATAGAAAAGCAAAAATCAGCAGTGGTGATTGTGCTCATGATTTGGATTGTGAGGGGTTTTTTTCCTCTGTGGTGTTATACTCTTCAGTACTTTTCACATTTCTACAGTAAGTATATTAAGGTCATGAAAATTAAAGTATCTTTTTTAAAGGACTCCACTGTGGAGTTTTAAACATTATGGTAAAGTATAGACAACATAAACTTTACCATTTTAACCATTTTAAAGTGTACAACACAGTCTCATTAAGTATATTCACAATGTTGTATAACCCTCATCATTATCTAGATTCAGAAATTATTTAGAAACCCCAAACTCTTAAGCATTCAATCTCATTCTCCCTCCATCTGGGCCCTGGCAACCACAAATCTGCTGTTACTGTGGTTTACCTATTCTGGATATTTCATATAAATGGCTTTTTCACTCAGCAAACTATTTTCAGGGTTCATCCACATTTTAGTGATTTTTACTGTGGAAAAAGTCGCATACATAAACTTACCCTTTTAACCATTTTAAGTGAACAATTCAGTGCATTCGGTACAATAAAATTTTGTACAGCTATAACTGCCTAGTCAGGAACACTTTCAAAACCCTAAAAGGAGACCCTATATCCATTAAGCAGTCATGTCTTGTTTCCCCTTTGCTCCTGCCCCTGGTAAACACTAATCTACTTTCTATCTCTATTGATTTTCATCTTCTGAATGTTTCATATAAATGGAATCATACAATATGGAATCATACAGTATATGGTGAGTCACACTGATAAGAAGCCACACTGTCTCAAAGGCCAACCTTGGAAGCAGCATGTGTCCCTTCTTATCAGAATTTATTAACAAACTACCTATAGAGTCAAGCCTGGCATAACTGCTATGGAATGCCAAGGTGAATGGCAGAGATGGGGGTGGAGAAGGAAGGACCTTCCAGTCCTGTACCCACTGGCTCATGGTAGGACAGGGGAAGAGCAATCCAAGACACATAACATACAATGTGTAATATCACTCTTTATTATGAAAACAAAACAAAACAAAACAAAACCCAGCAATCATGAATGGGGAAAATAAAGAGAACAAATTACCCTTCAGGTGGCTATGTTACCTGACCTATAAGGTAACTTCAGCTTCTTGGTCAGCCAGGCCTCCAGCTTCAGTCATGGGTATGGCCTTAGGCTGGAGAAAACAGAAAACAGAACAATGTGGATGAAGACAAAGATGACATCCTAGGACTCTTTTTAAAGGATTTGTTTGAAAGCCCCTTCTGGGATCGTGCCCTTCATCTGCAGGGGAAGAGTTGGGATGTCAGAAGAGCCAGTTCCCTGAGTTTCATTCCAGGGCACCAGGTTCCACTTTCTTGGCCTTCTCAAAGGCCCAGAAACATCCATCTTAACCCACTTGATACTCAGACCTCACCTTGAACATAGTGAAGACCTGAGCAGCTCTGGTGTATTTCCACCTGTTGTCCTGAAGGCACCTGGAGTGGGAGAAGAACAACTTATATCCCTTAGTACCACAGTGCAGACATGCTGACCATGCAATGCCACCACTAAGTCTATGTCGCTATATCTATGCTGGGACAAATGTGCCAGAAAGATCACGATGTGTAATGATGAGGAAAGACCTAGTGAAAACCAAGACCTCTGTCACTAGCATTCATGCCCACTAGAATTCAAAACAGAAATACAGAGCTGTTAAGAAGAATGTGGGAGCTTAATAGTGTTTATAAAGAAAGATGTTCAAGAAAATAGAAAATGAAAATTTTAAAATGGAATTTCCCAATAATTTTTAACAGGGTTATAATGCACATACTGTAGTATTCATTGTTTTAAGGTGAAGCAAACACAATTCAGTGGTTTGTAATATATTCACAAGACTTTGCAATCATTGGAATTCTACAATCTAATGCAAAGGCATTTTTATCACCTCATATAAAACTCCTTACCCATTAGGAGTCACTCCCTAGACCCTCTTTCACCTGATCCTAGTGACCACTAATCTGCTATCTGACTCGGAATTTTCTTATTTGAGTATTTCATGTAAATGGACTCATATAATATATATGGTCCTAGAAATCAGGAAAAAATTTATTTGACATATCAAGAAAAATAAAGTACCTAGGAATAAACCTAACCAAGGAGGTAAAATATCTCTACTCAGAAAACTACACAACACTGAAGAAAGAAATTAAAGAACACACAGACACATGGAAGCATGTACCATTTTCATGGATTTGAAGAATTAACATAATCAAGGTGTCCATACTACCCAAAGCAATTTATAGATTCAATTCAATCCTTATTAAAATATCAATGAAATATTTCACAGATATAGAACAAAAATTTCAAAAATTTATATGGAACCATAAACAACCCTGAATAGCTGCAACAATTTTGAGAAAGAAGAAGAAAGTAGGAGGGATCATAATACCTGATATCAAACTGTACAAGGCCACTGTACTCAGAACAGCCTGGTACTGGCATAAGAACAGGCACATAAACAAACGGAAAACAATGGAGAGCTCAGAAATAAAACCAAGTCTCTAGGGTCAATTAAAATTTGACAAAAAGGGCAGCAACATAAAATGGAGTAAAAATAGCCTCTTTAACAAATGGTGTTGGGTTGGACAGCTACATGCAAAAAAATGAAACTTGATCACCAACTTACACCATACACAAAAATAAATTCAAGGGGGGATAAAAGACTTAAACATAAACTGTGACAACATAAAAGTCCTACAGGAAAGCATAGGCAGGAAAATATCAGACATTCCACACAGCAATATTTTCACTGATATGTCTCCTAGAGCAGGGACATAAAGGAAAGAATAAACAAATGGGACCTCATCAAAATAAAAAGCTTCTGTATGTCTATAAAAATAGCATTAAAATGAAAAGAGAAACAACCATATGGGAAAATATATTTGCCAATGATACCTCAGACAAGGGTTTGATCTCCAAAATATATAAAGAACTCACACGACTCCACTCCAGGAAGAAAAGAAAATTTAAAAATTGGGCAAAAATTTCAATAGACACTTTCCCAAGGAGGACATCCAGAGGGCCCAGAGACATATGAAAAGATGCTCAGCTTCACTAGCCATCAGAGACATGCAAATTAAATCCACAATGAGATACCACTTCACACCAGTCAGAATGGCCATCATAAACAAAGCAACAAACAACAAGAGTTAGAGACAATGTGGAGAAAAGGGAACCCTAGTGCATTGTTAGTGGGAAGGGAAACTGATACAGACACTGTGGAAAACAGTATGGAATTTCCTCAGAAAATTAAAAATGGAACTGCCTTTTGACCTGGCAATACCACTGCTGGGAGTATATCCTAAGAACCCTGAAACACCATTCCAAAAGAACTCATGTGTCCCAATATTTCTAGCAGCACAATTTACAATAGCCAGTGCTGGAAGCAATCTGAGTGCCCATCAGTAAATTAATGGAGATCAAAATCTATGGTACATTTACACAATGGAATTCTATGCAGCAGAAAGAAAGAAGGAGCTCCTACCCTTTGCAACAGCATGGATGGAGCTCGAAAGCACTATGCTAAGTGGAATAAGCCGCCAGGCAGTGAAAGACAAATACCATATGATCTCACCTTTAACAGGAACCTAAACAATAAAACAAACAAACACAAAATATAACCAAAGACAATGAAATAGAGCGAGCTAACAGTGACCAGAGGGGAGAGGGGAGGGAATTTCAGGGGAAAATGGGAAGGGTTTGCAGGAATGAGTGTCTGAGACACGTGGACAGAATCAACAGGAGGTGGAAACAGGAGGGAGGTGGGGAGGGCTGAGAGGTGGGCTGGGACGGGAGTAAAAGGCAGAAAACTGTACTTGAACAACAATTAAAATGAAAAAAAAACTATGGTACATTTACACAATGGAACACTATGCAGCAGAAAGAAAGAAGGAACTCCTACCCTTTGTGATAGCATGGATGGAACTGGAGAGAATTTCACTAGAATGAAAAAAGCCTGGCTGTGAAAGACAAATACCATATGATATCACCTTTAAGTGGAACCTAATCAACACAACAAACAAGCAAGCAAAATATAACCAAAGACATTGAACTTAAGAACAAACTGACAGTAACCAGAGAGCACGTGGGAAGGGATAATGGGTGGGAAGGGGGAGAGGGTTTTCAGGAACAACTATAAAGGACATATGGACAAAACCAGGGGGTGTGGAAGCAGGGGAGGGAAGTGGGGATGGGTGGGGTGGGGGGAGTGGTCAGGGGTAAATGCTGACAACTGTACTTAAACAACAATAAAATCATTAATAGAAATATATATATATATATATTTCTAAATGTATATGTAATATATAGTATATAGAGTATATAGAATATGTATAGTATATATATATACTATATACAGTGATCCCTCACCTATTGCAGGAGTTACGTTGCAGAGACCCCCATGATAGGTGAAAATCCGTGAAGTAGCAGCATCATATTTATTTTATTATTTATATATATTTTAAGGCTTTATAAACCCTTCACACACTCTTATAAACCTTTCCCACTCTCTTATTAACCTTTCCCACACTCTTATAAAAAACTTCATATGCTCTTAAACACTTTCTACACTCAAACCTATGGAATTTTAACAACATATAAAATTCTATATGGGTACTCACCAATGAAGTATACTACAACTTGAATGATGAAGATCATGAATTATGTAGCTTTGCTGTACTGATGGCGATGAAGGTGATGATGATGAGATGAATGCACTGCACAGCCAAGAAGAGCATTACAGCTCTTCTCAAGGCACCACTTCATTAGGAGCTTCATCAGGTGGTGCAGTATCTTCACCCTGGGCCATAACTTCTATTTCTGCTAAAAGCGTAGGCGTAACTGATCTCTTCATCCGAGTGATGAACATAGTTATGGGGAGTTGCTGGCACTGCTTTTTATCCGCAGAGGCAGCTTCTCCATGCAGAGAAATGCTCTTGAGTCCAAAGCATCTCTGAAATTTGTCAAACCGGCCCTTGCTGGCACTGAATGGGGTTGGTCTTGTGGGAGAAGCACTCAATGATTCTGCTTCTGCATCATTGTCCTCATCTTCATCCTTGTCACCGCCATGAACATCCATGCTTTCCACAAAACTATGATAAAGTTTCTTGGCCTTCATCCGGATGGTGTTGGATGGTGTTGGTATCCAGCAAGATATTCTTCTTCCTGCAGTCATTTATCCACAGGGCCAATGCAGACTCCATCCTCACAATGCCCTTATTGGGGGAAATGACCACCCTCTTCGGAGACTTGTTAAAAGTCATTGTTGCCATAGACCTAATATTCTTCTCTTCTTTCTTTATGTAGCAAACTGTAGATTCGTTGATCCTGTAATGGCAGCCTACAGCCGTGTAGCTTTTGCTTTTCTTTAACATGTCAAGAAGTTGCACCTTTTCTTTGATGGTAAGCATATTCCTCTGGTGCTTGGGTTCACTGCCAGAAGCCTTAGAAGATGCAGAACATTTGGGTGGCATTGTACGGCTTGAAATAAATTAAAACTTTTATGAAAATTTCACAAAAATACAACACCGCAGAGCAACACTACGCACAGTGATCAGACCTTGATGTGAAGTGGACAAGGAGAGATGCTGAACATATATGGGCATAGTGAGGAAGAGCAAACTGACTGATGCTGTGGTCACTGAGTGAATCAGTGCCCAGGATGCAGAACACAGTGCATGGTTGGTCACCTTCCATTCCATCAGCCAATAGTGTGCCATGTACAATCTCACATTGGCAAACTTGCACAAACGGTAGTGGCGTACTGCATTTCCATTGTGTGCAGCATGGTATTCATCCACTGATGAAATATGTACTGTATTTTATTTTGATTTAATATTCTTTTAATATGTTTGAATTAACATTTTTATACTCTTTAAAACTTTTTAGGCAAAAATAATTAAAATCATAAATATTATATAAATACCTATATACCACAAAATCCTGTGATATAATGAAAACTCCACTGTTGGGGACTGCCCTGCCTGGTCTTAGGTAGCTGTAACT
Source organism: Phyllostomus discolor (assembly GCF_004126475.2). Taxonomy (NCBI): domain Eukaryota; kingdom Metazoa; phylum Chordata; class Mammalia; order Chiroptera; family Phyllostomidae; genus Phyllostomus; species Phyllostomus discolor. Next base: position 59,343,401 of record NC_050198.1, on the reverse strand, counting down.
CCCTGTGACTTAGGCTGAGTGAAAGATCTCCAGATCAGGAGCCACTAAGGAGACAAAACTTATTTCCCTGGCATGAACGCTGCCTGTTCTAATGCCTGGCTTCCCTTTTGCATGATCGACAGTCAATGACCAGTAACAATTCTCTAAGAAAGAGAATGAATCTAAGACAGATGCAATCACATGGGAATGCCATAAGGGAAGAGACTTGGGGCTGTGGATATGAAGGGGTGATGGACATCAACCCCTGCCCCCTCAGCTTTGTCAAAGCCTGAGTCTTTGTTCTTAGATGTGAGAAATCCAAGTTTCCTGGTTGCCTCTGTCTCCTGCCCTTCTCAGGCCTGCAGAGGCAAAGCAGCCCAGACTAGAAATGGCGGACCCCTGGGGTAATCAGGCCTGGGACATAGAATATGCAAGATCCTGTGAGATCTGTTTGCCGGAGGATGTTATTAACTTGGAATTTAAAGGCACAGGCAGGAAACCTTTGGAACCTGTAGTCCTTTCATATGATAAAGCCCCAAATTTTGCCCAGAATCACAGCAGGAGTTCTCTCTGCACCTTTGTAAGTCACCTACATATTTTGATCTTTTCTGCCAGTCTGTGAATCCACAAACTAAGTCAGTATTCTCAATGAAAATCTGCTTGGGAATGGAGACGGGGAACCCTCCAGGAGAGAGGGTGGCCAAAGGCGCTCCCCACGAGAGAAAGTGGCCCTTCTGTCCCTATTCCCCCACAGGACCTGGTTATCTCTGTGTATGTTTTTCTCGTGTTTTGATGAGCCATCCACAGCATTCTGCTCTCACTGCAGGCAGGTGAGCACGCTTCACTCCACGATACAGAATTAGATATATTTCTTTAAAAAACCCACGAAACACTGAAACCACAATAAGTGAACCATGATGTAGCGAGGGATGACTGTATAGTATATAGTATATATATACACTATATGTAGTATATAGTATATATAGTATATAGTATAAACAGTGTATATATTGTATATATAGTATATATACCACATACAGCATACTATATGCTATATACTATATAGTATATGTAGTGTGTATATAGTGTATATAGTATATATAGCATATATAGTCTATATAATATATAATATACTATGAATATATAGTATATATACTATATTCTATACACTATATAGTATAGCGTAGTATATATATAGTATTTCATTTATATATAGTATTTCATATATGTATTTATATATATAGTATTTCATGCCTGTCCCTTTCACTTAACAAAATAGTATCAAGGTTCATCCATGTTATAACAGGTATCAGAACTTCATTCTATTTTGATATTAAATAATATCCCACTGTATACAGATACCCCATTTTATTTTCCCTTTAATAAGTTGATGGATGTTTAGGTTGTTTCCACTCTTGGCTATTAAGAATAATGCTGCTGTTAATATTTGCATACAATTGTTAAAAGACTATCTACTTATTCTTAGAGAGAGGGGAAGGAAGGGAGAAAGAGAAATAGAGGAACATCAATGTGTGAGGGAAACATTGATCAGCCTCCCCTTGCACTTGCCCCAACTGGGGACCAGGCCTACAACCCAGGCACATACCCTAACCAGGAATGAAACCAGAGACCTTTTGCTTTTTGGGATGCCAACCAACCAATTAAGTCCCACCAGTCAGTGCTCACATCCAATTTTTTTGTGTGTGAGCATATTTTTTTCAACTATGTTATGTATATCCAGGAGTGGAATTGCTGGGCCATATAGTAAATGCATGTGTAGTATTTTGAGGAACTGCCAAACTGTTTTTCCATGGTGCCTGCAACATTTTCCATTCCCACCAGCAATGTATAAGGGTGTCAGGAGCCAACCAACAGTTGACCCTTGACACAGTCAGGACAGATGAGATGCATCTGCACAGCAGAGGCAACTGTGGCCGGATCTCCTGTCTATCTCTTCCTGCATGCCTGTCCCTGCTAGCAATAGGTGGTGGGATTTTTAGATACCTGTGTGTTATAACAAAAAATCTGCACGATGCCTCTGATTCTGTGCAAAATGACTTGCTGACCAAAGAACAGAAATCCCTAACAACCCTAATGCTGCCTACTTCCCCCACCTGGGAAGTTAAGGACAAAATTAAACTATGGGCAGACCAGCTGCCAGAATGCTGGAGGAAGCTGTTGCTAGGAATGTCCCTTAAGGAGTCACCACTTAAAAGCTCAAGATTTATTAGAGCCACTACCCCTCCCATACCCTGGACAGGAATGTTTATTAATGGGACCAGGTGGGTAAAGAAGCAAGGAGTTCTAGTTGAATATAATAATCTCAATACATGGAAACGAATACAAAACATGCCCCCCCAAGATGTATAAATCAAGAGACCTGGTCAGGAAACCAGTTACCTAACCTAGACAAATCTAACCTCAATGGACAATAGCTAATTTCTATATAACCTATAAATCACTCCTTGCACCATTTTAACTTAGACCAATCCCTAGAATCTTAATAGACACCTAGTTACTAATTGGTACCTGAAAGTTTGTGCCCATATAGCTTCATTGGCTATCTGATTGATAACCCTCTTGGTCAAAATAACCTTTGTTTAACGTGGTTGATCTGTGGGACTTCCTGTACTTTTTGAAGTTATTTCTATGGTAACCATTTCAGTTTTAATAATCACACCATGCACCTGCTTCACTGAATGTTGTATAACCTCCCCTATAAAAATAAAGATTGATTCTTCTCAGTGAGTCAGCCAGGCCTAAAGAGCCTGGCTGTCCTCCAGTACCCCACCGGGTGTCTCACTCCATCTTCTTTGCCTGAGCCATTCCTCCTTCAGGGACCCTGAGACCTGCCGAGGCTGGACCCCCACATGAGGGTTCCAGTTTCTCCACATCTTTGCCAATACTTATAGCCATCCTAGTTTGTGTAATAGTATCTCATTCTATTTTTGATTTCCATTTTGCAAATGACTAATGATGTTGAATATCCTTACATGTGTTTTTGGACATTTTTTTTTGATAAATGTCTATTGAGATCTTAAGTTCTAAGCATTTTTAAAATGTATTCTGGATGCACATCACTTATCTGATAATGATTTGCAAATGTTATCTCTGATTCTGTAGGTTGTCTTTTCGCTTTGCTGTTAGTGTCTTTTGATGCAAAGATTTTAAGTTTTGATGAAATCTAGTTGATTTATTTTTTGTTTTTTTTTGTTTGTGCTTTTAACATATGTCAGAAACTATTACCTAATTCAAGCTCACAAATAATTTACTCCAATGTTTTCTCCTAAGATTTTTATAGTGTTAGTTATAATTTGATTTATGTTTATATAGGGTGTGAGATAGAGGTACAAATTAATTCTCTTGTGGGTGGGTATCCTGTTGTCACCGAATCAGTTCTTGAAAAGACTAGTCTTTACTGAATATTTTCCTTACCTGGTCGAATATTTATTGTCTATAAAGGTGATGTGAGTGTGTGTGTGTGCATGTGTGTATAGATTTTAATTCTATTTCATTGATCTATATATCTATCCTCAAGCCACCACAATATAGTATTGATTACTGTGGCTTTGTACTAAGTTTTGAAATGGGGAAGTTCGAGTTTTCCAACTTTGTTTTTTTTTTTTTTTTTTTTTAAGATCATTTTGTCTATTCTTGGTCCACTGCATTTTCCTACAAATTTTAGATTTAACTTGTGAGTTTGTACAAAGAAACCAACTTGGATTTTCATATAATTGCATTTAATCTCTATATAAATTTTGTGAGTATTGCTATCTTAACAATGTTAATTCTGATCCAGGAACATGGGATATCTTTCTACTTATTTAGATCTTTTTAAATTTATTTCAACAATGTTTGGAGATTTCAGAGCATATAGTTTGCATTTTTTTGTTAAATTTGTTCTTCAGTATGTTATTTTTGAAGTTATAATGAATGAAATTATTTTCTTAATTTCATTTTTTGATTGTTCATATTAGTAGTGTATAGAAATACAATTGGTTTTTGTACATTGATCTTGTATCCTGCAATCATGCTGAACTCATTCATTAATTCTAACATTTTTAGTGGTTTCCTTAGGATTTTCTATATGCAAGCTCATGTCATCAAAACAATATATTGTTTTAAATTATATACATATATAAAAATAAAATTAATATACATATTTCATGAGCTCACTTTTTTAGAAGCACATCCAAATAGTTCTTTTTACAAATTAAATGCAAATTGCCATGATCCACTCCCTTTCCCTCCCAGCTCCTTCCTATCCCCACAGATTCCCAGCACTCACTTCTGAGATCACTGGAGGCTTATCCCAGACTTGGTGGAGAAAACCTTCATCATTTCCTGCTGCTCCACAGAGAGGATGGGCAGGGAGCTGAGGTGGGAAGAAAGATGGGCCCACAGATTCCCCAAAATGATCCTGCTCCCACTGTCATTCAGAAACCAGTTTCTTTCCATACTCTAACTGTGCCTGCCCTCCCCCTCCCCAGACTCCTTGCCCCTCCCTCTGAGCTCACCTTTGCCCCTCCCTCTGAGCTCACCTTTGAAGAGGTTTTCTACCAGCTTCACTCAATTTTAGATTTAATCCTAATGCATTTACCTTTTACAGTAGCTAAAGGAATGGATACTCTAATCCCCATTTTCAGAAAGGGATACATAATGAATCACTAAGGTCTTATAAGTTCACCAAGGCCATTTTGCTACCTAGTGAGTGTTAAGGTCAGGAAAAGAATCTGGTATTTTGACTCCAGAGCCCACAGTCTTAGTCACTAACCTAGACCTCTCCTTGGGTCTAACTGTTGGCTTTCCACAATATTGAGAAAACTTCCAGGTTGCACCATCATGTTCCTATACCAGTGGAATTAGGCTGGATGGGTATTCATTCTCATGTTACACCCACAACACTTACTTGGAATTGCTGTCAGAAGACAAGATGAAGGTCCGGTGAAGGCATGGACAGACCCTTGAGATTTTTCTTCCACTTTGAAGACAACAAACAGCAACCTGCCCCCCTTAGAGGTGTACATACATTTCACACAAACAGCATTCTTCAGTCAGGGTTCTAACCTTATACTCTTGCAACATCTTGATGGCAGCTAGACAAGGATAAATTTTCACTGGGACTCAGGAGGGGATTTCAGGGATTGAGAGGGCAACACTAGGCATAATCAACTCAGTAACAGGACTTCTAACATGTGCCAGCTCCTCTAACACATATTCACTGGATTCATTTTATTTTAATGATTTCATTGTTGTTCAAGTACCATTGTCTGCATTTATCCACCACCACTCCCAGCACCCCAGCCATCCCCACCTACCTACCCTGATTTCATGTCCCCTTGGTTTTGTCCATGTGTCTTTTATAGTTGTTCCCAAAAACTTTTACTCCCTTTCCCCCCATTATCCCCTCCAACCTCCTCCCTGGTTACTGTTAGTTTGTTCTTAATTTCAATGTCTCTGCTTCTGTTTTGCTTGTTTATTTGTTTTGTCGATTAGGTTCAATTTAAAGGTGAGATTATATGGTATCTGTCTTTCATGGGTTCATTTTTTAAAGGGTATTAACAGACCATTTTGCAAATAAAGACATGGAAAGGTTAGATTATGGGCCCAGGGTCACAGAGTAAGGAACTAAGATGAAAGTTGCAAAACTTCACAGGTTGTGTCTCTAACACATGAGCTATGTTGGGGTAGAAAAGCATGGATGTATGTCAGAACACAATAGTTTGGGGGTAATGTAGCAGTGGGAGCAAGGGAAGGGAAGGAAAGGGAAGGGAAGGGGAGGGGAGGGGAGGGGAGGGGAGGGGAGGGAAGAGGAGAGGAGGGGAGAGGAGAGGAGAGGAGAGGAGAGGAGGGGAGAGGAGGGGAGGAGAAAGGTAATCAAGGGAAGGGAAGGAAAAGGAAGGGAAGAGAGGGGAAGGGAGGGGAAGGGAAGGGGAGGGGAAGGGAAGAGGAAAGGAAGGGAAAAAAGAAAAGAAAGCAACCTGAGAGGCTGGGAGAGTTTGGGAGGAAGTCCATTTAAGGAAAGTGAGTAGTGGAGGATCTGGGGAGGGAACTGCACACACACTCACCTTCCTTGAAAACCCCACTGACAGAAAAACAGAGCAGCATTTCCTCAAATGGAAGAACAGTTATTAAAGCTCTCAGCATCCTCGTAAACTTCCTACCCACCTCTTTCCTTGTGATAGAGGGAGGATACAGGTGCTTACAGTCTGCACACTCAGGTCTACCATATAGGAGATGAGGTCATGCTGAGTTTTGGGCAACACACAGAGGGAGCACACAATGTCATTCTTTGTATGTTTCAGCAGCTGAACCCTCAGGTCTGTTGGGGAAGAAGAAAGGAAGGTTGGGCCCTTGGCCACTATGAGTGACCACATCTCTTTTCCCATGCTGATCTCACATCATGCAATTACCAGGATCCTTGACTTTCTTCATATTTCTATTACCCTTTAAGTACTCAAACAAGTTGTTTCTAAGAGAAAAAGAGGAGCAGGAGGTGGTGATCCAGCCAGTGTGGGTGCTCCCATGGGCTGGCCTGTGTCTGCTGGGGAGCCACATGCCCCAGGAGCAGAGTCTGAGCTGTGATACTCACTGATCTGGATTGTTCTGGTTGAAGGGAATAGTCAGGGAGAAGCAAGCCTTGACATGATAAGCACTAAGGAGACTCTGTCGGTTTCCAGAATGATACATCAAGTAATACCTGTGGGGAACAAGGGAAACTGGTTATCTCCCTGATTTGGGCCCCCAGCAGGCCTTGAAAACTTCACTCAACCCATGAGAAGGCCTGAGCTTGTATAGCCTCTCCTGTCCCAGTCCTCTTCTATTTCATAATCCCAGGGATACTTACTGAAGCAGGAATTGAAAGACTAGATTCTTCAGCATCTCAGATCCTTTATAGCTTTCCTGGAATCAAAAGACACCTTCAAACTATGTAGTAGACAAAGCATCCCTTGCAACACCCCAAATATTGCTTGATCTATCCTCACCTTACAGGGTTTTATTATGTCCATGTGTACAATGTCAATTATAGCTGGTGGGGTAAATCTTGGCCATCCTGGAGAAGGGAAGAGTAACTCAGAAGTGGAGATGAGGGAGGTGGCCTTGGAAGATTAAGGGAAAGGGTGGGTCCAGGAGATAGTGAGGGGCAGATGTTAGGTATGAAAAGGCCCTGGAAATTCAATGGCCAAGATTACAGTGGGCATCTGCATTATGAGATCCTGGAAGTCTCCACTGTTATATGCAACTTCTCTGTGTGTCTGTCTGTTTCTGACTGTCTATCTCTCTGTCTCTGTTCCTCCCTACTTTCCTCCCCACCTCCTTGTTGAGAACTGCCCTGCCTGGTATCAGAAGCTGTAACCCCCACCAAGGCTAAGGCTGAGGGAATGACCTTAGAACTGTAAGCCACCAAGGAGACAGGCTTATCTCCCTGGCAGGAACACCACTTCTGCTCCTTTTACTTCATACATAACTGGCCCCCAGTGCTTGGTCAGTTAGCCAATGATGATTAAGATTCTCCAAGGAGGAAATGATCTAAGATAGGTATGATCATGTGGGAGGCCCCCAAGGAAGGACTTTGGGGGCTACAGCAAAAGGGGGTGATGGACCCTCGCCCATTGGCTTTGACAAAGCCTGAGTACTCATTGTCTGTGAGAAAATCTCCTAATCTCTTGGCTGCCTTACTTCCCTTGCTCCACCTAAGCCTGAAACAATGACAGGGTGGTGCAGCCCTGTGCTGGAAAGGGTGGGTTCCCCAGGTGATCAGGCCTAAGAAAGAATATGTAAAATCCTGTAAAACCTGCTTTGTTTAGAATGCCCTCAACTGAATGATAAGGGTTCAAAGAAGAAGTAAGTTTGTTCCTTAAAGATTTTTACAGCTCTTTAGCTATCTGATCCTCACTCAAAATAGGCCCTCAGAATTCTTTGTTATCTATTGTTTGATCCTTACTTCCTGGCAATGTTTAATGAGCATTACCTGAATTATTGTGTAAACACACCCAATAAAAGCCTGCTCGGGTGAGAACAAGGCGCTCTCCCCTAGGGAGGGTGGCCATGGCGCTCCCCACTAGAGAGAGTGGCTGTTCTGTTCCTATTTCCCCACAGGACCTGGTTGTCCCTGTGTATGTTTTTCTCATGTTTCAACGAACCATCCACAGCATTCCACCGTCACTGCCGGTCGCTGGCCATGACACCTCCTCTCCTTCCCTCTCTCCTTGTCTTGCTCTGTGTATGTGTACATTTCCACAGAGATCATATTCACGTCTTTTTCAGAAGTCCATGTCCCCCAAAGCGGATAAGGGTTTGAAGCAAATATGTAATTTAGGCAAAACTTGAAGTGCTTGAGGGCAGGTGTGGAGGTCATCATTGTGAGTAGAGGCAGTGATGAATGATGATGAATGAAGGCACTTACCAAGCAAAACAACTTGGGGAAACATTTCCTGATAGCACTGTCCAAATCCAAAAACAGAAAAAAGTAGTTGATAGTTTGGGTTGCAATGCTTCCATTTAGTTAAAACACACATGGCATGAACAGAGACAGGTGTTTTGCCCACTCAGCAGCCCCCTTCCCTCCTCAGCCTCTGATTTCAAGATTTTTGAGTCTAGTTGCCTCCCGAGCACTTACCATCTGCCATATGGAATCTCAGAAATACACAGTCTCTTCATTTCTCTCCACACCTTCATGTTCATATCACCTTCATCTCTCCATCACCTTTTCCCTCCTGCCTTCCCTCTCCCTCAATCCCTCTCTATCCTGCCAATTAACTCCTTTACAGAGGGCCCTGACTCCCTTCTCCAGTGCCACAAGACACAGCATTTGGATCTCAGATTCCAGGGCTTCTTTCCCACCCTTGCCTCCCTTTCTTCCTTCTTGTCTCCAGTGAAGGCTCCAGAGAAGTGGGAAGGGGGTGGGAGCCCAAGGCTCTGCTACCTCACTGGGGGTCCAGCATCCTGCCAGGAGCAGGGCCCACCCCATGCATGGCTCAGGATGCTGGGGCAGGGAGGTGAGGGAGGACAAAGGAAAAAGGGAAAAAAGCAATGGGAAAGATGTTCTGCCCTAGTGGTGGGGGATGGGGTTAGATAAGGAGAAAGAAAAAATGGAATTCCCATACAACAGCCCTTTCCTTCATCTGTCCCTAGATGGCCCTGGCTCTCCAGGTAGGAACAAAAATCATGCGCTTGTTGGCCTAAGGGCCACTGGATGCTGATTGAGCCTTTGCCACTGTGAAAGCTGAGCCTGAACTGTGAGTGGGAAACACAGCAGTCATGGGATCAGGAGACTTTCCCCAAGAAGGAGTAAAGGGTGAGGTCCCAGTTCAGCATGAGGCTGGGGGTCTGTGGATCCCTCTTATGATGATGACCTTCTCTCTTTGTGGCTCCTGAGCACCTATGCTGGTCTTAGTTGGTTCCTTGCCTGAAGAATCCTACCCATGTATAGTACCTAGGTCTCCTCCAAAGGATCAGACAAGTGATGTGATGTGTGGTGGGAAGAGCCACTGAGAGGGTTATCCTTCTGTCTTATTAACCCCTCTGGCCTCTGCCTTCCACTGCTGCTTCAGAAGGTCCTCTGTGCACTGGTGTTGTCTCACTTCTGGCCTCTTGACTCAGGGAACCCTGTATTCTTCCAAAGTTTCCCCACCCCCTGGCATTGCACTAAAAGAACAGATGTCATGATTACAGCCACATAGGGCATGGATCCCTGGCATAGGATAGGAAAGTCTTCATGCCAGTGTGGGATTTTAGGGGGGACCCTTTTCAAGGGGAGGAAAGAAAGCTTCTCTCAGAATGGGATAAAGATACTCTGTGTCATCTCAGAAGCTGGAAACCCTGTCTCAGCATCTGTCTGGGGTGGAGACTCCTTCTCAATGCAGGGCAACAGCATCTAGCTAAAGACTGGATGCTCTTGATTCTGGTGAGGAGGGGGAGCACTGCTTCTTGGAACACACTCTTGGGTGGGCATGCTAGAGAAGGCTGGGTATGGAGAAGTGGGACACCAACTCCAAACCAGGTGAGCAGTTCAGAGAAAGGAAAGGAGACCTCTAAGCTCAAGTGAGAGACACATACACTAGGAACAAAGAGGGAAAGGCCTGTGGTCCTTCCAGAGGACTAGAGATTACACATCTTGCAGAGGGGCACTGTCACGAATAATTTGGCTCTCAGAGGGTGAATGAAGGATCTCTCCATGAAAGGATGAAAGTGGTTTCACCAACCTTATGTAGGTGGTCTGGTCTGGGAAGATGCCACATAAAGGGTTCCCTTCCAGCCACAGCTCTTTGAGCTTTAGGCCTCTGATCTTGTCCAACTCCCAGTCTGACTTCAGCTGTGAAATATGGGAAAAATTGGAAAAGGAGTACCAGGGAAAGAGGGACATCTGGGCTCCTGCATCCAGTCCCCTCCCGGCCCCCAGGTACCTTTGCCTGCCTGCCACCATCATTCTGATGACCACTATGCCTAATTCTCAACCCAACTTTGATCTGTCCTTCTTCTCACCTCATTTTTTGAAAGGTTCAGGTTCTTAACTGTGGGAACCATCTACGTAATTTCAGACAGGTCATCCAGCTGGTACAGTTTGTTCTTGCACAAGTTGAGGGACAACAGCTTTGGGAAAGAAGACTTAGAGTGATGGTTACTATTTGGGATCTCAGAGACAAAACTGCTCTCCATGTAGTCTATGCCACCCCCAACCATAACATCAGAACTGGGCCTAAGGCTTCACCTCAGGGAAATTCTTTTCAATGATATGCAGGGTGGCAGCCCTGCACTTTCTTTGATTCAGGATTATAATAACATGTGGTTCAGTAAGTCTTCAGGGAGCCAAGAGGAGGTAATTAAAAGGCTTAGAGGGGTCCAGGACCAGCACCTCCCTCATTACCATTTCTAGGTCTCCTTCTCAGGCACACATTTGTGCCTTCACCTTCCCTAGAATTACTACTATTAGCTTTATCTGGGTCAAAGCAGAGCTTATGAAGGTCAAGAGCTTTCTAGGAGACATCATATCATTTGCTCATGGTCAACTGCAGAGGGAGATGGAGACTGAGCTCTGAGGGTGTGGTGGTGACAGGGAAATTGGAGGCTGGAGGTGGAACAGGTGGGTATGGGGTACACAACATGCCTTGAGTCTGCATTCCCTTTAACTGCTCCATTTCTTTTGGCTTCAACTTATTGCACACAGAGTGGGGTACAGCAGAAGTATTGACAAAGATAAGTATCTGCAGGGAGGGGAGGAGGGGTGAGCACCAGGAATTCTAATCCCAAAGAAGGTTATTAGCCTCTGGCATGTCCTTCTTCTTTGGGACTAAGTATGGGTAATATCCTTAATACATACCTTTTGGTTCTCCCCATCACAAATCTTATAGCTGACATCTTTCAATGCAGAGGTAGCACTGGCACCCTGGACAAAGAACAGGGCCTGGTGTTGAACATGGTGGAACTATAGGGATTGAAGGGAACAGCAATAGTGTCAGAGGCCTATGGCCTCCAGCTGAGCCAGGTCTCTCCTCCTTCCCTGTGCTCCCACATCTGGCTTTACCATCCTCTCTTATGTCCACTGGAGTGAAGGGGACACTGCAATGGCTCTGGATTGAATTCATTAGCCATGTATTGTCATACTTTATCCCATAGGGATCTAAGGGTGAGAAGAACAGAAGGGATGGGAGAGAGGAGAAACATCATGGAAAAAAGACTGGAGAACAGCCCAGCACACTGTTTTATTATGACCTCCTACTGAACTTTAAAAGGCTTTAAAGTAGTGTCAATGCACAGGATTTCACATTTCTTTTTCTTTTTCTTTTTTTTTTGCCAGATATAGGTTTTCTAATTGTCCCTTTTCTCTATTCCAACATTTCTCTCCCAGGTAATCAAATTTAGATGCTTAAAATCACCTTCCTTTAATAAGGTTGCATGAGACATCCTATTTATTGAAGATCCTACCTGTCTTTCTGATGAGAAAAAAAAAAAACTCACTTTAGAGAATCTATACCCCACACTCAGCTTGAGCCAAATGAAGTCATCTAGTGAGAAGTTGCTCCATCTCCTTGGCATTAGTTTCTACCTTTGCCTTTAGACAACCTCTTGTAATCTTTCTTCAGTCAGCTTGTTTCCTTTTTTATGTTTCTCTGAACCTGCCCTTTTGATAATCGATGATGTTAACTCCTCCAGTCCCTAACAATGTTCCTAGCATCTCTATATGAAAACAACATAACTCCCCTTGATCTGCCTATCCTGCACATTCTCTATATTTTGTCAGTGTACTCACACAGTGCACTCACAAATATTCTGTTTGAACCAGTCCCCCAGGGTTCCTTCCTGTGTGTTCTCCATTTGTCTCTCTGGAAGAGTTCTAGCTTGATATGCTTTAATCCACTTCACACTGATATTGTTGGGGTGGAAGTCAGAGAGAGTTCCATCAGGAAGTACATAGAAGTGAGTGTCCATAAATGTATAGAAATGCTAAAAAGTCTTTTATATATGTTCACCTCAATTATACCAATTCTACAAGTAGGATTGTTCAATCATTTTTCCAGTTCTATCGCTCTTCACTTTTATAGAAAGGAACAAAAATGAAGACTGTAGAAAGTGAAAGAGTTGCATAGTTCTAGATGCTGTTACATGCAAACCAGGCTGCATGAACACTAATTGTCCTCTGTGAGGGTCCTTCTGGGAATCCCTCTTTGTCATATTCCCATTATCTTCATCAAGGTGGAAAGGCCGAGGCTCATACCCACCATATTCATATTGAAGTTTCCCCCTGCCAAAATGCTGGAAAGAATCCCACATTTTATTTTTCCTTGAGGGGAGATACCCCATCATTGTATTTTGAAACTGAGAACAAAAAGTAAAATTTGAAGACCATGTACCAACCACATCTTGGCCTAACATTATGGTAGGGCAAGCCAAGTATCAAACTGCTTGAATATAATAATTACACAAACCCGAGAGAGCAAATTCCTCTACCTCTCTAGATATCAGAGTCTTACTTGATAGATGGCATAATCAGGGAAGAAATCTTGAAGTGGGGGTAACTGTGTTGAACCAGTTAGAAATTGAGACAGGATTTATGGAGAACAAAAGTATACACATTTATGGGTTATACACTAGGAAGGCATCCGAATCTTGCCTTCTTTCAGGCCTCTGTAATCTAGCAACCCTGCCACAACCTGGTAGGCACACTCTCTCATACCTCCCAAACACAATCAGCTATGAAACTTATTTCATTACTAATTAGCAAGCTGTACTTTTTTTTACTATAGTCCAGGCTTCAATGTCAGCTGAGACTGATATAACAGCCTCCCAAATTGTCCCTCTCCCTCCAGCCTTGCTCTCAACAATATTCTGTTTGAAATATCTTGAGTAAGCTTTCTTTTTGTTCAGCCAGAAACGTATTTCATCTCAGAGGGAAAGTCTTTCTAACCACTGCTCTTTTAAAATAAGGATCTCAACAATGAACTGGAATAATGGTGTCACCTACAAGTCTTTAGATATTCTTCTATTTGCTTCTGTTATAGATATATATTTTTGCATTATGGTCAGAGAACATACTCGGTATGATTTCAGTTCTATTAAATTTGTTGAGGTTTGTTTTATGGCCCAGGAGATAGCATATTCAGGTGAACAATGCATGGAAAATTGAAAGAAATGTATATTCTGCTGTTGTTGGGTAGAGTATTCTGTATGTCATGTAGATTCCATTGTTATATTGATCGTATTATTCAGATCTTCTACATCATTGGTGATTTTCTCTCTAGTAATTCTATTATTTGCTGAAAAGGGGGTTTTGAGGCCCTAAAAATAACTGTTGGCTTGGCCATTTCTCCTTTCAGTTCCACCAACTTTTGTATCTTGTACTTTGAGGCTCTGATACTTGCATGTGTACACATTTAAGATCATTATGTCTTCCTGGTGGAGTGATGCTTTTACCATTACATAATACCTTCTTTGTCTACTAATTTTCTTTGCTTTAAACTATACTTTATCAGATAGCATGGTCTCAGGTGTTGGGAACTGTTCTGCCTGGTTTCAGGAGTTGTAACGCCCCATGGCTAAGGCTGAGTGAGAGACCTTGGGGCCATAAGCCACTAAGGAGACAATGTTACAGAACAAACAAAGGGGGGGGGGGACGATATACTATTATTGAAAAAAAAAAAGCCCCCAGATCCATCATGTTCGCCGCCCTAGGAAAGACATCTCTTAATGCCAAAGATTTGTGAAAAGGAAAGGAAATGTTTATTTAATGCTATACAAACTTCAAGTAGTGACCTAATGTCTTTATCAAAAATCCTAAAGTCCCTAAAAACACCCACAAACAGATACAGTCCTTCCTTCCTTCCCCCTTTGCTCAGTCCAGACTACCATATCTCAGGAAAGGAAATAGAAGTCCATGGCTCAGGCAGTCCTCTGGTTCTTCCCAGTTAGTACTCCATCTTGACTGGGAGACCTCCCTGGGTTCCCGGCACCCTCAGCTGAGTCGCCGGGATCTCTGCTAAAACCAGGCAGTGGTTCCCCCTTCTAAAGCTGCGGGGGTCCCCACTCTGGCAAAGGCACGTGGTCCTCTCTCCCCAGACCACAGGAGTCCCCACTCTGCCAGAGCCATGTGGTTCCCCCTCTCAGGGTCAGGGCTGCAGGAGTCTCCACTCTGTCAAGGCCGCGTGGTTCTCTCCCTCAGGGCCGCGGGAGTCTTCACTCTGCTAAAGCTGTGTGGTACTCTCTCCAATGGCTGCTGCATCTGGGTTTAAATCCCCGCGCCAATCTTCTTCTGAAGCTCCATTTCCGACTCCTCCCACACTCGGCTTCACATGCCAGAACTCATATCCTTCCAGCTTTACTGGGCTGCCATCATGAGTTTGGGCAGGTGTGGCCCCATGTCATGGAGCCAATCATCTCCAAGCTCCCATGCAGGCACTGTAACCCGGGGGACCTGCCCTCCAGTTACGTCTTGGTGGGGAAGTTACTTCCATTCCCCTGGCTCAGAGCAGGGCCACAGCTATTTAACATATCTAAGTGACCAGCCAAAGGCTATAGATATGTTAAATGACCACACCAGAGCTTAGCTGTAAGGCTATTGCTATGCGAAACAGCACTCAAAGGCCCTGCCTCATTTGTCCCTTCCCCCAACCCACACCCTTGGTGAGGCAGGTTGAAGACATCCTAAAATCTCCTAGACATCTTGAGTTCTAGACCCCATTTTAAAATGCCCATTTGGGGTTCCCCCTCTTGGCTGCACCCTGTAACAACAACGCTTATTTCCCTGGCAGGGCACTGCCTCTGCCCTCTTTTCTTTCACTGTGCTTGGCCCTGAGCAGATGACCAGTTACCCAATGATGGGTAAGATTCATCAAGGGAGGGGTGACCTAAGACAAGCATGGTCATGAGAGGGCCCTCAAGAAAGGACTTGAGGAGCTATAGAAAAGGGGGTGATAGACCCTCATCCCTCAGCTTTGACATAGCCTGAGTCATTCTGTCTGCAAGAAGTCTACTAATCTCTTGGCTGCCTTACTTCCCCTGCTTGACTTAAGACTGAAACAATGGCAAAGGGTGATGCAGCCCTGTGCTGGAAAGGGTGCGTTCCCAGGGGCAATCAGGCCTAAGACAGAATACAGAAAATCCTGTGAAACCTGCTTTGCTAAGAATGTCTTCAGATTTCTGATAAGGGTCCAAGCATGAAATGAGTTTGTTTCCCAAAGTTTTATTGCCCTTTAGCTAACTGACTCTGACTCAGTATAAGCCCTCATAGTTCTTTGTATGTTATCTATTGTTTGATCCTTACTGCCTGACAATGATTGATGAGCTTTACCTGTACTCCTGTGCAAATTGAACCCAATAAAAGCCCATTGAGGAAAAGGCTCCTGGCCCTTCTCCTTTAAGAGATCGGCCACCTTTCCTCCCCAAGCAGATCAGGTCTTGGTAGACTTATTCTCATCTGTGGTGGATAGGGGGGCTCTATGGGCAGAGCCCCCCTCCACACACTCAGGTATATTTCTAAAAGTGTTTTGGTTATATTTCACACTGCATTCACTCTTAGAAATTTCTGTTTTCAATCCCTACACTTGTTACCAACATATCTAATTCACCACATGGCAAGATTTAGGATTTTTTTGTGTGTGTGGGAGGTTCCTACAGCAATAGGATAGTCTCAATTATCTCTACCATGAAACTAAGGGTATTTTATTTTTACAACATTCAACTGAAACAATGCAGCATTCCAATGATTGAAATGCTAATGGTTTTGAGGGAGGAAAGATTAAGGAAATTAGACTATTAGAAAACAGATTTTCTTTGGGCTTTAACAATTAAGGTTCTCTAGGTGTGTGCTGTACATCTGTACATTAATTATTCATATTGTCTCAGAACTCAGTTATGATTTAAAATGTATTTACTCCTGGTTACTCCAGGATGGACTGATTATTACCTTAGATGAACTCTTCTGGGAAGTGATTACTGTCACTGTGTGATCTGCTGCTAAAAAGGTTCTACCACTCACAATCTTTGGTATTTTCCTTGTGTGACACTGGGAAATGAAATGAAAGCATTTGACCTAGAAATTCTACATGCTCAGTCCCCCAAACTTGGGATCAACCTGGAGTATTCTCCTTCTCTCAAACTCCACACCTAACTTATAAAAAAATATTTTTGGCCTTGCTTTCAAAATATATCCAGAATCTAGCCACTTCTTACTATCTCTGGGCTGTACCAACATCAGTCTCCTTCTGTTATAGGGTGCAGCCAAGAGGGGGGACCCCAAATGGGCATTTTAAAATGGGGTCCAGAACTCAAGGTGTCTAGGAGATTTTAGGATGTCTTCACTGCCCCCCCAGGGTGTCGGTTGGGGGAAGGGACAAATGGAGCAGGGCCATTGAGAGCTGTTTAACATAGCAACAGCCTTGCAGCTAAGCTCTGGCATGGTCGTTTGGCATATCTATAACCTTTGACTGGTTGCATAGATATGTTAAGTAGCTGTGATCAGCTCTAAGCCAGGGGAATGGAAGTAACTTCCCCACCCAGATGTAACTGGGGGGGTGGGTCCCCTGAGTTATAGCGCCTGCGTGGGAGCTCAGAGAAGATTGGCTCCAGGACGTGGGGCCACGCCTGCCCAGACTCATGATGGCAGCCCAGTAAAGCTGGAAGGACACGAGTTCTGGCATGTGAAGCCGAGTGTGGGAGGAGTCAGAAATGAGGCTGCAGAGGAAGATTGGCCGTGGGGATTTAAAACCCAGATTTGGTGGCCATTGAGGAGGAGAGCCATGGGCAGCCCTGAGAGGACAGAACCATGTGGCCGTGCAGGTGCAGAGAGGATCACGGCCATTGGAGAGAGAGCCACACAGCTTTAGCAGAGTGAAGACTCCTGCAGCTCTGAGAGACGGAGAACCACGTGGCCTTGACAGAGTGGGGACCCCTCCTGCAGCTTTAGAAGGGGGAACCACTACCTGGTTTTAGCAGAGATCCCGGTGACTCAGCTGAGGGTGTCGGGAACCCAGGGAGGTCTCCCAGTCGAGATGGAGTACTAACTGGGAAGAACCAGAGGACTGCCTGAGCCATGGACTTCTATTTCCTTTGCTGAGATATGGTAGTCTGGACTGGGCAAAGGGGGAAGGAAGGAAGGACTGTGTCTGTTTGTGGGTGTTTTAAGGGACTTTGGGATTTTGGTAAAGACATTAGGTCACTACTTGAAGTTTGTATAGCATTAAATAAACATTTCCTTTCCTTTTCACAAATCTCTGGCATTGAGAGACGTTTTTCCTCTGGCGGCGGACATAACGGACCCGGGGCCTTCTTTCAATAATAGTATATCGTCCCAGGCCCCCCTTGTTGTGTGTTCTGTAACATTTCCAACTTGTTCCTCTGCTTTCATCTATGCTCCCTCATCATATACTTCTAGCTTACCAGACAGGGTGATCTTTAAAAGCATAAGTGAATTTTTTCACTCTTTTACTCAGAACCTTATCTTATTTTTTTAATTATATTTTATTGATTATTCTATTACAGTTTTCCTGATTTTTCCCCCTTTGTGCCCCTCCACTCACTCAGGCAATCCCCCCACCATTGTTCATGTCCATTGGTCATGTGTATAAGTTCTTTGGCTGCTGCATTTCCTATACTGTATTTTATATCCCCATAGCTATTCAGTAACTACCTATTCACACTTCTTAATCCCACCACCTCTTCACTCATTCCCCCACACTCCCTTCCCATCTGGCAACCATCAAAATGCTCTCTGCATCCATGATTCTGTCTCTGTTCTTCTTGTTTGTTTAGTTTGCTTCTTAGATTCAGTTGGTGATAGATATGTATCCTTTGATGCAGAACCCAGCTCGTGGGGTCCGAGACATTGTGGATGGGAGAAAGACATTCACATGGACTACTGAGTCCTATGGAGGAAAAGGGCAGGTGGCTCCACTCTCAAGAGGAGCCACAAGCCATGGCCTCTGCCATGACAGGCCTTTATTTCTTTTTTCTGGTCACATTACATGATGGTCCTCATTTACTATGCCTCAGTTGGTTTTAGGTGGTTAACTTTTATAGAAAACAAAGGAGCCAATGCCGCTAATCACATCACAGAAGAGGGGTATTTGCAAATGAAAAGTCAAAAGTGGTTGAACTGATTACATGCATCCTTGGAAGATTTAGCATGGATTTTCGGAAGTTACCTTGCAGTAAATGTCCTAAATTCAGGGTGAGGGAGTTTTAGCAAAAACCAACTCATAGTAGCCTAGGCACATTGCAGGCCTGATTCCCCATGGGAGAATGGAGAACCTATCCGTGGGCATGGGACCTGTGTGTCTCCGAGTGGGAGCTGGACCCACACCATGCAGAATGGTCTCCTATAATTCTTGCCATTTTATTGTTCATAGTTTTGATCTTCTTATTTTTCTTAAATAAGTTCCTTTAACATTTCATATAATAATGTTTTGGTTGTGATGAACTCCTTTAGTTTTTTCTTCCTAGTGTAACTGGAAAAGACACCAAAGTTCAGGCTGCCTGTCACTACTAAATCCGATAAGCAATGACAGAGATTGAATCTTTTATGGGCACTTTATTCAGATGGCCGGGGATCCAAGAAGATGGTGGGTTCATACCCTAACAAACCATCTTCCCTTCTCTTTCCTAGCCAGATCTTTTTTAAGGGGGTTGGGGAGGACAAACAAGGTGCAGTGAGGGCTTTGAAATTCAGGGAGGGTTAGTTGAGTGAAGCTGCAGCATTCCTGTTCCCTGCAGTTAGCTGTTCTCAAGGGGTGGGGGGTGGTCACACAAAAGGCCCAGATGCCTCCAACTTATCCCTAGGCAGTAATCTCTAGTCAGTGCCCCAGGAGGTCTGCTGCTTTTCCCAGGAGCCAGGATGGGCCTTATCTGTAGTTTCTGAAACAGAAGCTTAACATACACATTACTTGCTAGACTTAGAACTTTTTACCTTAAGCTAAAATTTTTCCAAGTCTTGAGTCCCCTATCATTTCCCACCATTAGTATTAAACTATCTCATTTCTATGAGATCAGTACTTAGCATTGGACTGTCCAGTGTGGTGGGGGGTGGTTAGGAATACACCTAATTGCAGACCTACATAAGTAGGCACATTGCATGCAACAACAAGCTATGAAACTGAAGAAAATGACAAGGATAAAAACAATAAATGCCTCCTAAAGACTGGGTATACTAGGCAGCCAGGAGGTTAGTTTAGACAAGTCAATACTAAAGAATCTCTCTGTTTTACATTAGACATTACATTATTTACTTGCTTTACTTTTTGTTCTATGAGCTGTGAACTATCAGTTAAAACAGCAGAGCCCTTTTAATTTTTTTTCACATCCATGATTATGTTTACAAGAAGGCAGTCTATAGCTGCACAATTATACAGTACTGCTTTTCTGACTTGTCTTAGTTCTTGACTAATGGCACTGATGGCTTGCAAGGTGGCATTCAAAGCTTTTGCCACAGCACAGGCTAATCTGCTCATTTCTACATTAAATAAGTTACCGTGGTTGGAATTGCAAATATAATTAAGGACACATGTTCAGCAGGGCTAAAAGGTGTAAGTCACTGATGCAATTGGATGTAAGGGAGATCTCATCAAACCCAGGTCAAGTGGGGTTTCTGAGGCATAAACACTGTCAGTCTTCCCAGAGAGCATGGTCCCCCAGAGCTGTTTGCTGGAAAATAGGAATAGACATCTTACATATCAGAAACCATCCTGTTGGCAGTTTAACAGGAGCATAAGCATAAGATACATCAGTGGTGGTGGTGCATTTCATTTTCACACCTGCTGAGAACATAAGACAGTTTTAGTACAGTTGACACAAGTTGCACACTCTCTAGATGGGGTACATTAGTGACCTTTAGGAAAATATTTCCCTGTCTTTTATAGTTACCACTGGTCCCAAATTATAAATATCAGAGTAGGTAGTTTTTTTTCAATATCATCAAACACAGTATAATTTATAAGGCTTTCTAAAGGAGTATAGACATTTACAAGACATGAACTGAAACTTTTGTTCAACAAGTTCCTCCTGTGAAGTAAAAGAAATAGTCAGAACAATTTTGCTAAACATACCCATATATTTTCATCTTGTTTGAATGGAATAAGTTGTCTATAACAAGGCTTTAAACAGGAGGTAAAGAAAAGAACATAAGTCATTGTTTTTCAAAGATGACTTTCAGATTTTCCAGTGCTTTCTTTATTCTGGTGTGATAAGTCCAAGGTTTTATTTCCGTCAGTTTCACCATGGTGGGGGTGGTGAGGAATATGTCCCAAGGTCCAGTCCACTTTCCTCCTAGTTGGGTTTTTGAAGATGCTGTCATCCAAATCTTGAGTAGCATTTTGTCTACAGGCTCAAAGGATTGCAGCAAACCTGTGGGAGAAAAGTTTCTAATACAGGCAAGTTTCATCACAGCTAAGGTCTGACTTAAATGTTGTACATATTATTTTTTACCTTCAGTTTTTTTTTATCTATCTACATATCTCTTACCTCAATTGTGACCTGAAATGACTACCTGTACACAATTTCATAGGGACTCAACTGAATCCCACTTCGAGGAGCCACTCTTATCTTGAGCAGGGCAATAATAGGTAAAGCTTGATCCCAATGAAGATGAGTTTCTTGACAGTTTGGCTATATTTTTCTTCAAGGTGTGGCTCATTTTCTCTACTTTCCCAGAAGCCTGGGGTCTCCAAGACGTGTGGAGTCTCCACGCCGTGTGGAGTCTCCACTTAATTCCTAAGATTTTACTAACCTTCTGTGTGATTTCTGAAATGAAAGCAGGTCCGTTGTCGCTGTGAATGCTGTCAGGGAGACCAAAGCGAGGGATTGTTTCCTTCAATAATGCTTTTACTACTTCTGAGGATTTCTCTGTTCTAGTGGGATAGGCTTCTACCTGTCCTGAAAAGGTGTCCACAAAGGTTAACAAATATTTCCACCCTCGGAGCCCTGGCATCTGGGTAAAGTCTATTTGCCAGTCCTCAAATGAGCAGTGTCCTTGATATTGCTTTCCTTCTTTCTTTTGGTGGGGTTCTGTTTTGGGGTTGTTCTTCTGGCACATAACACATCTAGCAACTACTTTCCTTATGGCTTTAGAAATTCCAGGACCTATGAGCCACAGTTTGACATAGGTGGTTAATGAGTCTTTTCCACAGTGTGTGGCCTTGTGCAAATGCTTTACAACTGGCTCTACTAAATGTTCAGGAAACAGTATAGCTCCTTTCTTCTTCTTTTTCTATTGGCTATCAGGACCTTCTTCATTAAAACCCCATCCTTTAACTTTTTCTAAGTCTGCAGTCAAATATTCAGGGTCAAATTTTGACAAGTCCAGAACAAGTACCAAGGGCATTATAAATGTTCCTTTAGCAGCCTCTTTTGTTGCCTGTTCAGCCAGATTGCTTTCTCTAGCCACTTTACTGTCCTCTTTCTGATGACCTGGACAGTGCATAACTGCTGCCTGTAAAGGTATCTGAATAGCCTTTAATAATTTTAAAATTTCTGCTACATGTTTAATTTCCTTTCTATTGGAGGTTAACAGTCCTCTTTCTTTCCATATCAAACCATGTGCATGCAAAATCAAAAAGGCATACCTTGAGTCGGTGTACACATTTACTGTTTTTTTTTTCCTGTGATAATTCCAGTGCCCTTGTCAATGCAATCAGATCAGCCTTCTGGGCAGAGTTTCCTGGTGGCAGGACCTTGGCCTCCACTACTCCTTCAAGAGTCACAACTGTGTACCCAGCCTTTCTGCTTCCTTTGTCCATACAGCTGCTTCCATCTATATAGAGAGTCCAGTCTGCTTCTTCTAAAGGATGGTCCTGTAAATCAATTCTGCTAGAATACACTTCATCAGTTATTTCAGCACAGTCATGTATTAGTGCAGCTGAGTCAGGGTCTGGGAGAAGAAAGGCAGGAATCACTTTACTTACAGTTTTGAGGGAGACATTGAGATTGTTGAGAAGAAAGGGCTTGGTACCTGCCCATTCTTTCAGCAGTCAGCCACGTATTTCCCTTTTGCTCCAGCAGGCTCAACACTTGCTGAGACACATAACTGGCATAGGCTGCCCCAAGGCAAACTTTTCCAGCTTCCTCCAAGAGCTTGCAGGTGGCTGCCACTCTCAAGCCAGCTGACCACCCCTGGACAGTGTGATTTAATTTCCTTGACAATTATGTGATGGACTGCAAATTTCACTAAGCATTTGGGTGAGGAATTCTAGGGCAATGCCCTGTTTCTCACACACATATCATTGAAAAGGCTTCAGTAGGTTTGAAAGCCCCAAGGCTGGTGCTGAAGTCAGGTGCATTTTGAAGAACTCAAAAGCCTGAGTGCACTCCCTTGTCCATTCTAAAGGGCTATGTTTTGGTCCCTTCAGAGCCTCACAGAGTGGATGAGCAGTGAGCCCAAAGTTTGGAATTCAAATGCAGCAGTCACCTGTCATCCCCAGGAATCTTTTTAACTGTTTCCTGGTGTTGGGAGGGGTCCTCTGTGGACTTTTGTTGCACAGCCTGCACCATAGTCAGACGTTTCTGTTCAGGGATGCTTTTCCCAATTCCCTTAAGGAGGCATCTCTTATAATGTTCTAAGAGAGAAAGGCCATCCCTGTTAGGGTCCCAGTTGAGCTCAGTTACAGGTATTGGCCTGGGAAAGCCCACAGCCCCATCTGGATTTTCTTGGTGTAACCTCCGAGCCCTTCATTTGCCTTATCCAACACCAGCCTCTGCTCATCCCCCTTACTAAAGCAAAGAATTCAATGAGGCTCCTATGTCTGTCCAATTGAGATGATAAGTGGCAAAAACTGACACAACCAAATCAGTCATTTTAGCAGGGTTACGTCCATAAGAAGGGTTTGATCTTTTCCAGTTTAACGGATCCAATGTAGAAAACAGAATATGTGCCCAATAACATCTAGCAGACTGGCCTTCTGGCCTTACTCTCACTGAAAAGTCTCCAAAAAGGATATTGCCCTGCCCTGGTAGGGGCTTTTCCTCCACCAAATCTGGTTCCTTGACTGATTCAAGACAGTGATGCCAGTTCAGGTGCATTTTCCCCATTTCACTCATTGAAGTAGATCCCCTGGGGCTGGGGGAACTCTGACCAGCTTGCAGTGGTCATAATATCTAGATCTTCCTGGCCCCTCTCCTCTGAGCTTCTGTCTTTCACATGTAAATTTCCTTTTCTCTGAGCCATTAACTTATTTTCCTTTTTTTCTTTTAAACTCTGCATGCATCTTTATCATGTAAACCGAAAAACTTCTAGATAAGGCAATTTGTCCTACTTCCCTGATTTTTGACAAAACAACTCTAGTTACAGTATAATACAGTAATTTAAAGACCCATTCAGTGACCAGCACTCTCCAGAGTCTAAGTTATACAGGACACAAACAGAACAGTACTACAACAAAACAACACACACTTTCAATATATGCTCCTAAGTCGATGAATTAGAACTGGCCCAAAGGGTCATTTCGCAGAATGGAGGCTCCCCCCGCCAATTTTACCAGACAGAACTCCACAGAGCTCCAAACAGAAGGTACCCAAAACAGAACAGACATCCTTAGTTGTGACCCGGGATTTCAACCTGAACCAGGAAGCACAATGATTCAATCCAGTGTGGTGCACAACAAGAGGTGCTGGGAGCAAGCGGGGGAGAATCCCCAAGTGAAATCACTTGGCAGCTGCTTGGGATTCTCTGACTCCAAACCCCCAGGGCCTCTCAGTCCAGGCAGCCAATGGGACTCCCTGCCAAATACCCAGACTTACCTGAGAGTCCCAAAGTCTGTCCCAGCACGCAGTCACCCAAATATGTAACCAGAAAAGACACCGGCATTCTCTCGGGCTGCCTGTCACTACCAAATCCAATAAGCAATGACAGCGATTGAATCTTTATGGGCTCTTTATTCAGATGGCCGGAGATCTGAATAGACTCATAACTTTTTACTTTAAGCTAAAATTTTCCAAGTCTTGAGTACCTTATCACTAGGAAGCTCTTCATGAGCCCTTCGATTCTAAATTATATCTTTGCTGGATAGAGCAATCTTGGCTGTAGGTCTCTGCTTTTCATGACTTTGAATATTTCTTGCCAATCCCTCCTAACCTACAAAGTTTCTTTTGATAAATCAACTGATAGTCTTATGGGAACTCCCCTGTAGTCAACTAACTCCATTTCTTTTGCTGCTTTAAGATTCTCTCCTTACCTTTAAACTTTGGCATTTTAATTATAATGCGTCTTGGAGTGGACCTCTTTGCATCCATCTTGTTTGGGACTCTCTGTGCTCCCTGGACTTTCATGTCTATTTCCCTTACCAAATTAGAGAAATTTCCTTCGTTATTTTTTTCAAATAGATTTCTAATTTCTTTTTCTTTCTCTTCTCCTTCAAGCACTCCATGATGAAAATGTTGAACTTCTTGATGTTGTCTCAGAGGCTGTTTATGTTATCCTCATTGTTTGGATTCTTTTTCTTCTAGTTGTTTTGAGTGGTTGTTTTTTTTACTTCCTTATGTTCAAAATCATTGATTTAATTCTTCACTTCATCCACCTTACTGTTGTTTCCTTGTAAATTTTTTTCATTACAATTAGTATATCCTTCATTCCTGATTGGATATTTTTATGCTGATGAGGTCCTCATTAAGTTCCTAGAGCATCCTTATAACCTGTGTTTTAAACTCTGTATCTGATAGATTGCTTATCTCCATTTCTTTTAACTCTTTTTCTTGAGTTTTGATCTGTTCTTCAGTTTGGACCATGTTTCTTTGTCTGCTCATTATGGCAGCCTCTCTGTGTTTTTTTTCTATGTATTGAGCAGAGCTGCTATGACTCCATGTCTTGGTAGTGTGGCCTAATGTAGTAGGTATCCTGTAGGGTCCAGTGGCACAGGTTCTCCTTCCCCCCAAGCTGGGTACTCGAGCTCAGCCCTTCATGTGGACTGAGTACATGCTCCTCTTGTAGTTGGGCTTTGGTTGCTGTTGGCAGATCAATGGGAGGGATTTACCCAGGCCAGACAGCTTCAAGGATTGGCTGTGACCATTTACCACCAATGTCCATCCTCCATGGAAGATCAGCTGTGCAGGGGCATGGTGGTGGTTCACCAACGTGGTCTGTAGCTGTCCACTGGGTACACTGGCTCTGGGGTTTTGGGTACTGCAGGTGAAGGTCAGCCCCTACCTATGTTTTTCCTTGGGCCACTCTGCCTGAACTATAAAGCAATCTGAGATGGCTGCTAGTTGTGCTGATATTGGAGATTCCCAGGTATAGCCAAGCTGTGGATCTGGGCTGGCTGCTGATAGTGCGGGCCTGGGGCTCACTGGAGGCAAGCTGTTGCTTGTTTTAGAGGATTTAGGAAGTTTTGAAGCATGAGCCAAGACCAATCATTCATATGCAAAAGCAATGTGAGTGGGTCTGTAAGTTGGGTGGGGTGGAGTCTCTGGAAATCTCCAAAGTGGGTAAAACAGTGTTAGCCAGGTTGATGGAGTCTCAGATATGGCACCAGTTTGCTAGCTCTGTGGCTCAGTGGGGTGAGGGTTTAGAAAAGGGACAATGGTCTCTGCTCGCCTTAATGCCAGACACTTTAGTTTTTCCCAGTATGCCACTAGTCCCTTTCAAGCTGCTACCCTGGTGCTGGAGCTCAGAAGGAGCGAGTCTGAGTAGGTGAGTCTGTGTGTGGGCTCTTTAAGATGAACTTCCTGGGGCTCCAGAAGTTTCTTCCACTGATTCAATCCCTACTTCTTTTTTTTTTTTTTTGCAGCCAGAAATTGTGGGTACTTATCTTCCTGGCACTGCAACCCTGAGCTGTGGGGCCTGGTGTGGGTCTGGGCCTCCTGGCTCCAAAGATAGCTCGCCCAAACTTTTATCCACCATACATGGGTGTGAGGCTAGTCTGTTTTGCATCTGCATCCCTTCTACCAGTCTAGATGAATATGATTTCTTTAATTCCATAGTTGTCTGACTTCCATTCAACTTTTTACTCATGGTTCCAAGTGCTGGTTGTTCAATATTTTTGATGCAATATGGTTGTGCAACGAGGCAAGCCATGTCTTCCTACACTGACATGTTGACCAGGAGACTGCTCAAAATATTGTAACAAGCATTTGATGCCCATCACTATATTAAAAGATATGAGTTTCTAGTAAAACTAAACAACAAAAAGGAGCCTTATTGGTGACATTTGGAGAATGCCAGTAAGCCAACTTATTTTTACGAAAATTTATAAATAAAGAAGAAGACTCAAATATTATTTTTTTTTTCATGTACAGGCTATACATAAAGTTAGCCAGTTTGTTGATAAGAGAATTTCTGGGTTTTTTTTTTTTTTTTTTTGGTTACTATATAAAGACCACATGGTAGAATTTTAATATCACCATTTAAAAACTCATAATGAGGGGGAAAGATGGCAGCAAAGTAGGTGGTAGCTGAACCCACTTGCTTTTGTCTACCCAACTAGGACACCTAGCTGATCTTCTGAGGAACAGAGTGAACAGCCAACAGAATTCCAGCTGATAGGAAGTTTGGAAGCCAAAGGATGCAAAGGATGTTTAAAAACGATGGTAAGGAAATTTTGAAGACAGACAAGAGGGTCCCTGTGCCCTGTGCAGAGACTGCAGCTGCCAAGGCAGCTTTGAAGGAGAGCTGGGTCAGTGGTTATTGTTGGAGTCTGCCCTGCCTGGTCTCAGGAAGCTGTAACCCCTGTGGCTAAGGCTGAGTAAGAGACCTCCAAACCAGGAGACACTAAGGAGACAAAACTTATTTCCCTGGCATGAACACTGCCTGTTATGTGCCAGCCCCCAGTGCTTGATCAGTTAGCCAATTACAGGTAAGATTTCCCATGGGGAGGAATCGCCTAAGACAGGCATGATCATGTGGAGGCCTCAGGGAAGAACTTGGGGAGCTGTGGAAATGAAGGGGTGATCGACATCGACCCCTGCCCCCTCAGCTTTGTCAAAGCCTGAGTCCTTGAAAAATCCAAGTCTCCCAGCTGCCTTTGTCTCCTCTGTCCAACTCGGGCCTGTGGAAATAACAGGGGCAGTGCAGTCCAGACCAGAGTTGGTGGACCCCCAGGGTAATCAGGCCTGGGACATAGAATATGAAAGATTCTGTGAGATCTACTTGCTCGAGGATGCTCTTGAATTAGAATATGAAGGCACGGGCAGGACACAAAACTAGCCTTTTAGGGCCTGTAATCTTTTTAAATGATAAACCCCCAAAATCTCAGCCCAAAATCCCAGTGGGAGATCTGTCAGCCCTTTTCAAAGCTAACTACTTGTTTTGTCTTCCTGGTCAGACTGTAATTCACAAACTGTATCTGTATTCTTAATAAAAGCCTGCTTGGGTGGGAGAACAAGACACTCTCCACTAGAGAGAGTGGCCGTTTGATACCTATTTCTCCACAGGACTCGGTTGTCCATGTGTATGTTTTTCTTGTGTTTCGACAAGCATCTGCAGCGATGGATACTGCTGGCCAGTATCCGTCTCAAATTGTAACTTAGCAGCTCCCTCCCCTCCCAGAGCACAGAGTTTACAGACCCATGCCAGGAGAGACCTGGATGGGGGATAAAGCCACAGTAAGAGACACACAGCTGGTGGCATACCTAGGCTGCAACTGTGGTCGCTGGCTGGGACAGTACCAGAGAAATTAGGGAGCCAGGTGGCACCTAGAGATGGGAAAAGAGATGGGCTGCTGTAACAAAGGTAGTCTCTGAACTGGTTAGGGAGTTGTTCTGTGTGGAAAGCTGGGTGCTTATTAGGAACAGCCTGCCACAAACCAGGGGAATTCGCTCAAAAGAGGCTCTGATCCACTGTGCAAGGACCTCTTACCCACAGCAGCAGTGTAGTCGAAGAGAGAGGAGGGGGGGCATGATTTGCTCCCACTCAGATCACCTCACAACTGATCAGAGGAGGGAAGTAGGAGCTAAGAGGAAGAGGTAGCAACACCCAGAGAAAGTTAATTCAATATAACTAAATGGCCCTGAAGGGAATTTGCACCAACAAAGAGGGAGAAAGAGGGGTATGATTTGCTCCAACTCAGTGTACCTTATGGACTAACCAAAGGGTTGCACTGTGAGGTGGACTACAGACAGCAGCCTCACACATATGTGGGCAGTGTGGGCTGCACTATGCTTGGAGGGTGTGGAATGGAAACTGGACACCTGTGAATATTGTAGCCCAGACTGAGCCCCAATTCTCACTGAACCACAGGAAAGGAAAGAAGCAGCAGAGCCCAGTCCCCCTCTGCCTTCAACATCCAGGAATAGCAGCAAAGCTGCTTGGAAAGTTTAAAGTCAGCAGGAGGCATTTTTTTTTTCTTTTCCCTCAAGCATAAGGCACTAAGACCTGGAGCTGTGAGAACACCAAATACAGATCAAGAGAGAGATCAGAAGGCTTACACCAACAGCTGAGACAAATTTCACCTTGCTATCCTTGTTATTTTATTTATTTTATTTGTTGTTCTTTTTATTTCTCTTCTTTCCCCTTATTTTTTGTGTGTTTGTTTGTTTGGATTGGTTCTTTGATTTCTCTGTTAGATTGGTTTTCTTTGTTCTCCCTTTCATATTGCATTCTAATTTTTCTTCTTTCACTTTGCTTGTATTCCAATAATACACTACTTTTGGTTTTTAATTTTTATTACTTTTATTCAGATTATATATTTCTTATCATACTATTGTTATTCCAATTCCCACACAGCACCCTTCCTTGGTCTTTATTGATTTCTCCATTTTCCTGACCTTTATTATTGTTGTGGTCAACTTAATTCTCTCACGCACTAAGCCAAATTTCTATCCCTTACTCTCAGTGTAATTCATCATCTAACCTCACATAAGGGCTCTGCTTTCTAAAGTCAGCACAAATTCTTTTTGCCTTCTAATAAGAATTGTATCCCACTTTCACTTTTTATAAAAAGTGGGTGGTTGGGTGAAATACCATGGTTATTTCTGTACTTCTCCAAAGGATCTCCTATTTGTTCTCTACTTGTTAGTACTTTAAATACCATAGAATACTCTCCCACTGTCTTATTCCATTTAACCTTTGCCCTTCCCCTAACCACACACAAGACAAGGAGGGAGTTGTGAATACCTGTAAACCTGGTGGAGGTGAAAAGCCACCAATAAAGGAACCACCAACAGGTAAAGCCCAAGTACAGCAAGAGAGCTGACAGAAGAGGAAGAAAGGGCAACCTTAGAACATTCAGACAAGGAGATCAAAGATACCACATCACTGAGTGCCACAGAATTCCTACCACAGGAGCTCACCCTACAAAGACAGCTGGCAAAACACATCATCGGGAATCACAGAAACAAACAATAGAAACCTGAAATTGGGAGACAAAGAAAGAACCTGAAATGAAAAGGAATGGAAGACTGTAGGAGACCATTCTGTATGGCATGGGCCCAGCTCCCACTCGGAGATACACAGGACCCACACCCACAGATAGGTTCTCCCCTGGGGAATCAGGCCTGCAATGTACCTAGGCCACTTTCAGTCTTGCTTTTGCTAAAAAACTCCCTCACCCTGAATTGAGGACATTTACTGCAAAGTAGCTTCTTAAAATCCATGCTAAACCTTCCAAGGATGAGAGTAATTGATTCAACCACTTTTGCCTTTTCAGTTGCAAATATCCCTCTTCTGTGATGTGATTAGCAGCATTGGCTCCTTTGTTGTAAAAGGTAAACACCTAAAGCAAAACTGCACAGTAAATGAGGAACAACATGTAATAGGCAGAGAAAGAGAAATAAAGGCTTGTCATGGTGGAGGCCGCAACTTTTGCTTCCCTTGAGAGAAAAGCCATGCTGTCCCTTTTCCTCCATAGGACTCGGTAGTCTGTGTGAATGTCTCTTTTCATCTGTAATGACGTGGACACTGTGGGCTGATGTCTGCATCAGAAGACTCCCCAGTAAAAAAGCTAAATGAAATGGAGGCAAGCAAACTACTAGATATAGAATTAAAAACAATGGTTATAAGGATGTTCAAGGAACTCACTGACAACTACAAGGAAATGAGTGGGAACTACAACAGTATGAAAAAGGAAATAGAAACTATAAACAAGAACCAGGAAGAATTGAAAAATACAATTTCTGAAATAAAAATTACACTAGAAGGGATTACAAACAGGTGGGATGAAACAGAGGACTGAATTAGAGACCTGGAAGACAAGGTAGAAAGAAACACCCAGGTAGAGCAGCTGTGTGTGTGTGCGCGCATGCATGCGCAACACACACACACACACACACAAAACCTTAAAAATATGAAGATAGCTTATGGGAATTGCAAGACAATATGAAATGCAACAACATTCTCATCATAGGAATACCAAAAGGAGAGAAAAGGAACAAGGGATAGAAATTCTGTTTGAAAAAATAATGACAGAAAACTTCCTGAACCAAGAAAGGGGAAAAGCCATGCAACTTTGGGAGCACATAGGGTCCCAAACGAGATGAACCAAAATACGCTTACTCCAACACATCATAATTAAAATGCCAAGTTTTAAAGACAAAGAGAAACTCTTAAAAGCAGCAAGAAACAGACAAGAAGTAACATATGAGGGAGCTCTGATAAGGCTTGCAACTTATTTTTTATCAGAAACATTACAAGCCAGAAGGGAATGACAAGAAATATTCCAAGCAATGAAAAGCAAAGGCCTGCAAACAAGGCTACTTTACCCTGCAAGGCTCTCAATTAAAATGGAAGGCGAAATAAGGAGTTTCCCAGACAAACTCCTCAAAGTAGACTCAAAGAATACACCTGAAACAAACCAGCAATGCAAGATATGCTAAAGGGAGTGTCTAAGAAGAGGAAGAAAAAGAGCTAGTGGAACACAGGTACAAAGCGGTGGGGGGGGGAGGATGAATAAGTACTGATGAATAATAACCTTAACTTGCTCTGGTTTGTCTTTGTTGTTCCTCCTCGAGTTCTTGTAGGCATATGGTTAGGTTGTTTGTTTGAAATGTTTCTATTTTTTTTTTTTTAGGTAGGCCTGTAATTGGTATGAACTTCCCTATCAGAAATGCATTCGCTGTGTCTCATAAGTTTTGGGTTGTTCTGAGTTCATTTTCATTTGGTTCCAGAAACTTTTTGATTTCTTCCCTAATATTCTTGACCCATTCATTGTTTAATAGCATGCTATTCAATGTCCATGATTTTGAGTGTTTTGGTATTTTATCGTGGGGTTGGTTTCCAGTTTCAGTCCCTTGTGGTCAGAGAAAATGTTTGATATGATTTCAATTTTCTTGAATTTGTTGATGCTTGTTTTGTGTCTCATCATGTGGTCTATCTTTGAAAATGTCCCATGTGCATTTGAAAAGAATGTGTATTTAGCTTCTTTGGGATGAAGGGATATATATCTCTATATCTATATCTATATCTATATCTTTATCTATATCTATATCTATCTATATAATCTATATCTATATCACCTATATCTATATCTTGGTGGATTCTTCCCTTGAGTATTATGAAGTGACTTGCTGGATCTCTCCTTAGGCCCCCTTTTTTTGAAGTGTATTTTGTCTCATGTGAGTATTGCTACCCTGGCTTTTTTTTTCCTGTCCATTTGCTTGGAAAATTTGTTTCCAGCACTTCACTTTCTGTCTGTGTAGGTCTTTTGTCCTGAGGTGGGTCTCTTGCAGGCAGCATATGTGTGGGTCATGTTTTCTTATCCATTCAGCTATTCTATGTCTTTTGACTGGAGCATTTAATCCATTTACTTTTAAGGTTATTATTAATGGATACTTATTCATTGCCATTTTCATACCTGTGCTCCTCTCTCTTTCTCTTTTCCTTTCTCTCTTTAAAGCAGTCCCTTTAGCATCTCTTGCAGAGCTGGTTTGGGGGAGGTGTATTCTTTTAGACTTCTTTTGCCTGGGAAGCTCCTTATTTGGATTTCTATCTTGATTGAGAGCCTTGCTGGGTAAAGTAGCCTTGGTTGCAGACCTCTGGTTCTCATTACTTGGAATATTTCTTGCCATTCTCTTCTGGCTTGGAGTGTTTCCATTGAGAAGTCTGCTGTTAGCCTTATTGGGACTCCCTTGTATGTTACTTCCTGCTTCTCCCATACTGCCTTTAAGATTCTCTGTTGTCCTTGAAATTTTGCCATTTTAATTATGATGTGTCTTGAGGTGAGCCTCTTTGGGTTCCTCTTGATTGGGATTCTGTGTTTCCTGGATTTTTGTTAGTTTTTCTCTCATCAAATTAGGGTAGTTTTCCATTTTTACTTTTTCAAATAGTTTTTCTATCCCTTGTTCTTCTTCTTCTCCTTCTGGTATCCCTATTATGCGGATATTATTACATTTTATATTGTCCTGCATTTCTCTTAATCTCTCCCTCTTCATTCTTTCTGAGCCTCTTTTCCTTTTCTTGCTCTTTCTGGGTGTTTTTTTCTACTTTGTCCTCCAGCTCATTGATCTGATCTTCTGCTTTATTGATCCTGCTTTTGATTCCATCTACTGTGTTCTTCAGTTCAGAAATTGTATTGATTTCCTCTTGGCCCTTGTTGATAGTTTCTATATATTTTTTTCATGTTGATATAGTATTCAGTGAGTTCATTGTAGTTTCTGTATAGTTTCTGGTAATTCACTGTGAGCTCACTGAGCTTCCTGATAATCATTGCTTTGAACTCAATATTTGATAGCTGAGTTACCTCTATTTCACTTAGCATTCTTTCTGACTCTTCCTCCTTTCCTTTCATTTGGGGATTGTTTCTTTGTCTTCCCATTGTTTGTGAGACTCTTCTTGTTAGCCTCAGCTTCTTAAATTTATCTGTTCTGAACCTGGCTGGAGTAGCTCAGTGGATTGAGAGCAGACTGCCAACCAAAGCATCGCAGGTTCGACTCCCAGTCAGGGCACATGACTGGGTTGCAGGCCACAGCCTCCAGCAACCGCACATTGGTGTTTCTCTCTCTCTCTCTTTCTCATTCCATTCCCTCTCTAAAATAAATAAATAAATAAATAAATAAATAAATAAATAAATAAATAAATAAAGTCTTTAAAAAATTATCTGTTCTGACTCCCTGGGTTTATGATGTGAACTTCAATGGCAGAATACCTGTTAGATTCAGGGGCACTGTCTCCTTGATCTCCCAAGCTCACTAGTCTTCAGCTGTCATTTAAGTTTGCTCTTTGTTTGTCTTTGGGTTTGACTGTTGTTGTGTCTTTCTTTGGTGGGTCCTTCCCACCAGCTGGTTAACTAAGGGTCACTCTGTCCACCACCTCTTGTATTTTGTTATGCTGATGTGGGCAGGTTGTGTTGAAGCTGCTTCTTCCTGATGTACAAGGTTTTGAGGATTCTCTCTTGCTCTTGTTCAGTTGTTTGTTCTGGGTAATTTCTCCACTATTTAGTTGTATTTCCAGATAGGTCCTCAATTGAGGTCAGTGTGGCTTCTACTCCCTCTTTCACCTTCTTCTTTTGTTATCTGTTGGTGGTTCCTTGTTGGTGGGTTTCCTCTTCCAGCAGGTATCATGATGTTCACAGCTTCCACCTACTCTTTTTTTGTGATCATTTGGAGGGGGAAGGCAAAATTATTTAAGACAGCAAGAGTGTATTCTATGATATTTACAGTAGCAGCCAATAGAGAAGAGATAGGAGATTCTTTGGCTATATATAGTGCTAACTTTCCTATTCCACCCAACTAGCCCCTTTTTAGAGAGGATGGAAAGAAGATAAGACTCTTGTTGTGGAGGGAAGTATTGTGAGTTGGATCTAGAAATCAGTGAGATTGTGGGAGGTCATATTCTGAGGTAAGGTGAGAGTAAAGGATAGTAAATAGATGTATTGTGTGAGAGAATAGAGCTAACCACTACAGTAATAGATTTCAGGAAACTGTGAAGTGGGCTAAGATCTGGGAGGGGTGTTGTGTCATATTTACAATTGTATGGAACAGACATTATTTACAATAATAGTGGAACAACAGTCATATGACAGAATCTATGTGATTTGGATAACAAGAATAGGAAGTCTAGGATCTTAAGTAGTGTGCTAGTGGAACACAAGTGAAGCGAAGGACAGTAAATTAGCAATACACTATGAAAGAGTGAACAGGGGAAACCTGTCAAATGCAACAATATAACCAGCCAAGCAAAGAAGACTATACAGAAAGAAGAGGAATAGAAAAATACTAATGAAATAAAAGATGTAAGAATAATAAAAAAATAATAATACACATATGCAACAACTTGCAGGTTCTGTGTAATAACAATGTGAAGTTTGTCTCACAGTCTCAGGTGTTGGAATGACCCCTCTTTGGGTCCAACTCTGGTCTTTTCACAGTTCCAGCTTTTTTTTCTCACTTGTGGGAATTTAAAAAAGAAAAGAAGAAGGAAGGATGAAGAGATAAAATTGGAAAGAAAGGAAGAAGGAATAAAACAAGAAGGAAAGAGAGGAAGACACAGTTAAAAGAAATAAATAAAAATAAATAAAGAATTACTTTAAAAAAAAGCCTCTTGCTGGTTTCAAACTGGCAAAACCGGTTTTGCTGGTCTTGCTGGCTGCAGCAGGCTGAAGGGAGATTGGTTTCACTTTTCTCCCTTGCTGATCCACAATCAGTTGGCCTGGGGTGCACACTCTCCCCTGGGCTAGCCGGGTGCCTCTTCTGGGGGCTTTGGGTGTGGGATCCAGGCCTTCCTCAGAGTGCACTCTCCCTGGGTTGCAGGCACTCGCACTCTGACAGGATTCCTCCAGTCCCTCAGGTTCAGGCGCACACTCTTCTCAGGGCTATGGGGGTGCACAGGGCCTTCTGTGCCACCTCGGGAGTGTTGCCCCACTGGGTGGGGAGGAGGACAGAGCAGCTGCTGCAGGAGAATTCCCCAAACAGTGTCTCTTTTTTCACTTTTTCTTTTTGAGAAATTCCTCCTACTCAAGCCTGCCACTCCGTACACAGGCCTGGTCTCCTACGCTGCCCAGTCCTCCCACATGGGCCACCTCTCCAACTAGACTCTGGGCTATTCAAGTCAGTGTTCCTAACAACCCAACTCTCAACTCTCCCCAGCCAGTGT
The DNA here is from genome assembly GCF_004126475.2 of Phyllostomus discolor. Lineage (NCBI taxonomy): Eukaryota > Metazoa > Chordata > Mammalia > Chiroptera > Phyllostomidae > Phyllostomus > Phyllostomus discolor. The sequence goes on along the minus strand of NC_050198.1, from coordinate 59,307,991 downwards.
CCACAGTCTCTTTGGGTGCTCACAGTCCCTGTGTTTTTGCCACTTCATTCTTATTCCACTCTCTCCAACTTCAAACAACCAGGTCTCTCTTGGTGCTGCTCAAACATTGTTTGGCATGGGAGGGAGCCGTTGACCTGGCTCTCTTCAAAGAACTCTGTGGCAGACCCAGTGGGTGCTGGGCCTGGGGTTGCAGCCATGAACATCCCAGAGACCTTGTTGTCCTAGAGCATTGTCCTTACTGACATTGGTTTTCCAATGTCCACTATAATTATTGGTCTACTATAGTCATATATGCTGGGGTATTGTCGGCTGTTTGCTCTGTTCCTCTGTACATTGGCTAGGTTTTTCTCCCGTGTGTAGGAGGAAGTGGAATCCACTCCCTCTTACCTTGCTGCTATCTTCCCTCTCCTTCACTACTAAATAAAATCTTTTAAAAAGGAAACAGGAAACATGACCCACGCATATGCTACTTAGAAGAGATGCATCTCAGAAAAAAAGACCTACCCAGATTGAAAGTAAAGGATTCTAAAAAAATATTCCAGGCAAATGGGGAGGGAAAAAAAAGGTAGGGCAGCAATACATATATCAGACAAAATAGACTTCAAAACAAAGGCCATAATAAAGAGACACAGAAGGACACTTCATAATACTCAAGGGAATAATTTTTCAAGAAAACATGACCGTCATAAACATACATGCACCCAAAATAGGAGCACCCAAATATTTAAGAAAAATATTGGAGGACTTCAAGAAAGATACAGACAGCAACACATTTGTAGTAAGAGATTTTAACACCCCCCTGTCAAAAATGCATAGATCTTCCAAACAAAATATCAACAAGGATATTGTGGGACTGAACAATGCCCTGGATGAAATGGGGTTTCATCCCAAGGAAACAAAATGCACATTCTTTTCAAATGCACATGGAACATTTCCAAAGACAGACCACATGATAGGACCGAAAACAAGCCTCAACAAATTCAAGAAAATTGAAATCACATCAAGGATTTTCTTGGAACACAAGGGCCTGAAAGTAGAAACAAACCTCAAGGAAGAAACTCAAAAACACTCAAATTATTTGAGATAGAAGAGCATGCTATCAAACAATGAATACGTTAAGAAGGAGATCAAGGAAGAAATGAAAACGTTTCTGGAAAGAAATGAAAATGAATACAAGACAGTCCAAAACTTATGGGACACACTGAAGGCAGTCCTAACAGGGATAATTAATACCAATACAATCCTACAAAAACAAAACAAAACATTTCAAATAAACAATGTAACCCTACGTCTAAAAGAACTTGAGGATAAACAACAGATAGAGCCCAGAGTGAGTAGAAGGAAGGAAATAACTAAGATCAGAGCAGAATTAAATGACATAGAGACTAAAGAAACAATTCAAAGGATCAATAAAAACAAGAGCTGGTTCTTTGAAAAGATAAACAAAATTGACAAGACTTTCAGCAGACTCATCAAGAGAAATAGAGAGAGGAACCAAATAAATAAAATCTGCAGTGAAAGAGGGGAGATTACAACTGATAACACACAGACACAAAGGATTGTAAGGAATTACTACAAACAACTATGTGCCAAGAAATGAGAAAACATGGATGAAATGGACAAATCTAGAAAAATATAATCTTCCATAACTGAATGAAGAAAAAGAAGACAGCCTGAACAGAAAGATAACAGCTGGAGAAATTGAAGCAGTAATAAAAAAAAACTCCTGGCACAAAAAGCCCTGGACTGGACAGTTTCATGGTAGAGTTTACAAAACATTTAGGGAAGAGCTAACTCTTATCCTTCACAGACTATTCCAAAAAGAATCCAAGAAGAGAGATGTCTCCCAAACTCTTTTTATGAGGCCAGCATCATCATCCTAATCTCAATGGCAGATAAAGACACAACAAAGAAAGAAAACTATAGGCCAATATCACTGAAGAATGTAGATGATAAAATCCTCAACAAAATATTGGCAAACCACATCCAGCAATACATTAAAAAGATCCTAAACCATGATCAAGTGGGATTCATCCCAGGGGTGCAAGGATGGTGCAATATTCACAAATCAATAAATGTAATATATCACACAAACAAAAGCAAAGATAGAAATCACATCATCATGTCCATAGATGCAGAAAAAGCATTTGATAAGGTATGGTACCCATTTATGATAAAAACACTCATCAAAGTGGGAGGGAGCATACCTCAGTATAATAAAGGCCATAGATGAAAAACCTACAGATAACATCGTACTCATTGGGTTAAAACTAAAAGCTTTTCCATTGAATTCAGGAACAATATAAGGATGTCCGCTTTCACTACTGTTCAGCATAGTAGTGGAAGTCCTAACCACAGCAATCACACAAGAAAAAGAAATAAAAGGCATCCAAATTGGAAAAGAGGAAGTAAAACTATCTCTGTTTACAGATGACATGATAGCATACATACAGAATCCTATAGACTCCACCCAAAATCTACTCAACCTAATAAGTAAATCTGGCAAAACAGCAGGATACAAAGTCAATATTCTGAAATCAAAGGCATTTTTGTACACAAACAATGAAATATCAGAAGAAGAAATCAGGAAAAAATCCCATTTGATACAGCAACAAGAAAAACAAAGAACTTAGGAATAAACCTAACCAAAGAAATAAAAAACCTGTACTCATGAAACTACACAACACTGAAGAAAGAAATTAAGGAAGACACAAATAAATGGAAGCATATACCTTGTTCATGGATTGGAAGAATTAACATCATCAAAATGTCCATACCACCCAAAGCAATTATAGATTCAATGCAACAACTATTAAAATACTTCATAATGACATATTTCATAGATAAAGAACAAACATTTCAAACATTTATATGGACCATAAGTGACCTGGAACAGCTGCAGTAATTTTGAGAAAGAACAAAGTTGGAAGCATCACAATACCTGATATCAAATTATATTACAAGGCCACAATAATCAAAAGAGTCTGGTAGCAGCATAAGAACACACACATAGACCAACGGAACAGAACAGACAGCCCAGAAACAAACCCAAGTTTCTATGGTCAATTAATATTTGACAAAGGGAGCAGAAGCATAAAATGGAGTAAAAATAGCCTCTTCAAGAAATGGTGTTAGGCAATCTGGACAGCTACATGCAAAAACATGAAACTCTATCACCAACTTACACCATACACGAAAATACAATCAAAGTGGATAAAAGACTTATGTATATTTTGCAATACCATAAAAGTCCTAGAGGAGAGCATAGGCAGCAAAAACTCAGATATTCCAAACAGCAATATTTTCACCAATATGTCTCCTACAGCAATGGACATATGAGAAAGAAAAAACAAATGGGATCTCATTAAAAAAAAAAAAAAAACTTCTGGATGGCTAATGAAAACATCAACAAAATGAAAAGGGAACAAAGCATATGGGAAAATATATTTGTCAGTGATACCTCGGACAAGGGTTTGATCTCCAAAATATATAATGAACTCAAATGACTCCACTCCAGGAAGACAAACAACCCTATTAAAAAATGGGCTAAAGACTTGAACAGACACTTCTTCAAGGAGGACATACAGATCCCAGAGACATATGAAAGGAAGTTCAGTATCACTAGCTATCAGAGAGATGTAAATTAAAACCACAGTGAGGTACTACTTCACACTAGTCAGAATGGCCATCATAAACAAATGAACAAAGAACAAATGTTGGCAAGGTTGTGGAGAAAAGGCAACCCTAGTGCACTGTTGGTGGGATTGCAAACTGGTGCAGCCCCTGTGGAAAACACTCTGGAATTTTGTCAGGAATTTCCTCAGGAAACGATCTGCCTTTTGACCTGAGAATTCCACTACTGGGATTATACCCTAAGAATCTTCAAACACCACTTGAAAATAACCTATGCACCTCTATGTTCATAGCAGTTTTTTTTACAATAACCAAGTGCTGGAAGCAACCCAAGTGCCCATCAGTAAATGAATGGATCAAAAAACTATGGTACACTTGCACAATGGAATACTATGCAGCAGAATGAAAGGAGCTCCTTACCCTTTGCAACAGCATGCATGGATCTGGAAAGCATTATGCTAAATGAAATAAGCAACACGGCGAAAGACAAGTACAATGTGATCTCACCTATAAGTGGAACATAATCATCAAAACAAGCAAGCAAAATTACACTAGAGACATGGAAATAAAGAATAAACTGACAGTGACCAGAGGGGAAGGGGGAAGGGTATAATGGGGGAATGAAGGTGAAGGGTCAAGTCAAGGTACTTGTATAAAAGACCTGTGGACAAAGACAGCAGAGGGTGGGGAAGATCGAATGTGGAAGTTTGGTGGTGGGTGGGGAAGAGGAGAGTAATGGGGGGAAAATGGGGACAACTCAATTGAGCAGCAACAACCGAATAAGATAAAATAAAAATCATTTAAGGGCATCAAGGAGCTATCAATGTCAGAAGATATTATGGAGCAAAGATCAGGGGAAAAAAGGAAATCCAGAAGGTAATTCCAACATTTCAGGCTGCTTTTTAAAAAATAGCTGCAGTTGATGATCCCTACGGAGGAATGCATGATACTTAAATGCTTCAAATTTGTGCAAAATTTTCTACAGAGTCATGGGGCTAAGTGCATAAAAGCTGAAGTTGGACTTGCCAGGGAGGAGAGCTATGTAAAGCAAATAAAGGTAAATTAAAAATAGACCAGCCCAACTGTAAAATGGAAAGAATACATATCTATCAACAATCGAATATAAAAAATTAAACAAATAGAAAAGAAGAACAGAGACAGAATCACAGACACGGAGAGTGTTTTGATGGTTGCCAGATGGGAGGGGAATGTGGGGGAATGGGTGAAGAGGTGAGGGGATAAAGAAGTAGAAATAGGTAGTTACATAATACCAGTAGTGATGTAAAGTATGGTATAGGAAATGGAGTAGTCAAAGAACTTACACTTATGAGCCCTGGATATGAACAATGGTGGAAGGATTGCCTGAGGGAGTGGAGGATGCTATGTGGAGGGAAGCAAAATCAGGAGAACTACAATAGCATAATCAGTAAAATAAAATTTTAAAAAACTAAAAAAAAAAAAAATAGGCCAGCCCTGTAAAGCACTGAAGTCCAGATTTATCATTTCAATCACCAATGGGATTAAAGAGATTTGGGATTATTTGTTGCCATCAGGAAGGTTATTAGACACACACACACACACACACACACACAGAGGAAATAAACACGACCTTAGAAAGAGATAACTTCATCTTAGGGCTGAAGTAAATAAATGTACAATTTATTATATATAGTTCTTTGAAATTAAAAAAATAACTAGGTGAAAAGAAAATAAGACATGTTTGAAAACCAAGAAATCAAAGAAAAAGGTAATTAAAACTATTCACATGATATCAAGGTAATGGGATTATTAGTTATAACCTTTAAAATAACCATGTTTATAATTGTCAAGAAAATAAAGGATTGAAAATTTCACCCAAGAATTAAAAAATCTAAAAATGAACAAAACTTTTAGAACTCAAAAATGCAATTCTTGGAATTAAGAACAATTATGAGACTAAGGGCATATTAGACACACTGAAGGGAGAATTAGAAAAATGAAGTAACTGAAAGAAATATCCAAAATTAAATATGAAGAGACAAGTTAATGAATGATACAGAAAGAGGGCAAAGTTAAAGGGGGTACAGTAAATAAAATCAAATACATGTTTAATAGGAGTCCTATAAGGAAGCAAGGGAATAGCATAGAAATAATATTTCAAGAGGTAATGTTTGAGAAGTTTTGAAAAGTATCAAAAGACATTGTTACAGAACAAACAAGGTGAGGGCCTGGGACGATATACTATTATTGAAAGAAGCCCCAGGTCAGTTATGTCCGCAGCCCTAGGAAGGACGTCTCTCAATGCCAGAGATTCATGAAAAGGAAAGGAAATGTTTATTTAATGCTATACAAACTTCAAGTAGTGACCTAATGTCTTTATCAAAAAATCCTAAAGTCTCTTAAAAACACCCACAAACAGACACAGTCCTTCCTTCCTTCCCCCTTTGCCCAGTCCAGGCTACTGTATCTCAGGAAAGGAAATAGAAGTCCATAGCTCAGGCAGTCCTCTGGTTATTCCCAGTTAGTACTCCATCTCAACTGGGAGACCTCCCTGGGTTCCCGGCACCCTCAGCTGAGTCACCGGGATCTCTGCTAAAACCAGGTGGTGGTTCCCCCTTCTAAAGCTGCGGGGGTCCCCACTCTGGCAAAGGCACGTGGTCCTCTCTCCCAGGGCCATGGGACTCTCCACTCTGTCAAGGCCATGTTGTTCTCCTCTCTCAGGGCTGCTGGAGTCTCCACTCTGTCATGGCTGCATGGTTCCCCTCAATGGCTGCCGCATCTGGGTTTAAATCCCCGTGCCAATCTTCCTCTGCACCCCCATTTCCAACTCCTCCTACACTCGGGCACATGTGCCCTCAATCTGCTGTCTTCTCCAGCTTTTCTGGTCACCATTGTGAGTCTGGGCAGGTGTGACCCCCATGTCATGGTGTTACAGAACACAACAAGAGGGGGCCTGGGATGATATACTATTATTGAAAGAAGGCCCCGGGTCCGTTATGTCCGCCGCCAGAGGAAAAACGTCTCTCAATGCCAGAGATTTGTGAAAAGGAAAGGAAACATTTATTTAATGCTATACCAACTTAAAGTAGTGACCTAATGTCTTTACCAAAATCCCAAAGTCCCTAAAAACACCCACAAACAGACACAGTCCTTCCTTTCTTCCTTCCCCCTTTGCCCAGTCCAGAGTACCATATCTCAGCAAAGGAAATAGAAGTCCATGGCTCAGGCAGTCCTCTGGTTCTTCCCAGTTAGTACTCCATCTCGACTGGGAGACCTCCCTGGGTTCCCAGCACCCTCCGCCGAGTCACCGGGATCTCTGCTAAAACCAGGTGGTGGTTTCCCCTTCTAAAGCTGTGGGGGTCCCCACTCTGCCAGGCCACATGGTTCTCCCTCTCTCAGGGCTGCAGGAGTCTCCACTCCGTCAAGTCCGCATGGTTCTCCCCCAGTGGCTGCACATGGCTCTTCTCAGGGCTGCGCATGGTTCTCCTTCTCAGGGCTGCTCATGGCTCTCCTCTCAGGGCTGCGCATGGCTCTCCCTCTCAGGGCTGCGTGTAGCTCTCCTCCCTAAAGCAGCATGGTTCTCTCCCAATGGCTGCACATGGCTCTTCTTCTCAGGGCTGCGCTTGGCTCTCTTTCCTAAAGCAGCATGGTTCTCCTCTCAGGGCTGAGCATGGTTCTCCTCCTCTCAATGGCCACCAAGTCTGGGTTTTAAATCCCCGTGGCCAATCTTCCTCTGCAGCCTCATTTCCGACTCCTCCCACACTCAGCTTCACATGCTAGAACTCGTATCCTTCCAGCTTTACTGGGCTGCCATCATGAGTCTGGGCAGGCGTGGCCCCATGTCCTGGAGCCAATCCTGTCTGAGCTCCCACGCAGGCGCTGTAACTCAGGGGACCCGCCCCCACAGTTACATCTGGGTGGGGAAGTTACTTCCATTCCCCTGGCTCAGAGCATGGCCACAGCTATTTAACATATCTAAGCGACCAGCCAAAGGCTATAGATATGTTAAATGACCAAGCCAGAGGTTAGCTGCAAGGCTGTTGCTATGCAAAACAGCTCTCAATGGCCCTGCTCCATTTGTCCCTTCCCCCAACCCACACCCTGGGGTGGGGGATGGAGACATCCTAAAATCTCCTGGACACCTTAAGTTCTGGACCGCATTTCAAATGCCTATTTGGGGTCCCCCCTCTTGGCTGCACCCTGTAACAATGGAGCCAATCTTCTCCGAGCTCCTATGCAGGCACTGTAACTTGGGGGACCTGCCCCCAAGTTACATCTTGGTGGGGTAGTTACTTCCATTCCCCTGGCCCAGAGCATGGCCACAGCTATTTAACATATCTAAGCGACCAGCCAAAGGCTATAGATATGTTAAATGACCACACCAGAGCTTAGCTGCAAGGCTATTGCTATGCTAAACAGCACTCAAAGGCCCTGCCTCATTTGTCCCTTCCCCCAACCCACACCCTTGGTGGGGCAGGTTGAAGACATCCTAAAATGTCCTAGACATCTCGAGTTCTAGACCCCATTTTAAATGCCCATTTGGGGTCCCCCCTCTTGGCTGCACCCTGTAACAATAGTGCTAAAGTAAAATAGCTGCATACTCAGAATTCTGTGTCCACAACAAATTTGTCTAATAACTGGGCTGTATATCTGAAACTAATATAATATTGTATGTCAACTCTAATTGAAAAATAAAAAAATCTTTAAAAAATAATTTACTTAATTTTTAGAGAGCGGAAGGTAGGGAGAAAGAGAGGGAGACAAACACCGATGTGTGGTTGCTTCTTGCATGACCCTTACTGGGAACCTGGCTCTCAACCCAGGCTTGTGCCCTGACAGGTGATCCTTTGGTTTGAAAGTGGGCACTCAGTCTACTGAGCCACAGCAGCCAGGGTTGAAAAATTAGAAATATATATTTAAAATAAAAATAAAAATTACTAAGAGACATATTTTGAAAATAAAAGTTAAATAAACATATTAATACAAACAAAAGCCAGGCAAATTTGCCACCATCTAACTCAAACTAAAGATTCATCCTCAGGCCAAAATATGATCTGAGATGCAGACATAGAGAAACAAGAAGAATGAGGAATAATACATTGAAAAAAAATGGAGGAAAATTTAATTATGTACTCTGTAATATGAATATAGTAATACTTTCTTTGAAGAAAATGTATATATAATTTAAATTCATGACAGTAAATCATGTAGTGCATTAATGGAGTTAACTGTTGGAAGGTACTTGTATTAACAAAGGAGATGTAAAAGAACTAATTAACATTAAACTGTGATAAGGCAAAAATATATGTTATAATCTGAAGGGTGAACATGACAAAAACAACAACAAAATGTTTACCTACCAAGCCAAATGAAGCAAAAAAATAATTTAAAAAACAATGATATTAAACATTACAAAAGAGAGGAAAAGAAAATTAGAACAGTAAGATAAATGTAAGGCACACAGAATAATTTAAACCGAATTATATGTGGAATTGTATTACATGCAAATTGACTGAAGATTTCAAATGAAAAAGCAGAGATCATTAAGTCTATATAAAAATATTTACTCAATCAAATGTTCCTTAGGGAGAGATCTGTAAAGTATAAGGATATAGAAAATTTGAAAATTAAAAAAAATAGTAAAAGCTATACCCTTTACACACTGAGTGACTAACCATTCAAAGGAAAAACATATATATATATACCTTACCTTATATATATACATATACATACCATATATATATATATATATATATATGCATACCTTAATAAAACATATTACTAGAGAAAAAGGAAGATTTCATTATGACTAAAGGATCAGTTCAACATGAAAGTATCAGTAAAATAATATTAAATTTGTATGTACCTTTTAATATAGAACCAAAATATACACAGCAAAAAATGAGTGAAGTAAAAGAAATGAAGAAATCCACAGTCCCAGCAGGAAATTTTAATACAATGCACTGAGTGACAGATAAAACAATCAAACAAAAAAATGAGTTAGATGAAGATTTGAATAACCTGAGTAACAAAATTTACTTAATTAACATAGAACACTGCATATGACAACCCATGTAACATTCCAGAATAGATCATATGCTGGGCTATAAAGCAAGCCTAGAGAAACTTCTATGGGGATAATTCAATATATGTTGAATGGTTAGTATAAAAAATAAAAAATAATGCTGGGTTCCCTGCCCCTCCCCTACCTCTAGTATGCATCCAAAGAGTCATAATTTCCAATATACCCTCCCCCAAGTGACCCACCCCACTCACCAAATCCAGGATCAGAAAGGAATAAGTGACTCAGACCTTTCTCCTCAATCAAGGGGGACATCTCAGCTCTGTCATGATCATAGCCACAAGATGAGAGGTTTTTCCATGTGAAACCAGAATAGTGTGTCAAGGACCACTCTGCCTATTTCCTCAAGAAAGGAGAAATAGTCAGTCTAGTCCCTTGCCAACCCTTTCCTGCCTAAAGGGGGCTTGGCTGGGTGTCCCATGGGTTGGGATGGGAAGAAGACCCAGAACCACTCCAGCCCAGTGAGAATCTGAGGTGAAGGCCTCATGCTGGCTAATTCACCTGTAGTGTGGCCTGAAGGCAGTGATCTGTCACCAATGTCTTCACTGGGTATTTGTGAGGAGAATCTGTGGAGTCTGGAGCTGGGGAGTTGTGGCATGCCTAGGGTACTAAACTTTAATGAAGTCCACACAAGTAAGATGGAGTCCTTGCAGGAAGTCCCTTCCCCAAGGGCATAGAGAGGAGAGTTCCAGCAGCCAGAGGATACTTTACTTCCTGTTCTCACTTCCCCCTAGGTTTGCTACCAACCCAACACCTAATAAATTGTTTCCAACCAAGCCACCTGCACATAGGCTTTAAGTAAATTTAAGAGGACTGGTTCCCAGGTAGTTGAAGCTCATCAGAGAGGAGCTACTAGTAGACTGGTGGGTGAGGTCTCCACAGCCCACAGATTGGATCGGCCTTGAGTCTTACTCTTTGTCTTCCCTCCGAGCTGCTCTCCCTCCCCCAACTGACCTGTGCTCAGCTAGGTTATTGGTCACCTGGCAGGGGTGAGTCAAACAGTCTTGAGGGTGGTGCTCACACCCTGTAGGAGGGTGGAGCAGGCACTCCCTCTTATTCCAGTCGTTGTATGGGCTTAATTTGCTGGGGCACTTGGATTTGGTTCCCTGTAATGCAGCCATAGAGTCTAGCACACGCCCATCTGACTCCTGGCCAGAAGCCTTCCTGGGAGACACAGTTGCAAAGCCCACCTCTGGTGGCAGGCTGGCACTTCTGTGACACCTAACTGAGCAGAAGGGGATCAAAAAAATCAGGCTAGTTTAACACTTCAACCTCTTGGTGCAAGGCCAGTGACAGCAGGGAGGGGCCCAAACTCCCAGCTCTGTCTGGGTTCAGAATGAGCCAAATGTCCCATTCTCCCACACTGTCTAACCAAGGAGAGCAGTGCCAAATTTCCAGCCAAGAGTGGTACCCCTTTGCCTTAGAAGATAAGGAAGACTGAGCAATTCAGCTGGTGCAGGGAGGGGTGCTGCCCAGGTGGGAAAGACCAGTCCTTTTCCCCAAGCCACACGCATAGACTTTGACTAGCTTTCTCCCCAATAGAGAGCCCCTCAAAGTCTCTGCTTGGTGTACTGAGCAGACCTTTCTCCAGCTCCGAACTGCTGTGTGGCCCCTTCAGCAGTCATAGATCAGAGCAAACTTCCTAAGCTTGTGTTGTAACAATAGGGTCACTCCTTCCCTGTGATGGTGCACTCTGATGGAATCCCTACTGATTCCCACTGCCTGATGTTATGAGAGTTCCCCCTCCCATCTCTCTTGTCTGGACTGGTGATCCCTGCATGAGGCTGAGACCCCATGCTCTAAGGAAGAGGGAGCTCCACTGCAGCAATATCTCTCTGGCTTCCCAGTTTCTGTACCTGCATGAGGGAGCTCACCCTCTCCTTGTCTCCTCCTGTATGCCCACCCCACCCCCCATGCCCTGCCCCATGCTCCTGTTTATAACATTTCAGATCAGCTACACTTCAACTCCTTTTTCAAGTTGATTGCTCTGAAGTTTAGCTGCAAGTCCAGCCTGGGGCTTGGAGCAAGTGGACTGAGCTTCTAGCTACTCTGAAACTATCTTTGAATTTCCAGAGCTCCAGCCTTTTATTATAAATATTTGATTTACTTCTTGCCATATATGGAATGATATTGACTTATTTCTTTAGTAATTTATTTAATGACACAGTTTTCTAAAATCCATTTCATCAAAATTTATTTTATTTATGCTTGGTTAGTTTAACTCCTCCTGAAAACTTTTTTTGTCCCTTTAGTTTTCTTTTTATATTTTCATAATCTAAATATTCTCCAAATGTCTTTAGTCGATTTGAGGCTACAACCATTTCATATTCTTAGTTTTAAAGAACACTTAAAAATTAACAGCATTCTCTATACTATGCTAGCATATTTTAAACTTCCTTGACATTTTCAACATCCTTTCAAAGTATCCTTTCTTATTTTACTCATATTCAAGATTGTTTTGGAAAATTTACAAAAGATAATTTCTGTTATGGTTAATTTTATATGCCAACTTGACTGGGCAAAGGGATGCCCATTTTTGTTGTATCTGTGAGGGTGTTTCCAGAGAGTTTAGAGCTTAAATCAGTAGACTGAGTGAAGAAGATCACTTTCACCAGTGTGAGTGAACATCATACAATCTGTTGAAGGATCACATAGGAAAAAAAAAAGATAGACAAAGGTCAATTTCACTCTGCTTAAGCTGAGACATTCTTCTCTTCCTGCCTTCAGTGTCAGTACACTTGGATCTCAGGCCCATGGATTCAGACTGGGACATACACCATTAGCACCCTGGTTCTCAGGCTTTCAGGGTTGACCTAGAATTATACCACTGGCTTTTCTGGGCTTCCAGCTTGCATATAGAAAGATTGGGGGACTTCTCAGCCTCCATAATCACGTGAACCAATGCCTCATAAATAATTCTCTTTATCTATCTATTATCTATCTATCTATGTATGTATCATATATCATCTTATAGGTTCTGTTTTATTAGTGAACTCTGATTACAGTTATCAACAAGAAGACTATGTTTACAGATGCAAATGTGGGTAGGTAAAGTAATGAGGTGGTAGGACTATGTGGAAGTTCTCTTTTGGTGGCTACAATTTTCTACTAAAATAGGAAGCAAGAGAAAATTTGGGGTAGGGAGGTGGTGTTGGTAGTTAGGATAGAGAGAAGATATGAAATAGTAACTTGCAAAAGTCAGAAAGTTAAAGGACAGGAGACCTATAGAGCAATTGACTTGCAGAATTAAGGGCCTAATTGAGATTTATGGTCATGAATTTATACTGATATTAATTGCCTTGGCTGGTGTAGCTCAGTGAATTGAGCATGGGCCTGCACAGCAAAAGGTCACTGGTTTAATTACTAGTCAGGGCACATGCCTGGGTTTAGGGTGGGTCCCCAGTGGGGCACCCATGACAGGCAACCACACATTGATGTTTCTCTCCCTCTCTTTCTCCCTCCTTTCCCTTCTCTATGAAAATAAATAAATAAAAATATTTTAAAAATAAACTGGTATTAGTCATGTGGTTGTGTATTTTCCTCTAGTCAAGTTGAGCTGTGCGGTTCAGGCTCCTTCAGGTGTATTTGGATTTACTTTGAGTTATGATTTTGTCAGGGAAGCAATACAAAGTAAGAGAGGGGCAGGAGAGTGGGGGACATATGTAAAGGAGTGATTATAAAGGTTGAGCGTGGAATTTGAGCTAGGGAAGCTGTTGGGAACCACCCTGCCTGGTTTCAGAAGCTGTAATCCCCTGTGGCTAAGGCTGAGTAAAAAGACCTTGGGACCATAACCCATTAAGGAGACAAAGCTTATCTTCCTTGTAGGGGCACAGCCTCTGCCTCCTTTACTTCACCCTGCTTGGCCCCAGATGGATCACTAGTTAGCCAATGACAGGTAAGATTCCTCAAGGGAGGGATGACCTAAGATAGACATGGTCATGAAGGGGCCCTCAGGGAAGGACGTGGGGGGGCTATAGAAAAATGGGGTGATAGACCCTCACCCCTCAGCTTTGACATAGCCGGAGTCCTCATTCTGTCTGCAAGAGGTCTCCTAATATCTTGGCTGCCTTACTTCCCCTGCCTGATTTAAGCCTGAAACAATGGCTTAAGCCTGAAACAAAGCTGGAAGTAGGAGGTGGGTATGGCCCTATGCTTGAAAGGTCAGGTTCCTAAGGGTGATAAGGCCTAAGAAAGAATGCACAAAGTCCTATGAAACCTACTTTGGTAATAGCCTCAATTTAAATGATGAGGGTCCAGGCACGAAAAGAGTTTGTTCCCCAGTTTTATGGCCCTTTAGCTAGTAGCCCTTCAAACCCTTTAGCTTGAAATTGAGATTATGTATGGTTTGCTATAATTGCAATGACAAGGGTTAGAATATGGCCATGCCAGTGAGTAACTGAGGTGGGGTCAAAGACAATGTTATGGAGGAGAAATATTCAAGGAACTGAAGGATCCAGTGTGTCAGAATGATCATTCCTGAGTTTACCAGGAATTGAGAGAGAACCATTACCATTAAGAGTTACTGTGTTCCAGGAGCTAAAATATTTTAGAAATAACTCTGTATTTTCATGATTTTAATCTCTTTGAATTAATTAAAAAGTTTTGTTCTTCATTAGAATATACTGTTACCCTGGTCTTTGAAAAATGTTTCTATGTTCTTTTGAGGCATTAGTATATGTTACCTAAAACCAAAACAGAATCCACTTTCTCAGGAGAATTATTAGTCTGTTTTTCTACAGTGGGAAAATAGATCTGTGATCTCCAAAATTTACTTCACTTCAATTTAACATGTAGCATCTTTTTATTTAGCAGGCATTGTGTTACAGAACAAAAAAGGGGGGGCCTGGGATGATATACTATTATTGAAAAAAAAAAAAACAACCCAGGTCCGTCATGTCCGCCACCCGAGGAAAGACGTTTCTCAATGCCAGAGATTTGTGAAAAGGAAAGAAAATGTTTATTTAATGCTATACAAACTTCAAGTAGTGACCTAATGTCTTCACCAAAATCCCAAAGTCCCTTAAAACACCCACAAACAGACACAGTCCTTCCTTCCTTCCTTCCCCCTTTGCCCAGTCCAGAGTACCATATCTCAGCAAAGGAAATAGAAGTCCATGGCTCAGGCAGTCCTCTGGTTCTTCCCAGTTAGTACTCCATCTCGACTGGGAGACCTCCCTGGGTTCCCGGCACCCTCAGCTGAGTTGCTGGGATCTCTGCTAAAACCAGGCAGTGGTTCTCCCTTCTAAAGCTGTGGGGGTCCCCACTCTGGCAAAGGCACGTGGTCCTCTCTCCCCAGACCACGGGAGTCCCCACTCTGCCAGAGCCATGTGGTTCTCCCTCTCAGGGCTGTGGGAGTCTCCACTCTGTCAAGGCCGCATGGTTCTCTCCCTCAGGGCCGCGGGAGTCTTCACTCTGCTAAAGCTGTGTGGTTCTCTCTCCAATGGCTGCTGCATCTGGGTTTAAATCCCCGCGCCAATCTTCCTCTGCAGCCCCATTTCTGACTCCTCCCACACTCGGCTTCACATGCCAGAACTCATACCCTTCCAGCTTTACTGGACTGCCATCATGGGTCTGGGCAGGTGTGGCCCCAAGTCCTGGAGCCAATCATCTCCAAGCTCCCATGCAGGCGCTGTATCTTGGGGGACCTGCCCCCCAGTTACGTCTTCATGGGGAATTTACTTCCATTCCCCTAGCTCAGAGCATGGCCACAGCTTTTTAGCACATTTAAGTGACCAGCCAAAGGCTATAGATATGTTAAATGACCATGCCAGAGGTTAGCTGCAAGGCTGTTGCTATGTGAAACAGCTCTCAATGGCCCTGCTCCATGTGTCCCTTCCCCCAACCCACACCTGGGGGGGTGGGGGTGAGGACATCTTAAAATCTCCTGGACACCTTGAGTTCTGGACCCCATTTTAAATGCCCATTTGGGGTCCCCCCTCTTGGCTGCACCCTGTAACATTGAGAGTCAGTAAGAGCTCCAACAGTTCTAGATTTAAATTTCACCCTCCAGCACTCCTTACATATAACCTCTCCCAGTTTGTATATATTAAGGGTGTTGTTTATCCTCTGAACACAACATAACCAGTGGATGGCAGGGTCTCATGAAAAGGTTAACTATAGTTGTGATTATTATTATTATGGTTTATATTTACAAGATATCTTAGCTTGGGTACCCCAAAGTCAGATCTTGAAATGAAGACTTGAGTGCAAGTAGTTTATCTGAGAAGTGATCCCAGGGAGCAGTGGTAAGGGATTGGGGAAGTAGAAAATAAGACAGACAACTAATAGAAGGTATTGGACTCACCCCTTCAACCTTTCCAAACCAAGGGGGTCAAGAAATGCAGTCCTATTAGGTGCTAGGAACAGAGGAGAAATGGAAATACTTAGAATGTAAACAAACAAACAAACAAACAAACAACAACAACAAAAAACAGTGGACAAGGAATTCAAATACAAATCCTCCAAAGAAGATATACAAATAGCCATCAAGTACACAAAACTATGCTCACCATCATTAGACATTAAGGAAATGCATATAAAGCCACACAGGATACCATTTTAAACACACTGTAATCACAAAGGCGAACAACACAAATATTGGTGAGGATGCAGAGAAACTGGAACCTTTATACATTGCTTTTGCCATTGTAAAATGGTGCACCCACTTTGAAAAAGAGTTTTGCAGGTTCTCAAAAATGTTAAACAGACTTACCGTATCAGGAGAAATAAAAGCATACGTACACACATACATACACACACACAAATTTGCACACAAAGCATAGGAGTATTATTCGTAAGAGCCCACAAGTAGAACAATCACAATGTCCATCAGTTGATGTTGGAAACAAAAATGTGGTATTTCCATACAATAAAAGTTATTCAACAATGAGAACAAAATGAAGTACTGACACATGCTAGTACAAAAATGAACCTTGAAACACAATGCTATGTGAAACAAACCAGCTACTGAGGACCACAATTGTGTTATTCCATTCTTGTGAAATGTCCACAATAGGCAAACCCATAGAGGGTAAAAGTAGATTAATGGCTGACTAGAGGTTAGGAGAGGAGATGGAGAGTGATTGTAATGGATACAAGTTTCTTTTTGGGTGAAAGGAATATTCTAAAATCAATCATGCTGAGAAGATGGTAGCAGAATATATGGAAGTTATGTTCACCTCTTCCCACACCAGAACTGGAATTACAACTAAACTAAAGAACAATCAGCCTGAATAACCAACTGAATACAAGCTGAACAGAAGTCTTATAACTAAGGATTTACAGAAGCCACATCAAGACTGTAGGAAGGACAAAGGTGCACAAAGGGCTGACTCCACACCCACGTGTGGCAGCTGAGTATCCAGAAGGATAGTTCAGCTGCAATGATTATCCTTTAGGAACATGGAATATCAGCCTCACACTGGACTCCACAGCCTGGTGAAACAGACCCAGGAAGAGGCACCCACATAACATCTGGCTGTGAAAATCAGCAAGGATTTTGTATGCTAAGGAGAGATGGAAGTCTGCTGGAAACCCAAATGATCTCTTAAAAGGCAACACATAAAATCTTGTTTTCAGACACTCACCCTTGGCTTTGGCAGAGGAAGGGAGGATTGGACCAGACTGGAGTCATATAAAGACAGATTAGGTTGTATGGTTCTGGAGAGAGAGCTGAAGGGACAGCCAGCAGGGTCCCTGTGCTGAGTCCTTCTCCCATTACCACCCACAGATGCCACCTTTCCTGGGTCAATCAGTCCCTTCCAAAATGCACTAGTCCCAGGGGGCCTGCACAAGACCCACCTTCACTACCCTCTGTCACATGGCCTTGTTGAGCTCCCACCCTGCAGAGGAGTCTGTTGCCTGACCCTGTGGTGTAGACTTTCTTGAGGTGACCTTGAGGGGAAACACTGAAAGAACAGAGACAATGGTGTGTGGCAATGGGGCAGAGGCCATTTCTCCTGTCTCCTTCAGGGTACCACAGAAACTACCACATGCAGTGGGTGCCAGAGAAGTGGCACCCAAATCCCCACTGGCCAAAGAAGTTGTGCCTTGCACTAGAGAAGCAAAACCCTGACCCCCACAGGCCAGAGTAATAGCTACACATTCCCTCATGAAAGATCCACTAGACATATCAGGAAAGAACCACTAGCTCCACTCTCCTGACTCCCTGAGGCCCTGCCTTGCTGAACTTACAATCTGTAATATTGTCAGCATGCTGTTTCTGGTGCAGAAGACTTTCTAGGAGGGCTGGGCACACTCTGGGAAAAACTTAGTTGTGTGGCTCTTGGTTGGGGGCCATTTTCCGTTGAACACTAGACCAGAGCCACTAATCCTGTGCAGAGCCCTTCCTTCACATGTGCAAAGCTTGGTCTATTCAGGACTGAGAAACACTGCTGGATTCACCCTGATGAATACCTGAAATGCTGACTCCCCACAAAGGTCTGTGGGCACCCAGCTGTTGGCAGCTAACCTTTGTGCACCCTGAGACTCTTGCTGAGTGGCCTCAAACCCAGCACTGAGGTCATGATTAAATCTGTACCAATCTGGTGAACACCATTTTCCCCTACTTGGTGACAAACTGAGAGACTCCCTCCAGTAACTCACTATAGCCAGAGGCTCTTTCAGTGACTGAATCTAACAGGCAGCTCAAGGCAGAAGCAGATCTCAGGGAGGCTTGGGCCTGTGGCTGAACTGCCCCTGGGCTCAGTGCTGGTGGAAGCCAGCCTTGATATACAGATTGGATGCTCCTATGCACACCCAGACCCAACAGAGGCAGCCATATACTGTAGATGATCACTTTGTAGCTCCAAATGGGTAACCCAGGGCCAGTTACAAGTAAGGCCTGGCATTGATGGCACTGTAGTTCCTCCCAAGTGGCCCCAGAACCAACACATCCAGTGGTTCATAACAAATCAAAGCATGATGAAGTTAACTCCATGAATGGTGCACAAAAAGGAGATCTTATTAGTCATCAGAGCCTGCTAAAGTGAATTTAGATTTGTGGAGTCAGCTCCTGCACAGGAGCTTACACATTACACTCAGGGTCAAACCTCATAGGCTAGCCAAAGAAGCAACCCCACCCACAGATGGGCCAACAGCAATCAAGGCTCAACTACAATAAGAGGGCTGTATAACACAAACAAGAAACATTTCTGGAGCACCTAGCTCAGGTGATCAGAAAGAGTCCACCATAAGACACTTACCACATAAGACCAGAATACTAAGACTGGAAGACATAGAAGATCTATCTAATACGCAGAAACAAATATAGAGAGACAGCCCAAATGGGGAGACGAAGAAACATTCCCCAAATGACAGAAAGGTAGAATTCCCCAGAAAAAAGCTAAAAATAGCAGAGGCAAGCAACCTATCAGACACAGAGTCCAAAACAATAGTTATAAGAATGATCAAGGAACTTACTGAGAACTTCAAGAGAAAGATAGCTACCATAAAAAAACAGAGAAACCATAAAAAAGAAGCAGTCACAAATGAAGGATACAATATCTGAAATGAAGAATACATTAGAAGGCATGAACAGTAGGTTGGATGATGGAGAAAATCAATTCATTGATCTGGAAGACAAGGTAACAAAACCCACAAAATCAGAGCAGCAAAAAAACCCCACAAATTCATAAAAAATAATGATTTTTTCAGAGACTGAGGGAACAACATGAGGCAAAACAACATCCCCATCTTAGAGGTACCAGAAGGAGATGAAAGACAACAAGGGATTCAGAACCTATTTAAAGAAATAATGATGAAAACTTCCCTAACCTGGTGAAGGAAATAGATACACAAGTCCATGAAGCACAGAGAGGCCGAAACAAGATGAACCCAAAGAGGCCCATACAAAGACATATCATAATTATACTGGTAAAGATTAAAATCAAAGAGAGAATCTTAAAAGCCACAAGAGAAAGGCAGTTAGTTACCTACAAGGGAGCTCTTATAAGACTCTTGGCTGATTTCTCAACAGAAATATTTCAGGACAGAAGGGACTGGCATGAAATTTCCAAAGTGATGAAAGCAAGGACCTACAACCAAAATTACTCTACTCAGCAATGCTATAATTAAGAATCAAAGAAGAGATAAAAAGCTTCCCAGACAAGAAAAAACAAAGAAGTTCATAATCACCAAAACCAGTGTTTAAAAAAAAATGTTAAAGAATATTCTTAAGTGCTCACTTTGGCAGCACATATACTAAAATTGGAATGATACACAGAAGATTAGCATGGCCCCTATGCAAGGATGACATGCAAATTCAGGAAGTGTTCCATATTTTTCAGAAGATCTGATCAGCAAGTTGGAGGACAAAGTAGAAAAGAACACCCAGAAAGAGCAAGAAAAGGAAAAGAGGCTCAGAAAGAATGAAGAGGGATTAAGAGAAATGCAAGACAATATGAAATGTAATACTATCCATATAATAGGGATACCAGAAGGAGAAGAAGAGCAAGGGATATAAAAACTATTTGAAAAAGTAAAAATGGAAAACTTCCCTAATTTGATGAGAGAAAAAGTCACACAAATCCAAGAAACACAGAGTCCCAATCAAGAGGAACCCAAAGAGGCCCACCTGAAGACACGACATAATTAAAATGGCAAAATTTCAAGAAAAAGAGAGAATCTTAAAGGCAGCAAGGGAAAAACAGGAAGTAGCATACAAGGGAGCCCCAATAAGGCTAGCAGCTGACTTCTCAATGGAAACACTCCAAGCCAGAAGAGAATGGCAAGAAATATGAGAACCAGAGGTCTGCAACCAAGGCTACTTTACCCAGAAAGGCTCTCAATCAAGATAAAAGGCCAAATAAGGAGCTTCCCAGACAAAAGAAGTCTTGTCTGGGACCAAACAGCTCTGCAAGAGATGCTAAAGGGACGGCTTTAAGAAAAGGAAGGAAAAGAGAGAGAGAGCGAGAGAAACATGTACACGAAAGACAATGAATCACTAACTATCAATAATAACCTTAAATGTAAATGGATTAAATGCTCCAATCAAAAGACATAGAATAGCTGAATGGATAAGAAAAAATGACCCACGCATATGCTGCCTACAAGAGACCCACCTCAGGATAAAAGACATACATAGGCTGAAAGTGAAGGACTGGAAACAAATTTTCCAAGCAAATGACCAGGAAAAATAAAGCCAGGGTAGCAATACTCATATCAGACAAAATGGACTTCTATAAAAGGGCCATAAAGAGACACCCAGAAGGTCACTTCATAATACTCAAGAGAAGAATCCACCAAGAGGACATAAATATTGTAAATATATATGCACCCAACATAGGCGCACTCAAATACATAAAGAAAATCTTAGAGGAGTTCAAGAAAGATGTTGACAGCAACACAATTGTATGGGATTTTAACACTCCAATGTCAAAAATGGACAGATCTTCCAAACAAAAGATCAACAAGGATATTGTGGCATTGAACAATGCCCTAGATGAAATAAGCTTAACTGATATATATATAGAGAGAGCCCTCCATGCCAAAGAAGCTAAATACACATTATTTTCAAATGCACATGGAACATTTTCAAAGATAGACCACATGATAGGACACACACACACAAAAAAAACTCAACAATTTCAAAAAAATTGAAATCATACCAAGAACTGTCTCAGATCACAAGGGACTGAAACTGGAAACCAACCCCAAGGGAAAAAAACCCAAAACACTCAAAATCATGGAGATTAAATAGCATGCTATTAAACAGTGAATGGGTCAAAAATGAAATTAGGGAAGAAATCAAAAGGTTTCTTCAAAGAAATGAAAATGAACTCACAACAACCCAAAACTTGTGAGATAAAGCTAAGGCAGTCCTGAGAGGGAAGTTCATAGCGATACAGGTATACCTAAAACAGATAGAAACATTTCAAACAAACAACCTAACCCTACATCTACAAGAATTCGAGGAACAACAACAAAGACAGCCCAGAGCAAGTAGAAGGAAGGAGATAACCAAGATCAGAGCAGAATGAAATGACATAAAGAGTAAAAGCACAATTCTAAGGATCAATGAATACAAGAGCTGGTTCTTTGAAAAGGTAAACAATTTTGACAAGCCTTTAAGCAGAGCCATCAAGAAAAAAGGAGAGAAAGCTAAAATAAACACAGTCAGAAATTAAAGAGGAGAGATTACAACAGATACCACAGAAATACAAAGGATTGTAAGAAATTACTATAAAGAACTGTATGCCAAGAAATTTGAAAACCTAGATGAAATGAACAAATTTCTAGAAAAAGATAATCTTCCAAAACTCAATGAAAAAGCACCAGAAAGCCTGAACAGACCAATAACAGCAAAAGAAATTGAAGCAGTAATAAAAAAACTCCCAACACACAAAAGCCCTGGACCAGATGGTTTCACAGGAGAATTCTACAAAACATTCAAGGAAGAACTCACCCCTATCCTTCACAGACTATTTCAAAAAATCCAAAAAGATGGAAGACACCCAAACTCTTTTTATGAGGCCAACATCATCCCAATCCCAAAACCACATAAAGACACAACAAAGAAAGAAAACTTCAGGGTAATATTGCTAATGAACATAAATGCTAAAATCCTCAAACAAATATTGGCAAACCACATCCAACAATGTATTAAAAAAATCATACACCATGACCAAGTGGGATTCATTCCAGGGATGCAAGGATGGTACAATATTCGCAAATCAGTAAATGTGATACATCACATAAACAAAAGCAAAGACAAAAATCACATGATTATATCAATAGATGAGGAAAAAGCACTTGATAAGGTACAGCACCCATTTACAATAAAAACGCTCAGCAAACAGGGAATAAAGGGAGCGTTCCTCAACATAATTATGGCCATATATGAGAGACCTACAGCCAACACCATACTCAATGGGAAAAAATTAAAATCTTTTCCACTAAGATGAGGAACAAGACAAGGCTGTCCACATTCACCACTTCTATTCAATATAGTACTGGAAGTTTTAGCCACAGTGATTAAACAGGAAAAGGAAATAAAAGGCATCCAAATCAGAAAGGAGGAAATAAAACTGTAACTGTTTGCAGATGACATGAGAGTGTACATAGAAAATCCTATAGACTCGGCCAAAAAACTGCTTGACCTAATAAATGAATTCGGCAAAACAGCGGGATACAAAGTCAATATCCAGAAATCAAAGGCATTTCTGTACACCATCAATGACACAGCAGAAGCAGAAATCAAGAAAAAAATCCCATTTGAAATAGCAAAAAGAAAAATAAAATACCTAGGAATAAACCTAACCAAAGAGGTAAAAGATCTGTATTCAGAAAACTACGTAACCCTGAGGAAAGAAATCAAGGAAGACACAAACAAATGGAAACATATACCGTGTTCATGGATTGGAAGAATTTACATCAACATGTCCATACTACCCAAAGCAGTTTACAGATTCAATGCAATACCTTTTAAAGTACCAATGGCATATTTCACAGACATAGAACAAACAGTTCAAAAATTTATTTGGAACCATAAACAACCCTGAATAGCTGCTGCAATTTTGAGAAAGAAGAGTAAAGTAGGAGGGATCACAATACCTGATACTAAACTTATTACAAGTCCACTGAAATCAAAACAGCCTGATACTGGCATAAAAGCAGGCACATGAACCAATGGAACAGAACAGAGAGCCCAGAAATAAGCCCAAGTCTCTATGGCCAATTAATATTTGACAAAGGGGGCAGCAACATAAACTAGAGTAAAAAAAGCCTTTTTAACAAATGTCGTTGGGAGAACTGAACAGCTACATGCAAAACAATGAAACTCGAGCACCAACTTACAATTTATACAAAAATAAATTCATGATGGATAAAAGACTTAAATGTAAACTGAGACACCATTAAAGTCCTAGAGGAGAATATAGGTAGGAAAATCTCAGATATGTCATGCAGCAACATTTTTACTGACATGTCCCCCAAAGCAAGAGATATAAAGGAAAGAATAAACAAATGGGACCTCATCAAAATGAAAAGCTTCTGCATGGGTAAAGAAAACAGTATTAAAATAAAAAGGGAACCAACAGTATGGGAAAACATATTTGCCAAGGATACCTCAGACAAGGGTTTGATCTCCCAAATATGTAAAAGACTTATACGACTCCACTCTAAGAACACAAGCAACCCAATTAAGAAATGGGCAAAGGACTTGAACAGACAATTCTCCAAGGAGGACATACAGAGGATCCAAAAACACATGAAAAGATGTTCAATATCGCTAGCTATCAGAGAGATGCAAATTAAATCCACAATGAAATACCACTTCACACCAGTCAGAATGGCCATCATAAACAAAGCAACAAACAACAAGTGTTGGAGAGGTTGTGGAGAAAAGGGGTCTCTAGCGCACTGTTGGTGGGACTGCAAGCTCGTACAACCACTATTGAAAACAGTATGGAACTTCCTCAGAAAACTAAAAATGGATCTTCCGTTTGACCCAGCAATTCGACTGCTGTGGCTATATCCTAAGAACCCTGAAACACCAGTCCAAAAGAACCTTTCCACCCCAATGTTCATAGCAGCACAATTTACAATAGTCAAGTACTGGAAACAACCTAGGTGCCCATCAGTAAATGAATGGATCAAAAAATGATGGTACATTTACCCAGTGGAATTCTATGCAGCAGAAAGAAAAGAAGGAGCTCCTACCCTTTCCAAAGCATGGATGGAACTGGAAAACATTATGCTCAGCAAAATAAGCCAAGCAGTGAAAGACAAATACCATATGACCTCACCTTTAACAGGAACGTAAACAACAAAACAAAGAAACAAGCAAAATACAGTCATAGACACTGAAATGGAGGTCAGTGTGACAGTGAGCAGAGGGGAGAGAAGAGGGAATTTCAGGGGAGAATGAGAAGGGTTAGTAGGAACAAATATGAAGGACACATGGACAAAAACTAGGGGGGGGGAGGTAATGGGAGGGAGGTGGCGAGGGATGGGTGTGTGGGCTGGAATGGGAGTAGAAGGCAGAAAACTGTACTTGAACAATGATTAAAATAAAAAATAAAAAAGAATATTCTTAAGAGGAAAATTGAAGAAAAAACAGAGAAACATAAAGAATAAAATGGCAATTCATAAATACTGTGAATAATCACTTTAAATGCAAATGGGTTAAATGTTCCAATCAAAAGACATGCTTCTCTGGCTGGTGTGTCTCCATGGATTTGGTAACAGCCTGTGAATCAAAGGGTCACCAATTTGATTCCTAGTTAGGACACATGCCTGAGTTGCAGACTGGGTCCTCAGTTGGGGGTGTTCAAGTGGGAACCACACATTGATGTTTCTCTCCCTCTCTTTCTTCATCCCTTCCCCTCTCTCTAAAAATAAATTAATAAAGTCTTTTAAAAAGAGAGACAGGAAAGGACATTACATAATGATAAAGGAATCAATTAAATAAGAGGATATAACCCTTGTAAACATTTATGCTCTGAACGTAGGAGCACCTAAATATATAAAGCAAATCTTGATAGAAATAAAGGGAAAGAACAACAGTAATACAATCAGAGTAGGAGACTTTAACACCCCATTAATATCAATGAAGAACTCTTCCAGACAGAATATCAACAAGGAAACTCACCTTAAATGGCAAACTAGATCAGAAGGATTAAATCAATATCTTCAGATCATTTCACCCCAAAGAAGCAGATTATACATTCTTTTCAAGTGCACATGTAACATTTTCTTGGGCAGACCAAATGTTAAGACATAAAACAAGTTTCAATAGATATAGGAAGATTGAAATATATCAAACATCTTCTCTGACCATAATAAAATGAAACTAGAAATCAATTGTGAAAATAAAACTGAAACAAACACATGAGTACAAAATAACAAGTTACTAAAAAATGAATGGGTTTACAGTAAGATCAAGGAAGAAATCAAAAGCTATCCTGAGACAAATGAAAATGAATGCACAATTTAAAATCTATGGGACACAGTGAAGGCAGTCCTAAGAGAAGAATTTATAGCAATGCAGGCCTAACCCAAGAAGCATGAGAGATCTCAAATGAACCATCTAATCATACACCTAAAGAACTAGAAAAAAGAACAACATACAGACTAAAAAATCAAAACAAAAGATCAGTGAAACAAATAAATTATTCTTTGAAAAGAAAAACAAGATTGATAAACCCTTAATGAGACTCACCAGAAAAAAAAACCAGATAGGACTGAAATAAACAAAATCAGAAATCTAAGAGAAATAACAACTGACACCACAGAAATGAAAATGATTATCAGAAATTATTATGAATAGCTATATGCTAATAAATTGGACAATCTGGAATAAATGGATAAAATTCTAGAAACATACAAACTTCCAAAATGAAATAAAAACATAATCAGAAAATTTGTACAGGCTGATTACAGCTAATAAATTGAAGCAGTAATCAATATATTCACAGCAAACAAAAGTCCTGGAGAGGATGGCTTCACAGGGAAATGTTACCAAACATTCGAGTTAAAGAACTAACATCTATTCTTCTCAAACTATTCCAACAAGTTCAAGAAGAGTGAAGACTGACAAGCTTATTTTATGAGACTAGCATTACCCCAATTCCAAAACCAGATGAAGACACTACAAAGAAAGAAAATTGTAGGCCAATATCCTTGATAAGCATAGATGCTAAAATCCTCAACAAAATATTAGCAAACTGATAAAAATACATTAAAAAGATGATGCACCTAGGGCAAGTGGGATTTATTCCTAGGATCCCAGGTTGGTACAATATTCACAAATCAACTAACATGATACACCACAAAAATGAAAAGAAGGTTTAAAATTATATAATCATATCAATAGTTGCAGAAAAGCATTTGAAAAAAATCAAGCATCCATTTTTATTAAATATAACAGCATAATAGAGACCATATACGGCAATCCCACAGCCAACCTCACACTCAATGTGCAAAACCTAAAAAGCATTTTTCTTAAGATAGGGAACAAGACAGGGATGTCCACTTTCACCACTATTATTCAACATAGTACTGGAAGTTCTAGCCACAGCAATCAGACAAGAAATAAAAGGTATCCAAATTGGATAGGAAGAAGTAAAACTGTTGCTATTTGCAAATAACATGGTGCTATATAGAAAGAACCCTAAATATCCCACCAAAAAAAAACTGCTAGAATGAATAAATATTCAATAAAATAGCAGGATATGAAGTTATTATTCAGAAATAGGTTGCATTTGTATACACCAGTAATGAACTATCAAAAACTAAGAAAACAATCCCATTTACACTTTCATCAAAAAATAAAATACCTAGGAATAAATTTAACCAAGGAGGTAGGAAAAAAAAAACAAAGAAGATATAAATAAATGGAAGCATATAAAACGTTCATAGATAGGAAGAATTAACATCATAAATATGTCAATACTCTCCAAAGCAATCTATAGAGTAAACAAAATTCTCATCAAAATACCATGGTATATTTTATGGAATGAAAACAAATAATACAAAAATTTATGTGGAACTGCCAGGAGCGGTGTGACTTAGTTGGTTGGGCATTGTTCCACAAAGTGAAAGGTCCCTGGTTTGATTCTCAGTGAGGGCACATACTTGGGTTGAGGGTTTGGTCTCAGATCAGGGTGTATAGGAGAGGTAACCAATCAATGTATCTCTCTCACATCAATGTTCCTCTCCCTTTCTTCCTCCCTTCCTTTTCCTCTCTCTAAAACTAACTAAATAAAGTATTTAAAAATTTTATATGGAACCCCGAAAAACCTCCAAGTGCCTCATAAGTACTGAGAAATAATAAAGTTAGAGGTATCACACTACATGATATGAAACTATACTACAGGGCCATGGTATTGAAAACAGCATGATAGTGGCATAAAAACAGACATATAGATCATTGGAACAGAATAAAGAGCCCGGAAGTAAACACCTGCCTTTATGGTCTATTAATATTGACAAAAAAGGCAACTCCCTGCAATGGGGTAAGATAGTCTATTTAATAAATGTTGTTGGGAAAATTGGACACATATGTGCAAAACATGAAACTGACCACCTTCTTTCACCATACATATGTATAAACTCAAAAAGAATTAAAGACTTAAATGTTAGACTCAAAACCATAAAAATCTTAGTAGAAAACATAGGCAGTAAAATCTTGGGTATTTCTTGTAGCAATATTTTTTCTGATATATCTCCCAGGGTTAAGGGAAACAAGCAAGCAAGCAACCAAGCAAACAAACAAGCAAAACAAAAAACAATAGGACTACAGAGGGGATTGGGGAGGGAGATAACAGGGGAAAACAAAGGGAAAGGATTATAGAGGAACATGTATGAAGGTCCCATAGACAAAGCCAAAGCGGGGTAGGATTGAGGATGGGGTAGGGAAGACTGGCAGAGGGAAGAGGAAAAAAAATAAAATAAAAAGAACTTAAGGGGGCTAAAAAGGCTCACTTACAAGAAAATGAAAGACTGTCTGTTAGGGTGCATAACCCACTGTCTTCTCAGATTGCCAGCCATTTGAATAAAGCACCCATAAAAATTCAAATAAATTTTCTCAGAAAACTAAAAATGGAACTGCCTTTTGACCCAGCAATTCCACTGCTAGTATTATATCCTAAGAACCCTGAAACACCAATCTAAAAGAACCCATGCACCCCAATGTTCATAGCAGCACAATTTACAATAGCCAAGTTCTGGAAGCAACCCAAGTGCCCATTAGTAAATGAATGGATCAAAAAACTATGGTACATTTATGCAATGGAATTTTATGCAGCAAAAAGAAAGAAGGAGCTCCTACCCTTTGTGACAGCATGGATGGAACTGGAAAACATTATGCTAAGTGAAATAAGCCAGGTGGTGAGGGACAAAATACCATATGATCTTACCATAACAGGAACCTAATCAACAAAAAGAACAAGCAAGCAAAGTATAGCCAAAGACATTGAAATTGAGAACAGGCTGACAGTGATCAGAAGGGAGAGGGGAGGGGATAATGGGGAAAAAGGGTGAAGGGTTTACAGGAACAATTATAAAGGACATGTGGACAATAACAAAGGGGGATAGAAACTGAGGAGGGAGGCAGGGAGAGCTGGGGGGTGGGGTGGGTTGGGGGAAAAGGCAGAAAATTGTACTTGAACAAGAATAAAAATATATTTTAAAAGATTCAAAAAATAAAAATAAAAAATGAAAAAGTTCTGCACAACAAAGGAAACCATCAACAAAATGAAAGGACAACCCATTGAATGTGAGAACATATTCACCAATGATATATCTAATAAGAGGTTAATATCCAAAATTTATAAAGAACTTACACAACTCAACATCAGAAAAACAAACCATCCCATTAAAATATGGGCAATGGACCTGAATAGACACTTCTCTAAGAGGACATACAGAGGGCAAAAGAGGACATAGCATGAAAAAATGCCCAGCATCACTAATCATCAGAGAAATGCAAATTTTTTAAGCCACAATAAGATATCACCTCACCTGTCAAAATAGCCATCATCAATAAATCAACAAACAAGTGTTGGCAAGGATGTAGAGAAAAAGGAACCCTTGTGCACACTTGGTGGGAATGCAGATTGTACAGCCACTATTGAAAACATTATTGATATTCCTCAAAAAATTAAGAATGGAATTGCCTTATGACCCAGCAATTCCATTTCTGAGGTTTCATCTAAAGAAACCCAGAACACAAATTTTAAAGAATATGTGCACCCTTATATTCATATCAACATTATTTACAATAGCTATGATGTGGAACCAAACCCAATGCCCATCAATGGACGAATGAATAAAAAAGCAGTGGTACATATATCCAATGAAATATCACTGAAGCATAAAAAAATAATAAAATCTTACCTTGTGTGAAAGCATGGATGGACCTAGAAGTTATTACACTCTGGGAAATAAGTCAGTCAGAGAAAAAACAATATTGTATAATTTCACTTACCCCATATTTTGCCATGTATAATTTTTTGCCCAAATTTTTGAGGGAAAAATAAGGATGCACATTATACACAAGTGGTACTAATTCTGTATGTATATAAATGTTTTTAATTCTTTTATTTATGCTTATATGTTAAAAGTATAACTCTAGAAAACAATAAAAATATCCATATGCAAATAATACCCTAGAATATGATAATTGGGTTTGTTTCTAAATACGAATAAATGATTGAATTAAAAAATTAAAGTTTTTTCCTGAAAGTTTGGGTCAAAAATGTGGGTGTGAAATATACACAGCAAAATATGTTAAATGTGGAACTAATCTGAAGAATAAAATAAACAAAAAACCAAAATTGAAACAGACTCATAGACACTGGTGCTTGTCAGAGGAGAGGGTGTTTGGGGGACTTGGTGAAAGTGGTGAAGGGATTAAGAAGTACAAATTGGTAGTTAAAAATAGGCATGGGGTTGTAAAGTACAGCATAGAAAATATAATAAATAATACTGGGATAACTATGTATGGAACCAGCTGTGTACTGGAGATATTGGAGGAAACACTTTGTAAAGTATATGATTGTCTAGCCACTATTCTGTACACCTGAAACCAATACAAAATAATATTGAAAGTGAATGGTAACTGAAAAACAAAACCAATAATTTAAAAAAGTCTATAAAAATAAAATAAAATGAGTCATGCTGATTGTATTACTCTGCATATATACTAAAAATCACTCAACTGCATACATTAAATGGGCAATTTCATGTTATATAAATTATAACTCCATACAGCTGGTCAGAAATGAATGGCTACATATATTTATAACCCCATAAAGGTCATGTTTGTCAGTACTGTGAATTAGGCTTTATGGTTCTTCCAAATAACAGAATCCATAGGGAAATTTAACTTTGTATTCATATTTTTTAAAGTCTTAATGTGAGCTTTTAAAACATGACTTAAAATATTTTATGTTTACTTTGTTAACCCTAACCTTAGCTTCTGATGTGGTCATATTCCTTCTACATCTACTAAAAATCATTAATGTCTCCTTCAATGAAAGTGCTTTCCTTAAAACTACTGATTACCAATGCCAAATGATTGTTAATCTCTATTCCAAGTTGTTTCACCACAGTTTTTCTCCTGATCCCTTTCAGAAAGATTGAGAGTTCGCTTTATTGATAGGAACATATACAGGTTTGAAGAATACATAAAAAAGACTTATATAGGTCATTCTTTTTATCAAGAGCAGAATACACTTTGTTTTCAATTGTACATGAAGCCATCTTCAGTTCATGACAGATGTTATAAAAATTTTTAGTAAGTTTGAATATAATTAAATAAAATATATAATAGATTAAACCACATTTTATTATAATTATAAATCAGCAACAGGTGGAAAACTGAAAATTTTACAGTGGCTTCACTGGTAAATTCTACCTGAATTTAAAAAGAAGTACATCTGAGAGCATTTGAGATCTTGCTTCCCAACATTGTTGTCAGTTTGACTCAAATAAAGTCTTATAAAATTTCTCAAAAATATAAAAATAAGTAATTCTGATCTTTCAAATTATTTCTAAAAAACATAGAAAGGAGAAGATTAGGTGGAGTAAGAAAGATGGTAGACTAGGAGGCTTTAGGCCCTTGTTCCGCAACATAGACACTGAATTAACAATATATGAATAGGTTTTGCACAGAATACCTTTATGAGAACTTAAGAAACAAGTTTATAAGCTACAGCATCCAGTCAAATGCAATAGCCAAAAAAAAAAAAAGAATACTAGCAGAAGTGTAAGATAGCTTGAGGCAATTTGAATGTCTGTGCTCTTCTCTGTACATGGTATAGTATGGTGAAACCAGGAGGAAAACTCTCATATGGGGGCTCTGCTCTAAGGATGAAAATGAGTGGATCATTCATTCAGCTCTTGGGCTTATTTGGGAGCTATGGAGGTACTGGTGTTCCTCTCACCCACCTCAGAGTGCTGAGAAATCTGTCACATAGTTTGAAAACCACAGAAACACATATCAGCTAAGTGGCACGTTACAGCTGCAGTTCCATGGGAAGACATCAGGGGGGTCAAGATATCACGACCTCCATAAACATGGGCAGACTGCTTGTGAAATTTGAAACAATTAAATGCAAACACATAAGCCCCCAAAAGACACACTCCCAGAAAAGTTTTGAGAGTTCCTGAACCAATATTGAGGTTGATTGCTGAAAGTGTTACCCTGCATTAATTCAGTCTATGAAGACTGGGAAAGGTAGTGGTTTATGCAAATGATCAAATCTCCTCTAAAGATCACAAGGCATACAAAAAAGTAAGGATGCATGATGAATTAAAGGAACAAAATAAGTCTCCAGAAACTGACACTAAAGGAATGCAGATCTTTCTGATAAAAATTTTTAAATATGGTCTAAAGAAACTTGACAAGCAAAAAGAGAACACAGATAGACAACTAAATGAAATTAGGGAAGAAATAAGTGGATAAAAGAATCCCACACCATGACCAAATGTGATTTATGCTTGTAATGCAAGAATAGTTCAACATATAAAATTAATCAATGTAATAATTACATTTCAAAACAATAGACAAAAATTTCATGAGCATTTAAATGCAGAAAAAGCATTTGATAATTCGACACACTTTTATGATACATACAATCAACAAATAGCAGAAACAAAGTACTTTAAAATAATAAAAAGGTAATTTTAAAAAAATCCCACATTTGACATCACACTTAGTGATAAAAGATTAAGAGATTTTTCTCTAAGATTAGGAACAAGACACAGATTCTTGCTCTTGCCACTTCTGTTCAACATAGTACTGGCAGTCCCAGCCAACACAATTAAACAATAAAAAGAAACAAAATGCATCCAAATTAGAAAGAAGGAAGTGAATTTATCTGTTTGCAGATGATATGATCTTATATGTAGAAAATCCTAATGACTCCACAAAAATATGTATTAGAATTAATAAACAAATTCAACAAAGTTGAAGGACATAAAGTTAATGCTTCCAAATACATTGCATTTATATACACTAACAATGAACAATTAGAAAAAACTTTAAAAAAATTCCATTTACAATAGCATCAAAAATGACCAAATATTTAGTAATAAACCTGACCAAAGAGGTGAAGGACTTGTACACTGAAAATTGTATACTGAACGACTTATATAGTGAAACACATACATTAAATGTTATATAACATTGCTGAAAGAAACTAACAAAGACACAAAGAAATGGAAATGTCCCGTATTCATAGACTGCAAGACAATATGTTAATGTGTCCATATTACTCAAAGTGATCTACATATTCAATGCAATTCTATTAAAATCCCAATAGCATTTTTTACACATAGACATAGTCATGCTAAAATACCTATGTAATTTAAAGAGACCTAAAATAGCAAAAATAATTTGGAAACAGAAAAACATGGCAGAAAACTCACATTGCCTGTTTTCAAAACATGTTACAAAACTAATATAATCAAAACAGTCTGTCAATAACACAAAGACATCAAGTGTTTTTGAAAATTTGTATAAATTAGAATCTTTGTGCAATGTTTGTGGGGAAATAAAACATTATTTGCTATTTTGATAATAACCCTTCCATTTGGGAAATATTTTCATGAGCACTTTGACCACTTTTATATTTTTTCAAAATACTATGATGTGCCTTGGTGTGTTGTTCCTTGATCCAAATTCTTTGGGACTCTCTGAGTTTCCTGAACTTCCTGGAAGTCTATTTCCTTTGCAAGATTGGGGAAGTTCTCCTTCATTATTTGTTCAAATAAGTTATCAATTTGTAGCCCTGGCTGGCATAGCTCAGTGGATTGAACATGGGCTGTGAACCAAAGTGTCGCAGGTTCGATTCCCAGCCAGGGTACATGCTTGGGTTGCAGGCCATAACCCCCAACAACCGCACATTGATGTTTCTCTCTCTCTATCTCCCTCCCTTCCCTCTCTAAAAAAAAATAAATAAATAGAATCTTTTAAAAAAAGTTATCAATTTGTTGCTCTTCCTCTTCTCCATCTGGTACCACTATAATTCAGATGTTGGAATGTTTAAACATGTCCTCGAGGTTCCTGAGCCTCTCGTCATTTTTTTTTAAATTTTATTTTAATCATTGTTCAAGTACAGTTTTCTCCCACTTACTTTGATTCCAGCCCACCCACCCAACCCTCCCCTCTCCCCCCCCATTACACCCTACCCCTAGTTTTTGTCCATGTGTCCTCCAAATTTGTTCCTGTAAACCCTACCCATTCCCCCCTGAAATTCCCTCTTCTCTCCCCTCTGGTCACTGTAAGCCTGTCCCCCATTTTAAGAGCCTTTGGTTATATTTTGCTTGTTTCTTTGTTTCATTGTTTAGGTTCCTGTTAAAGGTGATATCATGTGGTATTTGTCTTTCACTGCCTGGCTTGTTTCACTTAGCATAATGCTTTCCAGCTCCATCCAAGCTGTTGTAAAGGGTAGGAGCTCCTTCCTTCTTTCTGCTGCATAGAATTCCATTGTGTAAATGTACCATCGTTTTTTGATCCATTCATTTACTGATGGGCATCTAGGTTGCTTCCAGCACTTAGCTATTCTAAATTAGGCTGCTATGAACATTGGGGTGAATAGGTTCTTTTGGATTGGTGTTTTAGTGTTCTCAGGATCTAGTCCCAGCAGTGGAATTGTAGGGTCAAAAGCCGGATCCATTTTTAGTTTTCTGAGGAAGTTCCATACTGCTTTCCATAGTGATTGTACCAGTCTGCAGTCCCACCAACAGTGTACTAGGGACCCCTTTTCTCCACAACATCTCTAACATTTGTTTGTTGCTTTGTTTATGATGGGCATTCTGACTGGTGTGAAGTGGTATCTCATTGTGGTTTTAATTTGCATCTCTCTGATAGCTAGTGATATTGAACATTGTTTCATGTGTCTTTGGATTTTCTGTATGTCCTCCTTGGAGAAGTGTCTGTTCAAGTCCTTTGCCCATTTTTTAATTGGATTCCTTGTCTTCTTAGAGTGGAGTTGTGTAACTTCTTTATATATTTTGGAGATGAAACCCTTGTCTGAGGTATCATTGGCAAATATGTTTTCCCATATCATTGGTTACCTTTTTATTTTGATACTGTCTCCTTTAGCTGTGCAGAAGCTTGTTATTTTGATGAGATCCCATTTGTTCATTCTTTCTTTTATGTCCCTTGCTCTAGGAGACATGTCAGTAAAAAAATTTCTGCGTGAAATATCTGAGATTTTCCTACCTACATTCTCCTCTAGGACTTTAATGGTGTCACG
The DNA here is from genome assembly GCF_004126475.2 of Phyllostomus discolor. Lineage (NCBI taxonomy): Eukaryota > Metazoa > Chordata > Mammalia > Chiroptera > Phyllostomidae > Phyllostomus > Phyllostomus discolor. The sequence goes on along the minus strand of NC_050198.1, from coordinate 59,273,092 downwards.
TTTTATATTTAAGTCTTTCATCCACTTTGAATTTATTTTTGTATAGGGTGTAAGTTGGTGCTCTAATTTCATTTTTTTGCACGTGGCTGTCCAGTTCTCCCAACACCATTTTTTGAAGAGGCTATTTTTACTCCATTTTATGTTGCTGCCTCCTTTGTCAAATATTAATTGTCCATAGAGACTTGCGTTTATTTCTGGGCTCTCTGTTTTGTTCCATTGGTCCATGAGACTGTTTTTATGCCAGTACCAAGCTGTTTTGATCACAGTGGACTTGTAGTATATTTTAGTGCCAGGTATTGTGATCCCTCCTACTTTACTCTTCTTTGTCAAAATTGCAGCAGTTATTCCCGGTCATTTATGATTCCATATAAATTTTTGAAGGGTTTGTTCTATGTCTGTGAAATAAGCCATTGGTACTTTAATAGGAATTGCATTGAATGTGTAAATTGCTTTGGGTAGTATGGACATTTTGATGACATTAATTCTTCAATCCATGAAAATGGTATATGTTTCCATTCGTTTGTGTTTTCCTTGATATCTTTCCTCAGTGTTATGTAGTTTTCAAAATACAGGTGTTTTACTTCTTTGGTTAGGTTTATTTCTAGATATTTTTCTTTTTGCTATTTCAAATGGGATTTTTTTCTTGATTTCTGCTTCTGCTGTTTCATTGTTGGTGTACAAAAAAGCCTTTGATTTCTGGATATTGACTTTGTATCCCGCTGTTTTGCCAAATTCATTTATTAGGTCAAGCAAATTTTTGGTGGAGTGTATAAGATTTTCTATGTACACTATCATGTGATCTGCAAATACTGACAGTTTTGTTTCCTCCTTTCCGATGTGGATGCCTTTTATTTCTTTTTCTTGGCTGATCATTGTGGCTCAAACTTCCAGTACTATATTGAGTACAAGTGGTGAAGGTGGACAGCCTTATCTTGTTCCTGATCTTAGTGGAAAAGATTTGTTTTGCCCAGTGAGTATGATGTTGGCTGTAGGTCTCTCATATATGGCCTTTATTATGTTGAAGAATGCTTCCTCTATTCCCAGTATGCTGAGTGTTTTTATCATAAATGGGTGCTGTACGTTATCAAATGCTTTTTCTGCATCTATTGATATAATCATGTGATTTTTGTTTTTGCTTTTGTTTATGTGATGTATCACATTTACTGATATGTGAATATTGTACCAGTCTTGCATCCCTGGAATGAATCCCACTTGGTCATGGTGTATGACCTTTTAAATATATTGTTAGATGCGGCTTGCCAGTATTTTGTTGAGGATTTTAGTGTCGATGTTCATCAGTGATATTGGCCTGAAGTTTTCTTTCTTTGTTGTGTCTTTATGTGGTTTTGGAATTAGGATGATATTGGCCTCATAAAAATAGTTTGGGAGTCTCCCATGTTTTTGGATTTTTTGGAATAGTCTGTGAAGGATAGGGGCTAGCTCTTCCTCAAATGCTTTGTAGAATTCTCCTGTGAAACCATCTGGTCCAGGGCTTTTGTGTGTTGGGAGTTTTTTGATTAGCACTTCAATTTATTTTGCTGTTATTGGTGTGTTCAGGCTTTCTGCTTCTTTTTCATTGAGTTTTGGAAGATTAAGTTGTTCTAGAAATTTGTTCTTTTCATCTAGGTTTTTAAATTTCTTGGCATACAGTTCTTCGTAGTAATTTTTAAAAACTGTATGTGTTTCTGTGGTATCAGTTGTAATCTCTCCTCTTTCATTTCTGATTGTGTTTATTTGGGTCTTCTCTCTCTTTTTCAATGAGTCTGGGTAAAGGCTTGTTGATTTTGTTTATCTTTTCAAAGAACCAGATCTTGGATTCATTGATCCTTAGAACTGTACTTTTAGTCTCTATGTCATTTAATTCTTCTCTGATCTTTGTTATTTCATTCCTTCTAGTTTCTCTGGGCTGTCTTTGTTGTTGTTTCATGAGTTCTTGTAGACGTAGGGTTAGGTTGTTTGTTTGAAATGTTTCTAACAATTTTATGTGGGCCTGTATTGCTATGAACTTCCATCTCAGGACTGCCTTGGCTTTGTCCCATAGGTTTTGGGTTGTTGTGAGTTCATTTTCATTTGTTTCCAGAAACCTTTTGATTTTTTCCTTAATATCATTCTTGACCCATTCATTGTTTAATAGCATGCTATTTAATGTCTATGATTTTGAGTGTTTTGGGTTTTTTTCCTTGGGATTGGTTTCTAGTTTAAGTCCGTTGTGATCTGAGAAAATGCTTGGTATGACTTCAATTTTCTTGAAATTGTTGAGGCTTGTTTTGTGTCCTATCATGTGGTCAATCTTTGAAAATGTTCTGCGTACATTTGAAAAGAATGTGTATTTAGCTTCTTTGGGATAGAGGGCTCTGTATATATCAGTAAAGTCCATTTTATCAAGGGTATTGTTCAATGCCACAATATCCTTGTTGATATTTTGTTTGGAAGATCTGTCCATTTTTGATAGTGGGGTGTTAAAATCCCCCACTATAATTGTGTTGCTGACAATATCTTTCTTGAAGTCCTCTAAGATTTTCTTTATGTATTTTGGTGCTGCTCTGTTGGGTGCATATATATTTACAATATTTATGTCTTCTTGGTGGATTATTCCCTTGAGTATTATGAAGTGACCATCTGGGTCTCTATTTATGGCCCTTTTTTGGAAGTCTGTTTTGTCCGATATGAATATTGCTACCCCGGCTTTTTTTTTTTTTTTTCGTGTTCATTTGCTTGAAAGATTTGTTTCCAGCCCTTCACTTTCATCCTGTGCAGGCCTTTTATTTTGAAGTGTGTCTCTTGCAGGCAGCATATGTGTGGGTCATTTTTTTCTTATCCATTCAGCTATTCTATGTCTTTTGATTGGAGAATTTAATCCATTTACATTTAAGGTTATTATTGATAGGTACTGATTCATTGTCTTTTATGTACATGTTTCTCTCTCTCTCTCTCCCTCCCTCTCTCTCTCTCTCTCTCTCTCTCTTTTCCTTCCTTTCCTTAAAGCAGTCCCTTTAGAATCTCTTGCAGAGCTGGTTTGGTGGAGGTGTATTCTCTTAGACTTCTTTTGTCTGGGAAGTTTCTTATTTGGCCTTCTATCTTGATTGAGAGCCTTGCTGGGTAAAGTAGCCTTGGTTGCAGACCTCTGGTTCTCATTACTTGGAATATTTCTTCCCATTCTCTTCTGGCTTGGAGTGTTTCCATTGAGAAGTCAGCTGTTAGCCTTATTGGGGCTCCCTTGTATGTTACTTACTGTTTCTCCTTGCTGCCTTTAATATTCTCTCTTTGTCTTGAAATTTTGCCATTTTAATTATGATGTGTCTTGAGGTGGGTCTCTTTGGGTTCCTCTTGATTGGGACTCTCTGTGTTTCCTGGATTTGTATGACTTTTTCTCTCATCAAATTAGGGATGTTTTCCTTCATTACTTTTTCAAATAGGTTTTCTATCCCTTGGTCTTCTTTTTCTCCTTCTGGTATCCCTATTATAAGGATATTATTACGTTTCATATTGTCTTGCATTTCTCTTAATCCCTCTTCATTCTTTCTGAGTCTCTTTTCCTTTTCTTGCTCTTTCTGGGTGTTTTTTTCTACTTTGTCCTCCAATTCGCTAATCCAGTTGTCTGCTTCATCAATCCTGCTTTTCATTCCTTGTACTGTGTTGCTCAGTTCAGAAATGGCATTCTTCATTTCCTCTTGGCTCTTGTTGAGAGTTTCTATTTCCTTTTTCATGTTTATGTAGTTTGCAGTGAGATCGTTGTAGCTTCCCTCTAGTTTCTGATAGCTCATTGTGAGTTCATTGAGCTTCCTGATGATCATTGTTTTCAACTCTATATCTGATAGTTGAGTTTCCTCTATTTCATGTAGCATTTTTTTCTGAGGCTTCCTCCTTTCCCTTCAATTGGGGATCATTTCTTTGTTTTCTCATCGTTTGTGGGATTCTTCTTGTTAGCCTCTGTTTCTTAAATTGACCTGTTCTGGTTCCCTGTGTTTATGGTGTGAACTTCTGTGGTAGAATACCTGTGAGATTCAGTGGTACAGTCTGCTTCGTGCATCCTGGTGTTCACAACTTCCCCCTACTATTTTTTGTGATCAGCTGGAGGAGTAAGGCAAAATGGTTTAAGATAGCAAGAGGAGTATATTATGATATTTACATTAGCAGCCAGTAGAGAAGAGATGGGATATCCTTTGGCTACTTATAGTGTTAACCGTGATCCTCCACCCCACTAGCCACATTTTAGAAAGGATGGAAAAAAGGTAGGACTCTTATTGGGGACGAAAGTATTGTTAGTTGGATCTAGAAAGCTGTGAGCCGTTAGGAGGTCAAATTCTGACGTAGAGTTGGAATAACGATTAGTAAATAGGAGTAGTGTGTAAAAGAATAGAGACAACCTCCACAATAATATTGTTCAGGAAATTGTGAAGTAGGCTGAGATCAGGTAGTGGTGTTGAGTATTATTTACAAGTGTATGAACTTGGTCTTATTTACAGTAATATTAAAGCAACAATATTGTGGCAGAATCAATGAGACCTAGATTACAAGAATAAGGAGTGTAGCACCTTGAGAGGTGTACTAATGGAACACAGATGAAGGATAGTAAATTTTCAACACACTGTGACTGAGGTAACAGGGGGAACCTATCAAATGACAGTATAACCAGCCAAGCAAAGATTACACAGAAAGAAAAAGAATACAAACATACTATTAAAATAAAAAATGTCAGAAAAGTGAGAAAAAGGTAATACAAATTTGCAGTAACTTGCAAGCTCAAAAAAAAAGGGGAAAAAAGCAGAATATGGAGTGCAGGAGAGATAAATTTGGAGTGGAAAGAATAATACTAGGATGAATAGAAGAGAAACATAAGGGATTGAGAGATATAAAAATAATAAGAATTGAAAAATAAAAAGTCACTTAAAACATAAGATAAAATCAATCAACCAACAACAGCCAAACAAAACAAAGCAAAACAAAACCTCTTGTTGGTTTCTAACTGGCCAGGCCAATTTTTCTGGTCTTGCAGGCTTCCCCAGGCTGATGGGAGGTTGAAATGCTTATCACTCTTCCCTGTCAAATCTCAGTAAGTCTCTCAGGTACTATCCCCAGGGCCAGCTGGGCGCTTTCCCCAGAGCCAACCTGACTTTCCCCTACAGGACCCTGGATGCTCCTGAATACTTTCTCTGGAGCTCACTGCCGGGGTCTCCTGGACTCTGGGGCCCTGCAGGACTCCTGTTTCTTTTTGGTTTCACAATACAAGCTCCGGGGATTGCAAGATGTGCCATTCCCCCAAATTTCACCATGGCAAGCACTATGTTCTTGGGAAGCACTCACATCTTTTCTGGATTCACGGTGCAATCTCTGGGGATCGTAAAAGGGTGCACCCATCCACCAAATTTTTGAGTTTCAGGCTCTAGGAATGCTCTAAGTGCCATGTCCCTTCTGGGTTCACAGCGAGAGAGTCAGGATTCTTGAGGGGGTGTGTGCCTCCACAGTACACCACTGCAGGCTCCAGAAACCTGAGAATGCCCCGCGCCCTTTCCTTGATCTGGGCTGCAAGGTCTGGGTTTTCCACCAATCCACACTCCCACCTGGCTGGGGGTGTGGGCGCACTTCCAGGCTGCCCCTGGTGGTGCCTCCTGGAGGCACTCACTTCTTCCAGGGCTATGGGTGGGTGCTCGCAGCCCCTGGGCAATTGTCTCCCAGTCCAATTCCCCTCTCTGTACCTTCAAGCCACCAGGTCTCCCCTGTTGTTGCTCAACCCCCATAGTCTGGGGAGGTAGCAGCAACTCCTCTCTCCTGGGTGCCCTGAGGCAGACCCGGGAGCACCGGGCCTGGGGACTGCAACCCCCCTGGTCCCCGCGCTGATCCCTATGTCCCTGTTGTCCTGAAGCAGTCTCCCTACCATCTGGGTTTTTTGTTTTTTATTGTCAAATTTTTTTAAGATTTTATTTATTTATTTTTAGAGAGGGAAGGGAGGGAGATAGAGAGAGAGAAAAAAACATCAATGTGCAGTTTCTGGGGGTTATGGCCTGCATCCCAGGCATGTACCCTGGCTGGGAATTGAACCTGGGACACTTTGGTTCCCAGCCCGCGCTCAATCCACTGAGCTACGCCAGCCAGGGCTACCGTCTGGTTTTTCAATGACCGCTATAATTTTTGATGTCCTGTTTTCAAAAATGTTTCAGTAACCTAGGCCACTTGCTCTGTTCCTCCGCTGATCCACGAGTTTCCTTCTTCTTCACAGAAGCCGGGAATTATGCTGCTTGGAGCAAAGCTGCCATCTTTAACCCCCCTCATTTTTTTGAATTCTTGTTTCTTTATTCTTTTCTGGTTGAATGTTTCTTTCTTCCTTCTGGATCACACTGTTTATCTGAGTCCG